>NC_064276.1:4299673-4610869 GCF_003254725.2 Canis lupus dingo
AATGGAAGACAGCTACATTCTCATCCATGCTTCTGTATTCGGTCTTGCCTATTTGTTGTTTTCCAGGTACATATGACTGTAAAAGAGAGTATTTAATGCTTTTTTTCCCAGATAATTGTGGGTATTCTTGTTTGATATTGCATGAAAACTTTGCTGCAGATTAGTGAGAGAATGAGAATTTAAAAGCCAAACAATGACTTACTATTAATACAGAAATAGCTCCGTGGCATCTTGAGAGGGTCATAGGATCCCAAGGAGCCCCCAGGTGACACTGAGGGTGGTTGAAGCAGCAGAAGGACCCCAGAGAGGACGAGTTCCAAGAGAACTGCGTATAATCAACTTCCTGTGGCTTGACCTGCACGTTTCCTTGCTCCGTGGGATGCTTTCTCCTGTTTCTAGAATCCTTGTTAAACTAATATGTGGGTGTAAGTAGGTCACAGTGGCCTTTAAAACCAGAGCCAGTCAACTTCACCAGGTCAGTAATTTAAACTTTGAATTATTAAGAGAAAAAAAACCCAAAAAACAAACCACTAAAGCAAGGCCAACTCAAAATGATTTTTTTTACATGGACGCTCCCATGTTTAAGGCGTTAGGTTTTGTAGACCTCCAGTCTTGCTGATCCTGAACATTTCTCCTTTTTAATGTCACTTTCTGGAGAACAAATCTGAGTCTCAAGTTATGCTTGTAAGCTGTGTGATATTCGTTATTTCTGGATGGAGACTTGAGCAGCGGAATAGCACAGGTGACTGGCCCTGTGACTGGGGAGGGGGGTGGGCTGCTGGCCCCATCAGAGCTAAAAGCAGCTGAACCCGTGGGAACACGCAGGGGTCTTAGATGGTGGGGGGGGGTGAGGTCCTTAAGGGCCAGGCAGACTAGGTTTGGGGTGAACTAAGAGCTAAGTCTTAGAACAGGTGAGGGTGAGGTTATGGGTACCGGCAGTGAGAAAGCAATTGGGTGGGGGATTCCAGGAGCTTGGGAGTTTCCTGCCCTTCACCTAGGGCAGGTGACACCTAGGGAGTTGTCTTTTGTCAGAGAAGCTTCTCCTGGTTTCTTTTTCTCTTGCCATCTTTATTTCCACTGCCGTTTCCCAGACATTTCCAACTCAACTTGGCCATGAAATTGGAGGATTTCTGAAGGGTGGATCTTTGGTCCCTTTTTCTTCCTTATATCCTATCTTCAGGGTGTCTCATCTGTGGGTGCCCAGAGCTTCATTACCCCTCAAATTGAGTTGTCTTACAAATTCATATCTCTAGCTCTGACTTTTTTCTGACTCCTATATTAAGCAGCCGACTTGATATTTCTACTAGAATAGCTCAAATATACCTTATGCTTCACTTGTCTGGAAGCAGACTCCTGCTCTGCCCCCAAGCCCAGTCTTCTTCCTGTCTTTCATGTCACCCTGAACGTCACCAGTGACCACTTCTAGTTAATACTCGGAGGCCCCCTTGGCCCTCTTGCTTCCTCAGACAATGTTGTATCTCCTCCATGTCTACTTCTCTCAGACTCCACACCTCCTCCAGGCTGCCCAACCTGCTATCTCTCTCTTGGGACTTTTGCACCTGTGTCTTAATACCTCTTTGCACCCATGGTTGCTCCACACAATAAAGTCAAAATCACCATCAAAAATACAAAAATGCAAATCTGATTGGAAGGTCTGTCCTCCCAATAAAAGACAGTGACCCTCAAAGTCTATTGTGATGATTTATTTCAAACCATAAGGTCAATGGCTTTACTCAAAACGGAAACCCTGCTTTTCTGGTGGAGCACAGACTGGGTTCTGTTTTTTATTTATTTATTTATTTATTTATTTATTTATTTATTTATTTATTTATTTTTCTGTTCTTTGAGTTGTGGCTGGCTGCCTAGAGTCTCCTCCACTCATGTATGGTGCTGGGTCAGCCAGAGATGTGGGAAGAGTACACACACAGAATTTGGGGCTTTCCTTCTCTCTGCCAGATATCCCCCATTTGCTTTCTAGCTACTGGGGTTGCCCCACCTACGTCCGCCCATCTTCAATCCATTAAGACTGCAAATTTTCATCTGCTCTCACAGGGCATAGACTGGGGCCTGCTCTCAAAAGAAAAAAAAAACCCCCAGGAGATTCAATCAGTTCTGTAGTATGTTAGGCTTACCGGCTTTCTTTCGTGCGGTCGGTACGGGGTACTTCAGGCCTTGACTTCATACTTCCTTCCTGTTCTGGCCTTGTCTTCACTTCTTCCGCCTGTCTTCCTTCTTCATTCCTTCTTCCTTCTCTTCTTCTTTCTTTCTTCTTTCTTTCTTCTTTATTTCTTTCTTTCTTCTTTCTTTCTTTCTTTCTTTCTTCTTTCTTCGTCTTTCTTTCTTTCTTTCTTTCTTTCTTTCTTTCTTTCTTTCTTTCTTTCTCTCTTTCTTTCTTCCTTTATCTTTCCTCGTTTTTAAATATCAACATTCCCCCTCCAGTAAATGTCCGCCTGCTCTAGTCACTCTCTAGTCCTCAGACAGTTGCTCATTATATCCCGTCCTGGGTTTGTAGGTTGTGGTTTTTTGTTTGTTGGTTGGTTGGTTTAATAACTTAAGGGAATTTTTTTTTATAGTGTGAGTGAGGGTTGGTCCATTAGGAGCTACTGAACTATTACCGGAAGTGCAAACTGAAGTTTAAAATTCTCAAGTTGGCCTTCATGCTCCCATGCAGCATGTCTTTTCCCGGCTCCTCCATCTTTGTCCCAGAAATGCTTCCCTAACACTCTTTGTTTTTGTCCCACTCAGCTGTTTTCACCTTCTCAAAGGTGCCATCGTCCTCCTACCATTTTGGCACTGTCCCTGCTTTCTTTGCCCTTGGCCTGGGTGCACCCTCACATCTTCACCTTGTCTCCCCTCCCTGTAGTTTGAGATGGAAGCTCTTCCCCTGGGAAAGGCAGATGTTGCCTTTTCAGAAAAGGCTCCTTGTCTCCCCTTGAGGTCACCCCCCCCCCCTGTCATCTATACCATGAACACCTTGGATGTTTCCTTTGTAGCATTTATTCAGGTGGTAATTTGGTGTTCATTTCTGGAACTCTGATTTGTGTCCATTCCCCCAGTCAGACTGTAGTAGGCTAGGGAGATCTGGGGCCATTTGGGGTCAGGGTGGGGGGTGACGTTGCACTATTTTCTCACCACTGGGTACAACTCTAGGGCCACCCCCATGAAACGTCCCCTAGCAATCTACATGCTGTGTGCATAAGGCTCTCAATACATGCATTATAGACTGATTTCTTTTTTTTTTAATCTTTCAGCATTTTATTAGAGTTAAAAGTAATTCACATGCCACCATCACCATAGTGTTACATTATTCTGTATTTGTCTTCTCATTCACCCTTACCAATGAGATTTATGCTTTCCTGTGTGTTCCTACTCTCATTCAGCTTGTTTTCATGTCAATCTGGAGAACTTCCTTCATCGTTGCTTATATACCAGGTCCAGTGTGGGCAAACTCCCTTAGTTTTTGTGTCCTCTAAAAGGACATTCTCTTCATTTTTAAAGTAGAGTCTTCCCAGGTACAGTATTCTTTATGGACAGTTTTGTTTTACCTTTCAGACTTTGAAAGTATTCTTCAACCCTCTCCTGGCCTGCGATATTTCTGCCAAGAAAGTCACTGATAGTCTTCTTGCTGCTTTCAGAATTCTCTCTTTAACTTTTGACAATCTGATTACAGCATGCCTCAGTAAAAATAAATAAAATAATTTTAAAATAAAATAAAAAGAAAGAAACTTTACAGGATTTTTGCAACCTATGCATCGCAGGAGTCCCAGAAGGAAAAGAGAAAGAACAAGAGGTAGAAAGATTATTTAAAGAAGTGACCAATTGATATTTGAAAAAAAAAAAAAAGAAGTGACCAAACACTCCCGAATATTGAAAGGAAAATAGGCATCCAGATCCCAGAAGAACACAAGACCCCAAATAGGTTGAACATACAGTGGATTGATTAATTTTTAAAATAATTCAAGAGAGTGTGGGAGGTTTAGGATAGTAGAAGCCTTTTCCTATTTCTTAGAAGCTCTAGAATTAGCAGAGTACCTAGACTCTCTCAGGCTTTGGGAAAGCAACTCAACAGAGAAAATGTAGGCAGGGTTGTATAAATTTTTTTCTGGCAATTCACTCGTTGTGCCTGTTAACCTTTTTATCAGCAGAGCTAGAGCAAGGGGAGAAAAGGAGGTATTTCAGGCGGCCGTTGTGGATGGGAAGGATGGGTGGGAGGAGACAGGGGGCACTGGAGCAGGAAGGGTGGCCTGGGTAGAAGGGACGTCTTGGTGGGGATGTAGAGTAGAAGACTTAGTGTTACGAGTCAGGCCTGTCCATTCAGCTCCTTCTAAGCCCCAGCTGTGCTGGTCTACTTGTGGCTGGCCCACTTCCCAGGGCACTTTCTACCCTTCAGCCTCTATTTGTGGTCCTTGCCATGTTGTTTGGCCTCTCGCCCCTTTCCTGGAGGATTCCTAGCTTTTGAGATTCCACTCAAACTTCCATCTGTTGCCTTTCCTTTTCAGGCAAACTGACCCTTTCTTGTTTATGCCTGTGTTGTATCCACATATAATTCTATTCTTCTAGTTGTGTCTATTATAACTCATTGCTCTGGTTTATTTCCAGGTTTTCCCCTGCTGCTAGACTGTAAACTCCTCTGGATAGCTCCAGGTTTTATTTACCCTTTGTCCCTAGTACTAGCTCAATGACAAGCACACAGTAAAGGTTGCAGAAATGGTTATGGTTGGAACACATGAATCAATGAGGAACAGATGGTCAGGTGTGGCTTAGGTGGCTGGAACACCACCATTGATGTAAAAAGGGTGGAGAAGCCTTATGTGACGCATGGTAGGGATGACAAGCTATCACATAGCTATCAAATGTCAATGGAATGAATGCAGTAATGAAGGGAAGATAAAGAAGATTTGACTTCCTCTGTGGTCAGGGTGCTGATGGAGCAGAGAAAGATTGGATGGGATTTGTTAAGAGATAAAATGTGAGGCATATTTGAAAATCATTTGAAATCTTTGTACTGGAACAAAAAACTCCTATTCAGCGACTTTGCACTAATATGATCATGAATGCTATTACGATATGAACTAGTTTCAGACCAATTGGCTGATAGATAGTGTAAAGAATAAATATAATTGATATCTGCATGTAATTATCAGTATGTGGTGTGACCAAGTTACCATTCAGTGAAAATCAAAGCGATGTCTGGGTACAGAAGGTAGAGACTCTCCAATCCTGCTGATAGAGTGTAAATTGGTTCCATTACTTTGGAAGACAGTTTGGCAGTATCCATTCAAGTGAGCACACATATATTTTATGCCTCAGCAATTTCACTCCTAACAGTAAAGTGTGAATGTGGGCACCAAGGGATGTATATGAGAATGTTCGCAGTGGCGAACCATTCATAATGGTCCTATAAACTTGAAGCAATTTGAATGTCCATCACTAGTAGAATGGATACATTTTGGTAAATTTATGAAATGGACTTCTACATAGTCATGAAGACCAGTGAAATACTGCAGCATGAAACAACACAGATAAATCTCACAAACGTAACGTCAAAAGAAAGCAGCCAGACAGAAAAGAACACCATACTGGGAGATTCACCATTTATATGAAGCATAAAACAAGGGAAACTCCAGTGAATTTAAAGTCCACAAGTTATATTTGGGGGGACATTGGGGGCAGTTACTGAGATGAGGCTTGAAGGGGCTTCTGGGGCTTGGAGTTGTTCTATTTCTTGACTCAAGTGACAGTTACGTGGATGTCTTACTTTTTGACAGTTCATTAAAGTGTACACATGGGCCTTGTAAGGTCTCCATATATGTGTTGAGCTGCAATGAAAGAGCTTATCTTAAAAATATAAATGACATTTTGTATTTTAGTATGAAGACAGGTACCATCCTCAGGTTTCTTAATATTATTTCTTTGTGATGAACCAGTTCTTTGATGTTGTTCATAATTTTATTGACTTTTCTTCCCCGTATTCCTTTTCCTTATTTATTTGCAAATGGGTTTTCAAATGACTACTTTGATAATTCTAACCTGTGTTTTATACTTTATATACGTTTATCACGCAAAGGCTCTCCTTCCTTCAAAGATTAATTTGCTACAATGTATTCCTCCTCCCACCCCCAGCTTTTCTGACTCAATGGCACATATTTTTCTCCAAATTAATTTTCAGTTGATCAACCTATTCTTTTTCTCTTAAAGGATAAATTTACATTTTAATTGAATGCTGGTATAGACCAATTGATGGAATCGTACCTTTTCATACTCTAGCTTATTTTCCCCTCTGACTTAGACCATATCTAGTTCAATTTCTTAAAACACCCAAACGGAACACCACCACATAACTGAAAAAATGTTTGATCAGAGTCAATTAGAGCAGTGTTGCAGAAACAAAGTTATGGTATATTATAGCAAGAGATTGGATTCTACTACACTAAATAATTTGTGTTGCGACTACAGTGATATCTACATAAAGCAAATGAAAGGAATTAATATTCTCTCTAGTTAGCCAAGTCAGCAGCCTTTGAATTTCAAAGTGATCACAAATCTTGTGTTTTTAACCAAATGGCTGCATTTATATTTAGCTTTCCTTTAAAAGAGAAATTATAACTTCATAATGATTGTCAAAAAAATCAAAATCTCTTTGAGTATCTATAATGTATTGAACATTGGCGAGGGAGTATAGGGTATAGTATAGTATAAGAACACAGGCTTGGGATCACCCTGCTGATGTTTGAATTCCAGCCCATCGCTGAGACCTTGGGCAAGTCACTTACCCTTTTGATATTTTAGATTCTCTGTCTGGAAAAATGGTTCCCTGGTCTGTAAAAGATGAAAAGAGTTATCCATGCATAGCCCCTAGAAGAGTGCCTTGAATACAATGGGCACTCAGGAATGCACGTTGTCTTGTTGGTTTAGTTGCTATTGTTATATCTGTGTTATGACTGGTACACTATTATTTAGGACAGAGAGTGACTGTCAATTTAAAATGTAAAGCCACTTTAATTTGTGTGTAGTAAGAGTCCATGTGACAATAAAAAGGACAACTTGAATGATAGAGAGTGTATAAAAAATTTTTTGACGTACAGCTACTTCTTAGAAAAAGGTCAGTTATTTTGGAGCTAGCATTTAAATAAGGGTTATTAGCTGAAAGAAGGAAATTAGAGTTGGCAAGTAATGACTACTGATTGCCATTCTGACAGCCTAATAACAGTTGGGGTGACAGGACAGACGGCATCTATCCATTAGGATTTCTGCGGAATGGTACCTTAGTAATCGATAATAGCAATTTATGTTTCATCATGTAACAGTTAAGATCAAAAGGTATCAAGTTGCATATTCCATTATATTTACCCTAAGCACAGGAGAAAGTCTGGCTAAGAGCCTCAGAGTTGCCTCCCTAACCCACAGCTGACCATAGATGCATGTGTAAGCCCAGGCAAAGCCAGAAGAACTCGTAGCTGACTTGCAGACTCAGGGGAAATTAAACGCTTCTTGTTTAAGGCCCTCCTTACAAAGCCATGGCTCACTGATATAATCGATTTCACAGGGCTGAGGAGCTTTGCCTTAAGATATTGGTGATACGTCCTGAAAGTCTTTGAATTCTCCAGTGTCTGTGATCATGTACATGATGTCTATGGCATCAGTGCGAAGAATGCTCCTGGATCCCCCAGGTGCGCCTTCTAGTTTGTGCCTCTTTTGAGCTCTTACCTGACATATGGTATCTCTGATGATCAACTTGGTGTTAGTCTCTCCTTGTCAACAGGTATGCCTTTGTTTTGTATGCCAGACATCCCTTATCTGCCTTGGAATTCTCAAGATCTAGTTTTGGGCTAGCCCTTGATTTTAACTTTGCTACCCCAACATTGGCACTGGTAGCTGGACGGAGTCGGTGTTGTTGTCCACACCACTGGTTCATATCCAGGGGCAGTTTGGCCACTCAGCAGACATTTGGAAGTGTCGAGAGACATTTTTGGTTGTCACAGCTGGGGGAGATGGTGTCATTGGCATCAAGCAGACAGAAGCTATGGATGCCGCTCAACATTCTACAATTCCTAGGAGAGCCTCTGTACAACAAAGAATTACCCTGCAAACGTATCAGTAGTGCTGAGATCAAGAAACGCTAGTGTAGATCTAGCACAGAGAATGGTCCCCTCAGCAGTGAAGCCTTTAATCTCCCACAGCTGTGAGGTTGAGGCTTCCACCTCTGTGGCCCTGCTATTCTCATAGCAAGGCGCAGGAGCAAAGGTTCGCTCTTTCTGGTAAGTTGTGCTTCATCCAAACTGAGCCAAAACTCTTCACAAAGCAGGTGTCCTCCCCAGAGACCGTGAAAGTCTTTTCATGATCCCATCTCCTACTCAGCTCCACGACTCATCATCATACCAAAATTACTCAGAGACTAATCCGTAATTCCACAGCCTGGGGCCTCTGGAAAGATCCTTACAGACGCTAAACATTTTTACCTCTTTAATTATATTTTAAATATGACTGAGCTTAACAACTGGTTTAAAACACAACAATCATAGCTTCCTTCAATGGGGTTCAGGTTTGTGGAGTTTGAGTTTATTAATCCTTTTTCAGAGGACGATAACTTTGTTTTGTATTGCTGATAAAGGAAAAACCACACCAAACTCTGAAGAGGGACATCTCTGTCCCATTAGAGGGGTAGGGACATTCTGAGGATCTGTTTTTAATCAGTTATAAACAGTAGGTTCCACTGATACAGAGCCTCTGGTTATCTAGTGAGAGAATGCACATCTTGACCCCGTCAGAGAGATGGCTCCCACAGGCAGAGAGAAAGCTGCAGGCTTTCACCACACGATTTTACCTTCCTGCTCCTGCAACTGGTGGTGTATGCGTCACTGACATGCGTGGATGCGGCCGGAGTCATCTGTGCCCATTGCTGCCACCGCGTCTGGTTTCTGCAGGGATGGCTGAGCATGAGGCCACTGTAGGTCCACCAGGATGACAGTGGGAAAGGACCGCTGGATGCAGACAGGAGTTGGAGGAACTCAAGAGAGGCAAAGTGAAGCTTGCCCATGTCCCTTCCCAGCTCCATCCACACCAAGGGGGGACCTGCAGGAGAAGCAGATGCCCTCCACCATGAAGCTGCATGTGTGCCTGGTCTAGGCTTTGGACAAGCTGAAGAAATCTGCAATAATTTTTATTTTTTTCTTACTTTTACTATTATTTTTAAAATATTTTATTCCTTTATTTGGGAGAGAGAGAGAGAGAATTTGACAGCGAACATGAGCAGAGAGGAGGGGCAGAGGGAGAAGCAGATTCTCACTGAGCAGGAAGCCTGACGCAGGGCTCAATCTCAGGACCCTGAGATCATGACCTGGGCTGAAAGTAGATGCTTCACCAACTGAGCCACCCAGCCCCCCCCCCATTTTTATTTTTTATTTATTTATTTTTTTAAATTTTTTATTTATTTGTAATAGTCACAGAGAGAGAGAGAGAGAGAGAGGCAGAGACACAGGCAGAGGGAGAAGCAGGCTCCATGCACCGGGAGCCCGACGTGGGATTCGATCCCGGGTCTCCAGGATCGCGCCCTGGGCCAAAGGCAGGCGCCAAACCGCTGCGCCACCCAGGGATCCCCCCACCCTTTTTATTAAAAAAACAGTTTCACATTAATATATTATTTATATTGATTACTGAGTTTTGGTTCCTCAGTAAATTTTGCACCCTGGGACAAATGCCTCACTCTGCTAGTGAACACTGGGGAACTACCATCAAGGTGAGCCAGGAGGTCAGTGATAATGTTCATGTGCAGTCGCTGTGCCTGGACCCCAGCATGGACTCTCAGAGTGTAAAAAGATATAGCTGCTACTTCACTTTTGCATTCATTCCATGGCTCATGCAAAAATGTCTCTGTGGCCAACACTAGCCCAGAACCACATGGGGAAGAGAACACTGGGAAATGTGCTCTTAGCTTAGCTTAGCTGATGCAGTTCAAAGGCACTACAACATCCTGTTTTGCCCAATTTTATTTGCCTGTGTGAAAGATGCTGATGGGTGTCTCCAGGCTCCAAAAGTTTCTCTGAAAGCACATTCGCAGGATGTTGAGTTGCTCCCTGTATTCCAAGCCTTACACAGCCGCTATGTTTGGAACCTATTGTAACTAACACTTTTATAGCTATGAACCAAGAAAGATGATGTAATCACATGACCTACACAAAAATGACCCCAAACTAAAGACAGATAGATAGGTTCGAAAGGCTCATCTCATCTAAATGATTGACAGCTGCTGCTTAGATGCAAGTGTTCTTGGATCACGTCCACAGGCTGGGATTCCATGTTATTTGTCCAGTTCTGTTTAGATGCTCATGCATGTGGAGTCTGGTTAAGTAGCTCAAGGCGCTAATGTGCAAAAAGCAATCTAATGATCTTGATCAGTCTTCCAGGGACCATGTTCAATGACGTATCCTATAGGTGCTGGTGCTGGCTGTGGAGTAGAGTATCGAAAGGGAAACCTTCCAGCAAAGTGGAGAAATATTTGAAAACCTCTTGGTGTTTTACCAGCTTAACACCCTGGATGCAGTTCAAGATGAACCATTTTATAATGCATGCTACTCTCTGCTGAATTGTGCGATGTGGAGGTGATTGTATTTGTTTTCTGAACCCATGAATTGAGTGAGAGCCCCCAAATGACTCATGTTCCCCACACATGGCAGTCACAATGCTTCCCATTATTGGCTTTCTTTGGAGCCAGTTTTTGTGGATTATGCCTAATTCTGGGGGAAGAAAATGACAGCCACATGCTGTAATGTGTCCTCTTCCTCTGGTTCTTTCCTGTGGCAAGATTTTGATCCATTTCTATGTTAGGAGGTGAAAAACAGCTGAATTTAGGGCTCCTTCCTTCCCCCTCAACCTCTCAACCTATGATAGGAACTTGAAAGATGTGATACTCTATTGATGTTCAATTTGGGGAGTAGAAAGGAGTTGCCTTACCAAAAAAAAAAAAAAAAAAGAGGAAAAAGAAAGAACAACTTTTACACTTTTATCTCAGTGGGAATTTCATGCTGAGTTCTGATACATTAAGCGGTCCCTAGACAGAAATTTGAAAATACTTCCAGCTGTTTAATTTCAGTTGGCTCTGTGGAGATGAGAGCTGCCCAGAGCACATGCAAGTCAGCCATTCACCCAGAGGACAGCAGTTAACACGCCAGATAGCCCTGAGCAGCATGTCAGGGAACACTGTCACTGCCAATGACAGAATTAGTTCTGGGATGTACCCCTAAATGTATTAATCAGGAGACTGCATGTGTGTATTCTAATACCTATAGTTATGGCTATTCAAAGAGTACAAAGAACTGAAAGAGAGAGGTATATTTTGCATATATATTGAATTTTATTCACAGAGACAGTACTAAAATTTACTGGAAAGTTGGAAATATTTCTAAAATTTCTTTTATATCCAGAAAGAAGGAGGAAGAAGAATTAATCAATAGTTGGAAGTATGGTTTAGTGAGAAACCCAACTACATCCTACAACAATGAGAACATGCCTAAGTGTTCATTCCTCATGAGCAGTAGATTTCAAGAGAGGCCAGTTGTGAAAATATAGACCTCTGTGTTAAATTCCCATTTCAGGAGGAGTCTAACATCTGAGTAATTATATTTGAATCAGCAGCATTTGCAGACCGTGGTTTCCTATTCCTGTCTGAGGGGTTGTGCACAAAATATGGAAGAGGGACATTAAATGTGTATCTCTAGGACTCTATTCCTCATGGCATGTGTTGATGCATTTGGGAATACTTTGTATCCTGAGTATGCATCGTGCTTTTGTTCCTTTCCTTTACCTGAGTAAACGCTTCAGAACTGAACATGTGTGAGTGCTCAGTGCACTGCATTTGAACATGAGGAATATTATTTAAGATCTCTGCAGCTCTACAGCCTCCCTTTAGTTTCTGGTCCCTTCCTACTTCTGATGCATCTTCCACAGCTGTTGTCACTATCTTTTTTAGTCCCTCCTGGGAAGTGGTACCCATAACTTTTAAAATTAAGAAGTCATTAGGATGGTATGATTTGCATTTTTAGGTTAGCTCCTTCCATCTGTTTTCCATAAAAGATAATTCTGCAAAGCAAATTTGGCAAGATTTTATTTAATAATAATATATTTTAAAACCCACTAGCAAAGGCAATGATCATCACAAATAGAATGGGAGAAAGACGGTTCTGCTGGAATGTGACAGATTTTGCTTTAGGACTAGATGGAATGTTCCATGTGGCTTCAGTGAAGGATGGATTTCCTAGCCAAATTTGCAAGAGAACGATTATGGACATCAACAGTCATCACTACAGGGGAAGGAGACTGGCAGATCTGGAATTCCCATTTTAAGGATAATATAAAGAAATAAATACAGGAACTATCTTATTTGCTCTAGCCGGGTGTCCCCACATTATTTGAGTGCAGCAAGTCCACTGGTTCACTGTCTCAGAATATTGGCTGAATGTTTAAAACTTTCAAACATCCTTGAGTGTCATCCTTTCCCCCTATGCTTTGCAGGGGTTAGCTTCCCCAAGCACATGGCCAGTTTCCATGAGTTCCAGGTTCCTTGTTCTTCTGGAGTGTCTAGGCAGGATCTTTTCTTACCCTGTCCACTCTTCCCTGGATGTAGGGTTTCTGATCAGCACTGGGGGCTCTAGGTGCCTGGAGAGGGTGCTGCTCTCTCTGTATGTCTCATCAGACAGCTGGAGTGGGGCAGGGTCCCTTTCTTTTTTCTTTTTCTTTTTTTGTTGAATATGTTAATGTTTATTGAGTAAAATAACTAGCTGTTCCTGGTGTACCAATTTGATTAATATCTAAATTCTAATAAAGAAATGAAACTTGCTTATTATACAGTTTAAATATTTATGTTGGTAGACCAACAGAAAAGTTTTTTTATTTTTATTTTTATTTTTTTATTTTTTAATAAATTAATTTTTTATTGGTGTTCAATTTACCAACATACAGAATAACACCCAGTGTTCATCCTGTCAAGTGTCCCCCTCAGTGCCTGTCACCCACTCACCCCCACCCCCCACCCTCCTCCCCTTCCACTACCCCTAGTTAGTTTCCTAGAGTTAGGAGTCTTTATGTTCTGTCTCCCTTTCTGATATTTCCCACACATTTCTTCTCCCTTCCCTCATATTCCCTTTCACTATTATTTATATTCCCCAAATGAATGAGAACATACACTGTTTGTCCTTCTCCGATTGACTTACTTCACTCAGCATAATACCCTCCAGTTCCATCCACGTTGAAGCAAATGGTGGGTATTTGTCATTTCTAATAGCTGAGTAATATTCCATTGTATACATAGACCACATCTTCTTTATCCATTCATCTTTCGATGGACACCGAGGCTCCTTCCACAGTTTGGCTATTGTGGACATTGCTGCTAGAAACATCGGGGTGCAGGTGTCCCGGCGTTTCATTGCATCTGAATCTTTGGGGTAAATCCCCAACAGTGCAATTGCTGGGTCGTAGGGCAGGTCTATTTTTAATTCTTTGAGGAACCTCCACACAGTTTTCCAGAGTGGCTGCACCAGTTCACATTCCCACCAACAGTGCAGGAGGGTTCCCTTTTCTCCGCATCCTCTCCAACATTTGTGGTTTCCTGCCTTGTTAATTTTCCCCATTCTCACTGGTGTGAGGTGGTATCTCATTGTGGTTTTGATTTGTATTTCCCTGATGGCAAGTGATGCAGAGCATTTTCTCATGTGCATGTTGGCCATGTCTATGTCTTCCTCTGTGAGATTTCTCTTCATGTCTTTTGCCCATTTCATGATTGGATTGTTTGTTTCTTTGGCGTTGAGTTTAATAAGTTCTTTATAGATCTTGGAAACTAGCCCTTTATCTGATATGTCATTTGCAAATATCTTCTCCCATTCTGTAGGTTGTCTTTTAGTTTTGTTGACTGTATCCTTTGCTGTGCAAAAGCTTCTTATCTTGATGAAGTCCCAATAGTTCATTTTTGCTTTTGTTTCTTTTGCCTTCGTGGATGTATCTTGCAAGGAGTTACTGTGGCCAAGTTCAAAAAGGGTGTTGCCTGTGTTCTCCTCTAGGATTTTGATGGACTCTTGTCTCACATTTAGATCTTTCATCCATTTTGAGTTTATCTTTGTGTATGGTGAAAGAGAGTGGTCTAGTTTCATTCTTCTGCATGTGGATGTCCAATTTTCCCAGCACCATTTATTGAAGAGACTGTCTTTCTTCCAATGGATAGTCTTTCCTTCTTTATCGAATATTAGTTGACCATAAAGTTGAGGGTCCACTTCTGGGTTCTCTATTCTGTTCCATTGATCTATGTGTCTGTTTTTGTGCCAGTACCACACTGTCTTGATGACCACAGCTTTGTAGTACAACCTGAAATCTGGCATTGTGATGCCCCCAGCTATGGTTTTCTTTTTTAAAATTCCTCTGGCTATTCGGGGTCTTTTCTGCTTCCACACAAATCTTAAAATAATTTGTTCTAACTCTCTGAAGAAAGTCCATGGTATTTTGATAGGGATTGCATTGAACGTGTAAATTGCCCTGGGTAACATTGACATTTTCACAATATTAATTCTTCCAATCCATGAGCATGGAATATTTTTCCATCTCTTTGTGTCTTCCTCAATTTCTTTCAGAAGTGTTCTATAGTTTTTAGGGTATAGATCCTTTACCTCTTTGGTTAGGTTTATTCCTAGGTATCCTATGCTTTTGGGTGCAATTGTAAATGGGATTGACTCCTTAATTTCTCTTTCTTCAGTCTCATTGTTAGTGTATAGAAATGCCATTGATTTCTGGGCATTGATTTTGTATCCTGCAACGCTACCAAATTGCTGTATGAGTTCTAGCAATCTTGGGGTGGAGGCTTTTGGGTTTTCTATGTAGAGTATCATGTCATCAGCGAAGAGGGAGAGTTTGACTTCTACTTTGCCAATTTGAATGCCTTTAATGTCTTTTTGTTGTCTGATTGCTGAGGCTAGGACTTCCAGTACTATGTTGAATAGCAGTGGTGAGAGTGGACATCCCTGTCTTGTTCCTGATCTTAGGGGAAAGGCTCCCAGTGCTTCCCCATTGAGAATGATATTTGCTGTGGGCTTTTCGTAGATGGCTTTTAAGATATCAAGGAAAGTTCCCTCTATCCCTACACTCTGAAGAGTTTTGATCAGGAATGGATGCTGTATTTTGTCAAATGCTTTCTCTGCATCTAATGAGAGGATCATATGGTTCTTGGTTTTTCTCTTGCTGATATGATGAATCACACTGATTGTTTTACGAGTGTTGAACCAGCCTTGTGTCCCGGGGATAAATCCTACTTGGTCATGGTGAATAATTTTCTTAATGTGCTGTTGGATCCTATTGGCTAGTATCTTGTTGAGAATTTTTGCATCCATGTTCATCAGGGATATTGGTCTGTAATTCTCCTTTTTGGTGGGGTCTTTGTCTGGTTTTGGAATTAAGGTGATTCTGGCCTCATAGAACGAATTTGGAAGTACTCCATCTCTTTCTATCTTTCCAAACAGCTTTAGTAGAATAGGTATGATTTCTTCTTTAAACGTTTGATAGAATTCCCCTGGGAAGGCATCTGGCCCTGGACTCTTGTGTCTTGGGAGGCTTTTGATGACTGCTTCAATTTCCTCCCTGGTTATTGGCCTGTTCAGGTTTTCTATTTCTTCCTGTTCCAGTTTTGGTAGTTTGTGGCTTTCCAGGAATGCGTCCATTTCTTCTAGATTGCCTAATTTATTGGCGTATAGCTGTTCATAATATGTTTTTAAAATCGTTTGTATTTCCTTGGTGTTGGTAGTGATCTCTCCTTTCTCATTCATGATTTTATTAATTTGAGTCTTCTCTCTCTTCTTTTTAATGAGGTTGGCTAATGGTTTATCTATCTTATTAATTCTTTCAAAGAACAAACTCCTGGTTCTGTTGATCTGTTCCACAGTTCTTCTGGTCTCAATTTCGTTGAGTTCTGCTCTAATTTTAATTAACTCTCTTCTTCTGCTGGGCTTAGGGTCCATCTGCTGTTTTTTCTCTAGCTCCTTTAGGTGTAAGGTTAGCTTTTGTATTTGAGTTTTTTCCAGTTTTTGAATGGATGCTTGTATTGCGATGTATTACCCCCTCAGGACTGCTTTTGCTGCATCCCAAAGATTTTGAACGGTTGTATCTTCATTCTCATTAGTTTCCATGAATCTTTTTAATTCTTCCTTAATTTCCTGGTTGACCCTTTCATCTTTTAGCAGGATGGTCCTTAACCTCCTCCTGTTTGAGGTCCTTCCAAACTTCTTGTTGTGATTTAGTTCTAATTTCAAGGCATTATGGTCTGAGAATATGCAGGGGACGATCCCAATCTTTTGGTATCGGTTCAGACCCGATTTGTGACCCAGTATGTGGTCTATTCTGGAGAAAGTTCCATGTGCACTTGAGAAGAATGTGTATTCAGTTGAGTTTGGATGTAAAGTTCTGTAGATATCTGTGAAATCCATCTGGTCCAGTGTATCATTTAAAGCTCTCGTTTCTTTGGAGATGTTGTGCTTAGAAGACCTATCGAGGGTAGAAAGAGCTAGATTGAAGTCACCAAGTATAAGTGTATTATTATCTAAGTATTTCTTCACTTTGGTTATTAATTGGTTTAAATATTTGGCAGCTCCCACATTGGGGGCATATATATTGAGGATTGTTAAGTCCTCTTGTTGGATAGATCCTTTAAGTATGAGATAGTGTCCCTCTTCATCTCTCACTACAGTCTTTGGGGTAAATTTTATAAGGATATAAGGGATATAAGGATGGCTACCCCTGCTTTCTTTTGAGGACCATTTGAATGGTAAATGGTTCTCCAACCTTTTATTTTCAAGTTGTAGGTGTCCTTCTGTCTAAAATGAGTCTCTTGTAGACAGCAAATAGATGGGTCCTGCTTTTTTATCCAGTCTGAAACCCTGCGCCTTTTGATGGGGTCATTAAGCCCGTTCATGTTCAGAGTTACTATTGACAGATATGAGTTTAGTGTCATCATGATATCTATTCAGTCCTTGTGTTTGTGGATTGTTCCACTGAACTTCTTTTTAAAGGGGAATTTTAAAAGTCCCCCTTAAAATTTCTTGCAGAGCTGGTTTGGAGGTCACATATTCTTTCAGTTCCTGCCTGTCTTGGAAGCTCTTTATCTCTCCTTCCATTTTGAATGAGAGCCTTGCTGGATAAAGTATTCTTGGTTGCATGTTCTTCTCATTTAGGACCCTGAATATATCCTGCCAGCCCTTTCTGGCCTGCCAGGTCTCTGTGGAGAGGTCTGCTGTTACCCTAGTACTCCTCCCCATAAAAGTCAGGGATTTCTTGTCTCTTGCTGCTTTAAGGATCTTCTCTATCTTTGGAATTTGCAAGCTTAACTATTAAATGTCGAGGTGTTGAACAGTTTTTATTGATTTTAAGGGGGGATCTCTCTATTTCCTGGATCTGAATGCCTGTTTCCCTTCCCAGATTAGGAAAGTTTTCAGCTAGGATTTGTTCAAATACACATTCTGGCCCTCTGTCCCTTTCGGCGCCCTCAGGAACACCAATTAAACGTAAGTTTTTCTTCCTCAGGCTGTCGTTTATTTCCCTTAGTCTGTCTTCATGGTCTTTTAATTGTCTGTCTCTTTTTTCCTCAGTTTCCCTCTTTGCCATCAACTTGTCTTCTATGTCACTCACTCGTTCTTCCACCTCGTTAACCCTCGCCGTTAGGACTTCTAGTTTGGATTGCATCTCATTCAATTGATTTTTAATTTCTGCCTGATTGGATCTAAATTCTGCAGTCATGAAGTCTCTTGAGTCCTTTATGCTTTTTTCTAGAGCCACCAGTAGCTGTATAATAGTGCTTCTGAATTGGCTTTCTGACATTGAATTGTAATCCAGATTTTGTAACTCTGTGGGAGAGAGGACTGTTTCTGATTCTTTCTTTTGAGGTGAGGTTTTCCTTCTAGTCATTTTGCTCAGTGCAGAGTGGCCAAAAACAAGTTGTATTGGGAAAAGGAGAAAAAGAGAGAGAAAGAAGCAAAGAAAAGAGAAAAAGAAAAAAGAAAAGAAAAAAAGAAAAACGAGAAGAAAAAGAGAAAAAAAAGAAAGAAAGGAAAAAAAAGGGTGGGGGAAGCAAACAGAAATAAAAAAAAAAAAAACATGGGGGAGTATCTTTTGATTCTGTATACTTTAAGTCCCTTGACTTCCCCTGGAACTTGTCCGTCTAGCTGGTCTTCTGGGGGAGGGGCCTGTTGTGCTGATTCTCAGGTGTTAGCACTTGGGGGAGCTGCTCAGCCCCCTGCCTGGTGCAGGGCTCAGTGGGGGTTGTTTACCCCGTGAGGTCCCAGGAGGAACAACCGCAGTGGCGGGGCCAGCTCTGCAGCCCTGGAGTCAGCCCCCGCAGTAGCTCCGGATCTCTCTGTCTGCAGGGCCTGGAGGCTCCAGGCGGGGCCGCTGATCTGCTCAGCTCGGGGCAGGAGCGTCCTTGCTGTCCTGGGCCCTCCCGGCCTCTGCCTGTCCCGGGGGGAGGCCGGATCCTGGGCTGTGTCCCGGCGCCCTGTGCTCCGGGGCCTGCGCTGTTGGATTCGCGCTCCCGCCCGCAGCCCCCTCCGCAGTGCCTCTTCCTCTGCCCCAGCCCCTCCGAGCTGCTCCGGGTCCCGCCGTGCGCGTTGCAGCCCTTAGGGAGCTCGGCGCACTCTCCCGGGGCGCAGGTGTCTGTTAGTGTCCCCGGGAGTCCGAGGGCATCCCCGCCCTCCTGGGTCCTGCTCCACCTCCCTGCGAGCCCCTTTCTGCCCAGGAAGGTTGGTGCAGCTCCTGCTTCTCCGGGACGGGGCTCTCCTGTCCTGGGGACACTCACCCCAGCCTTAGCCTGGCTCCTCGCGGGGCCCCTCCCCCTTGGAGGCCTTTTGTTTCTTTATTTCTTTTTCCCCATCTTCCTACCTTGATAGAAGCACGAACTCTTCTCACTGTATCATTCCAGCTGGTCTCTCTTTAAATCTCAGGCCGAATTCGTAGATTTTCAGGGCAATTTGAAGGTTATCTAGGTAATTTGATGGGGACAAGTGACTTGGGGACCCTACTCTTCCGCCGTCTTGCCCCTCCCCCCTTTCTTTTTTCAACCTGGCTTCTTAAGTGCTCAGGAGCCACCACACTGGTTATATAGTGTCTTCCCTGAAGAGCTGGGGGCAATTTAAGATGAGAATTACAATGCAAGAATGGAGAGGTTAAATGTAGGTTCACCGTAGAGCAGTTGCCAGAGGTCTACAGAGAAAGCATGTAAAGGGTTAAAGCTTCTCCAAAAAAGTTCACCATAACCATCCTGTCCTCACTCCAGGGCTCACCTGTCATCCTGTCCAGTATGTAACAATAAATAAAAATCTCTTTCTTCTAGGGGTGCCTGGGTGGCTCAATCAGTTAAGCAACTGATTTTGGCTCAGGTTGTGACCTTAGGGTCTTGAGATGGAGCCCTGTGTCAGTCACCACGCTCAGCGGGGACTCTACTTGAGATTCTCTTTCTCCCTCTCCCTCTCCCACCCTGTCCCGCACATGCACACACTCTCTCCCTCTTAAAAAACAAAACAAAACAAAAAACAAAAAAAACCCTCTTTTTTCTAGCCTACCACAAAAATTGTTATTCCCTTTTGAGGAACAGTCATACTCCTTGTTCCTATGCATCTCCCCTCCCCTCCCAGCAGCCCTCATGTCTGAGACACTGGGTCATGGCTAACACCAGAGTTTTGGCAAGATGGTCAGGGCTGGCACTAAATTCCCCTTCTTCCCCACAAAGCCCAAAACAGTTTTCAGAGGGAGACTAGGTAATCTCATGCTACATAATGGACTTTGTGGCTCCCACAGCCCTCTGAAGCCCCACATGTGAATCCTTTCCTTATGCAGGAATTGGATCAAGCTAACAAAAGAGTGTGTCTCCCAAGGACCAATAACACTCTCAGTGACCAGTCTAGATATGAAGTTGCAAGTTGGCAGCAGGGGGCTGAATTCAGGTGATAGAATGAAGTTGTAAAAATATCTGAATTTGACTTTCTGTTGGCAGGTTGTCCCCTTTCCAGTTCACTATGGTCCTCACCACTCCCTGACGACTCTTGCTTGCTCCCCTGTTGATTTTACCTACCCAGGTCCTAAAGTCATTTCAGTGTGTGATCAAATGGAAGAGGAAGATGATGTCTAACTGCCTCCCCCTTCCATGAAGCCTGTGAAGGCGATGTGCACAGTAGGATTTCTTGCTCCTATTTGGACTTCACAGACCCAGAAAAGAGCCACCTCCCCCTTCGTGGTGTCTCTCTTAGAACAAGATATTTCGGAAGGGTGGTTATTGTCTGAACAACAAAAATCCCAGGTCTCAGGGGTAAGAGTCTTATGCTTAATGGACTGATTTAGTTTCAAGACCAAAAGTTGACAGAATCATATAAAAGGTGAGATCAAAGTATGATCTTTAAAAATCTTTCACCTGGACTTAGAAATGGAAACAGAGAAGATGAGGGAGATTGATCGCTCAGACAGAGTGGAGATTTCATGTAAAACTCCAAGTCCAGGGCTTTCACTTGTGTATCAGTAAATCTCCTGGCATGGGGACTCAGACACAACATGAACCCAAGTAAACTTTGGACCAGGAATAAAAATAATTTAAAAAAAGAAAAAAAAAGGGAAACCATCTGGCAGTGAGCTCTTGGTAGGACTTTGAGATTCCACTCTGGCCCTGATGGTCTAACTCAGAGCACAAAACACAACCTGAGTGTCAGCCTGATAAGTGGATACAAGGAAGCCAGTGAAGAAAAATGCAGTAGTCCTAGAAGTCTAGACTTCTAGATTTTGCAAATTTGTTTAAAGACAATCACAACAATAGTTCTTCCTGATGGGTATAGCATTGTCAACAACTTACTTTGCCGTATAGGCAAAGTTAAAAACAAAACAAAACTAGTGCCACCTACTAGCTCCATGATTTCCTAAGAGAAACGACTTTTAAAACCAAAGAAGTAGGGTTGACATAATCTGAAAGTGAGAACAATTCTTACACAGAAAAATAATTGTCCAACTTATACCAATAAGGTAAGAAAAATGAAGGGCACAGTTTAAAATATCAAATGTAAAAAAATATCAAATGCAGAGAAGATGCATTACATGAGTTTATGTTGTGTATTTTGCTTTTACAATAATTTTGTCTGGGAAGATATCGTAGATGCTATAAAATAAGGTGACCCTCAATTACCCAAATTGTTCCATGTTTTTATCACAGTCACTATTGAAGATGCAGTTAGTATGAGAGTTTTGATAGTATTTGCATATTTGGAATATTCTTGCAACCTGAGGGGAGGTCAAACAAACAAACGAAACAATAGCCCTTTTCCTCCAGTGGCTTCTCTGGCTCTCCCTGTGCAGAGCAAGAAAAAAGGAGGCTAGATACTTAGGGTTATTACATAGAATCCAAGAGGAGCCTTTTAGGATTGCCAGTCTGGAGTCCTGAGGGCCCTTTGGAGACAAAGCGAATATGCCAGCGAGATATGTTGGGAAAGGACTGTTGGGGGTAGCAGAATGATTTGCAGAGACATCTGCCATATTGACTTCAGGACTGCCACTCATTAGTTTCAAACTCAAGACAAGTTATGTAGCCTTCCAAATTCTTTGTTTCCTCAAATATAAAGTGAAATCCAGAATAGTCCTACCTCATTGGGTTGCTGTGAGGATTATCTGAACGGTGAAGTCTTTGAAGTTCTTAGGGGTGGTCCTGATGTGCCATAAACCCTCAAAAGATGGTTGCATTTATAATTAGGCCAAGTGTTATCTGACATATTAATGATTAATGGAATTAATGGATGACTTAACGATAACAGGGCACCAGTGAATTTTAAGATTAGACTTGCTATTTCTCCAAGTCAACATGGGTGTGCCTTGACAGGTAATGTGATTATGTCCTTTGCCTACATATATTAGTTCCCCAACTTAATTAACAAATTATTTCTTCATGTGCCAGAATTAGACTAATTAATCTACCTAACTAAACTTTTATTAGTTGTCTGAGAGTGGGATACATGTACAGGTGAAATTTATTTCCAGACATATCTGCCTTTCTTTATATTCATGTATCATATTTCAATTTTATTATTATTATTTTTTTAATAATAAATTTATTTTTTATTGGTGTTCAATTTACCAACATACAGAATAACACCCAGTGCTCATCCCGTCAAGTGCCCCCCTCAGTGCCCGTCACCCATTTACCGCCCCCCCCCCACCCTCCACACCTTCCACCACCCCTAGTTCATTTCCCAGAGTTAGGAGTCTTCATGTTCTGTCTCCCTTTCTGATATTTCCCACACATTTCTTCTCCCTTCCCTTCTATTCCCTTTCACTCTTATTTATATTCCCCAAATGAATGAGAACATATAATGTTTGTCCTTCTCCGAATGACTTATTTCACTCAGCATATTTCAGTTTTAGATAGAAAATCTCAAAGTTGTTGTAAAGGCAGTAGGAAATAAAAAGGGTGAGGACTATTTGAATATACCAAATTGAATGCCTAATTCTAGCCCATTTATTCTGCTTTCCAGGTTATAATAAGGATTTTGATTTTTAAATTATTACAATTATTACACTGGCTTCAGAAGAAGACTTTTTCAAAGGGGAAAATGATTATGAAAATTAGAACCTGTGGCCATATATATGATTCTGTCTTTGTTGATGTGAACTGCTCTGGGGGAATTCATCCTTCAATCTAGTTCATGGTAACAGTCTAGAAAGTAAAAAGTTACATAGTGGGGTGTGAATTACATTGCCATGTCTATATGCTGATTGCTAAGTTCTCTGAATTACGTGGAAACTTTTGAGAAAAATTGCAGGAAATATTTTCTTGTTTTTTGAGAACACAATACTATAAGAAGTGTCCATAAGCCTGGAAACAAAGATAAGTATATGTAAAGTTATTTTTGTTGATCTAGAGAAAAAGACTATCTACTATATTAGTATATTTAGATACACACACATACATTTATAACTTTATTGTATTTTTTTACATTTGTTTTTATTTAAGTTCGACTTACCAAAATATAGTATAACACCCAGTGCTCATCCCGTCAAGTGCCCTCCTCAGTGCCCATCACCCAGTTACCCCATCCCCACCCACCCACCTCCCTTCTGCAACCCTTTGTTCATTTCCCAGAGTCAGGAGTCTTTCATGGTTTGTCTCCCTCTCTAATTTTTCCCACTCATTTTCTCTCCTTTCCCCTAGAGTCCCTTTCACTATTTCTTATATTCCCCATATGAGTGAAACCATATGATGATTGTCCTTCTTCGACTGACATATTTCACTTGGCATAATACCCTCTAGTTCCATTCACGTCAAAGCAAATGGTGGGCATTTGTCCTTTCTGATAGCTGAGTAATATTCCATTTGTGTACAGACCACATTTTATTTATCCATTCATCTTTCGATGGACTTTGAGGATCCTTCCACAGTTTGGCTATTGTGGACATTGCTGCTGTGAACATTGGGATGCAGGTGTCCTGTCGTTTCACTGCATCTGTATCTTTGGGGTGAATCCCCAGCAATGCAATTGCTGGACCATAGGGCAGCTCTATTTTTAACTCTTTGAGGAACCTCCACAGTTTTCCAGAGTGGCTGCACTAGTTCACATCCCCGCCAACAGTGCAAGGGGTTCCCCTTTCTCCACATCCTCTCCAACATTTGTGGTTTCCTGTCTTGTTAATGTTCCCCATTCTCACTGGTGTGAGGTGGTATCTCATTGTGGTTTTGAACTGTATTTCCCTGATGGCCAGTGATGTGGAGCATTTTCTCATGTGCTTGTTGGCCATGTGTAAAACTTCTTTGGTGAAATTTCTGTTCATGTCTTCTGCCCATTTCATGATTGGATTGTTTGTTTCTTAGGTATTGAGTTTGATAATTTCTTTATAAATTTGGGAGACTAGCCCTTTATCTGATATAACTTTATTATATAATAATATAATCTACATTTTTAAAGTCAGCAATGAGTCAAGTTTATTTGCAGTCACTTTATTTCTATTCATTTTTTTTCTGCCCTGAACATATGTCCATATTGGAGATTTACTGTTTAATCCTTGTGTTTGTTAACAGTAGATTAATTATAATATTTTGGTTGAATTGCTCATTTCCAAGGATGTGGGCAGAGATCATGTCTTAGACATATTAAAATACTCAAGGCATTTTAGTGTGGTCATTTGCCCATAGAAAATGCTTGACAAGAGTGCCTAGATGGCTTAGTGGTTGGGCATCTGCCTTGGGCTCAGGGCATGATCCCAGAGTCCCGGGATCGAGTCCCACATCAGACTCCCCAGAGGGGGCCTGCTTCTCCCCCTCCCTGTGTCTCTGCCTCTCTCTCTGTATTTCTCATGAATAAATAAAGAAATAAAATCTTTTAAAAAAGAAAATGCTTAACAGTGGTTAAACTGAACAGCCACTATCAAGCAAGAGTTCTCCTCTGTCTGGGCACCATTTTGGACAAAGAAAGAATTTTAGGTGACACTTTTTCACACATGAAGAGACAAAATTTGTGAGGCAAAATTCCTCCCATAGAATGTGCTGAGTCTGAGCAGGGAAGGGGGGACAAGAAAGAGGGATTCTGTTGTTGCTATGGGGAGTTAGAACACAGGATCCTTATATCTGTGTCCAGGAATGTAGTTGAGTCAGGCAGAGTGGACACTGTGGCATGATTTGAGGGTTGTGGGAAAAGTCATTCATCATCTACTGGCTACAGGAAAACATGATGTTGATATGAAGGCAGCCAACCTCTGAAATGACAACTGTTCTTTATCAGCCTTGGAAAGGGCATGGTCAAACAGAGGCACTGCTCAAGTGCCTCTCCTTCCAACCTATAATCATCAAGAATTGTCCTAGGAAGAGATCTTACCTCTCCAGTTGGGATCTTTGGTTGGCTTCCTTATCTTAATTCTCCCCTTTTTAGGATTTCCTCTGACAGTCCTTTTTGCTCTCATTCCCTTAGTTGTCTCTAGAGCTTGAGTCTGACTCTTATCTTTTACTCTCATGGAAGGGAGGGTGCATACTGGCTGTTCTCATGAGATCTGACAGAGATAGACTTGTCCAGGGACTTAAATCACTCAAACCCTGCATCATTCAGCAAAAGTCTAGGAAACTATTTCCTGCTTATTTCCTTATATTCTTTTGATACTTGGGTTTTCAAAGTAGTTCTGTTTAAAGAAAATTAATAGCCTGAATTTTAAATTTGTTTAGTTCCTGCAATATTTTCTGTCATGGCTTTCCATAGGAATGGTGACTTTAACATGTCCCTTTCTGTCCATGGTACATTTCATCCTCTCATCCATCCTATCTTTATGGAGAAGAGCCACTGAACTTTCAAAGTGTAGCTCAAGCAACTTTTCCTCCATCTTCTGGGAAATCTGATCACTTCCCCTTTTGTGGGCTCACAGTAATCCTGACTTTGTTCTGTAATCACATGTATCATACTTCATGGTACTTATTCACTTGTATGTCTGCTGTTACTATTAATCCATAAAGTCCCGAAGATTAAGTGAGTCCATATATTAATCATTTTCATATTCCTAGTGTCTAGCAGAATGTATATAGTAGACAGTAAAGTCTTATTGTCTGAACCTAGAAAGCACCATTTGATAGATAACACTCAGGAGACCAAGGATGCAGACCTGTTGAGGAACAGAAGGCAGGGAAAAGTGGAAAAAGGAGGTGCACTGGGGAGAAGCATTTGGTTTGGTCTTTTCTGAGAATGCTGGCATGATCTGGCATTGGTAGTAACTCTGAGATTCCTGAGAGAGGCAGGCTGGTGGGGATCCTGATAGAGCCTGAACGGGAGAAAGAGAGATCAAGGCCAGAGCTGTAAATATGAAAATCCTTTTCCATAAGAGGTGTTTGAAGCCATAGGTGTGGATGAGATTGCCCAGGTAGAGAGGATAGAGTGAGAAGAGATGAGGAACCAGGAATCTAAAGCCATGTGCTTGCAGGTTTGTCAGAGGAAGAGAGCAAGGAGTAAAGCTGGTGGTAACTATGCTACAAAAGGGAAAGATAGTCATGTTTCTGAAAGAATGGATGGTCAATGATGTTGGTGATCCAATGAGAACCAGAGAAGTACTTAGTAAAACAATGAATACTCTTTCTTGGGGGCACCGGGATGGCTGAGTTGGTGAAGCCTGAAGCCCTTCTATCCAGGTCATGATCTCAGTGTCCTGGAATCAAGCCCCATATCGGGCTCCCTGCTCAAAGCTCCTTGCAATGAGCTTGCTTCTCCCTCTCTTTCTGCCCCTCTCCAGCTTGCTTTCTCTTCCTCTCTCTCAAATAAGTAAATAAAATCTTTTTAAAAAATGAATAAATAACAGGTCAAGTAAGAAAAAGAGTACCTCGAATTCAATGTATCCAAATCTGAAATCATTATTTTCCCCAATAGAGTTGATCTGTGCTGAAAGGTCCTCAAGAGCAGTGATGAACTAGAAAGACTAAGGGGCTAGCATGTAGTCATACCCATGGCTATGATCAATTATAGAGAAAGAATATCAATCATAAGTAGCAAAGGAACTTTTCCTTTGCTTCACATGGCGTGAAGTCTAGGGGAAACCAGGTGCCAGCTTCAAGAGTCCTCTCCCAGTGGATGCACACAAGATGCACTTAATGTCTCCCAGCAATGAGTTATGACAACACATGTGGAATGTTGCCATCCAGGGAAGCTCATTAGAACTTTAATGCCCAGGGTTTTATTGGGAGCTGATCACAATGTACTCTGTGTCTGGCATATACTCCAATTCCAGACTCCAAGAAGGAAGGCAGATGTTCGGCATAAACCAATTGTTATTAAAACAGTTTGGGCACAGTGAGTCACTCTTATCAGTTAATGGCAGGAATCTGCCTGAAATCAAGTTCCCAGATGACAGCCAAGGGCCAGCCTTGTAAACAGGCCTTCCAAAGGGCAGCATTCAGGCCTGCTATGTTAACTCTTCTCTGTACAGAGTTTTTATCTAGAATTCCTTGTTGTAGTGAATGAAATTATCATTAATTCTACCAAGCAAGTCAGAAACCTAAGTAAGCATCATCCTTTGCCACGATCTGCTTTTAGCTGACTGGGTGGTTTTGAATTTATGAGGAATAATGAAACAAAGCTAGAACACACATGCCCATATACATAGGCAGACCTACATTTGAAGGCTTCAAAGAGCTACCAAGGCAATGAGCATTTCTAGGACTAAGATATAGAAAAAATGAAAAATGAAGAGAGGTGTGGGTGCATTGCCCACAAGGCAAATGCAAAATCGGAAAAAAAAAGTGGCATCTGAGAGGTTAACATTCTGAGCAAAGTTTTTGGTAATGTCACAAGGCTGGACGATGAACAACTATAGTGTAGGACCTTCTTAGAAGTAGTCAATTACTCCAGATTTTTTTGTTGTTATGCTAATGGCTGCACCCTCAGAATAAAGCTGGACTGGAAACATTGCACAAGCTGCAAAGATTAAAAACCAACTTCCAACCAGCTTAATCCCCAAACAGAGATGATCTGTTAGAGGAAAAATTAAATCTACTCTGGAGGTGAAAACCTTGTCCAAAGCCTTGAATGTCTACATAATTTTTCATACACAACATTGGCACTCAATTAAAAAAAATTCTCCAGATAAACAAAAAGGTAAGATCTGACCAAAAACAAGAGAAAAATGGAGTTCTTGTACAGGAACATTAAATACATAGATGTGTTCATATGTTCATTAGGTATATATATAACATGTTCAAAAAATGTAATTGCAAGATGAAGAATTTCCCCAGATAATTCAGAACTATGAAAAAGAGGCAGTGGAATCATATAATGGAAAAATAAAAATAAATGAAATTCATCTCAATCAATGGGCATAATATTATACTGAAGTACTGTAGAAAGAATTGTTGAGCCAGAAATAAGTCTGTGAAACACATCCAGACTGAAGTATGTAAAGACAAAAGACCAGACAGAAAGAAAAGAAAGTAAGGGATGCACGGAACATAATGAAAAGATGTAATTATAGCTCCAAAAAGAGTGGAGAGAGAAGCAATAGCCAGAAGCAATATTTGAAGAAATAATGGCCAATAATTTCACAAAATTTTCAAAAACTGTTGAACAACATCAATCCTCAAAATCATGCCTGTGGGCCCCAAGAGGAAAAATATAAGGAAAGCTATGCCTTGGACACATCGCGGTAATTCCCACAGACCAAAGATAAAAGGAAATCTTAAAAGTGTTGGAGGTGTTGAAAAGACAGGTCTTTGAAACAGCAAGAACGACGACTGACTTCTTATGGGAAATCATGAGAATCATGATGCAATTGAACGATTTCCTCAAAATGATGAAAGAAAATAGCTATGAGCCTGAAATTCTTTACTCATCACAATATTCTTCAAAAATGAAGGTGAAATAAAAACACTTTTAGAGAAGCAAAAATTAAGATGACTTGCCAGGAGTACATCTGATCTGAAGGAGGCAAAACAGGGAGTTTTTATTCAAGAGGAAAGTGATCCTGGATGGAGACATGGAATTCTGACAGGAAGACCAACATAAATCGGAATGGGTATTGACAAAAATCAACAAAAATAATGTATTGAGATGTTTAACATACATGCTAATTACAAACATGAGAAGAACAGCATAAATCTTGGGAGGTAAGTAAGTAAGTGGAGTGGAAGTGTACCAAGGTCCTTGATTGTGAATCCACAAGCTGAGTGGGAAATTCGATCCTCCACAATGCATGACCTTGTTTTCTTGGTCTCCCATCCTGTATGTCTCTTGAATCTGTGTCCTCTTCTCCGTTCTTTCACCCACCCCAGTCCTGGCAGCCACGTTTCCTGAAAGACTGCAGCCATGTCCACCAGCTTCCTGCTTCCCCTGGGCACCTCACAGTGTTCTTCACCCTGCAGCTGGACCAATCCTGCAGAATTGCTTCTCTCAGTCCAGCCCCTGCTCTTCCTTCATCCCCCTAGAGGTGGTCACCCCTGCAGAGTCCCCTGACCCGAGGACAGGAGAAGAAATATAGAGGCCAACCATCCTCCTCCTTTGCTGAGTCACCACAAGGTTGCACCTTGCTGGTGCCCTTGTGATCACAGCCCAGGTCGGCAACTTGGCCACAGGGCAGTTTGCTTTCCCTCTCTCCACTTCTAGCAGGCCTTCTGTGGGTCTTGCTCCTCCACCTGTGCCCTGTGACTTGCCATTTTTCTGGAATACCTCATGGTTTCTGGTGTAACAAGAGTCCTTTCTTCTTTGCAATTATTATGTTAATGGGTTTAGTCTTTTCCACATGTAGAAACTGGGTCAGATGGTGTGCTGGCTGTAAGGCATGTCACCTCTGGGAGGGAAGGGAAACTTCTGCAGAAGCTACCTCTTCCCGCAGGGTGGGAAAGGTGGCATAAATATTGCCTCCCCCCTTTGGCGTGGGTGGTGGGCCACTCACCGACAGAGCAAGTCCCCCTGGTTGCACCCTCATGTGTGTGTTCAAGTACAACTGGTGGTCTGAGTCTTCTGCCCAGAGGAAAGCATGGCAGGATGGGGTTTACTCTTCCTACCCATAGGGGAAGTTGCCCTTAGCTTATTGTGCTGCAGCTCAGTCTTGTGAGACCAGTTGTCTTCAACTGGGTGGGGGTCAGAAAACTAGAGTTCAGATTAGAAAATCCCTATTGGCCTCACCATTAGGCTCTAGCTTTGGCTAGAGAACCCAGTCCTCTCTGCCAGTTGCTGGGGACTTCTCAGCCATTCATGAAGACCAGACCCTGGGCCCTATTAGGCTGACTGTCCTATGAGTGTGTTCTTTATTGACCAGAACTTTCTGAAGGCAAGGAGTGTGTTCATACGGGCCCTTGCATACCAGCGTCACCACCAAGGTGATGCCAACAGAGTGATAACTGTTTATATGAATATCTCCACAGTTTTCTCTCATTCCTGGGCTTCCAGGTTTGAAGCCATGTGTTTAGGAAAACAGAATATTGAGGATTGAGTACTGAGAGACCAATCCTCAGGAAACTGAGTCAGAAAACACAGGGGTAGTTCCCAGAAGTAGGGAGAAAAGGTTAGTGACTGTCTTTGGGCCTCAGCAGCTCTCTGTGCAATGAGAGAGGCTGAACTAGGTCAGCAGCACCTGCATCAGACTCTTTTTTGGAGGAACATGTTTAGTTTAAAAAGTCTACTTAATATTGCAGTACATTTTTAATTTAGGAGAAAACTGTTCCTTGCTTCCGTTATACACTCTATAGAATATAAAGCTCTAAAATCTATTGGCTGCTGTGGATATACAGTCAAAAGACTCTTTCAAGACAGAGATGGGGTAGAGCAAGGAGACATGTTGGGATCTTTTGAAGATGTGCACTTTTTTCTTATTAAAAGGTGATACGGTTTTAAAATAGGTCAAAGAGAAAGATGGTCCAACTGCTATCCAACTGCTAAGATTCCTTCTGTTCTAAAGTTGTGGGTTCTTTTAAATGAAATTAAATTAAATAATTTAATTTGGAAAGAACAATTCACATGAGATCTACCGTCTTAACAAATCTTTCAGTGTACATTATAGATGACTGTGGGTACAGTGTCACATGGCCAATCTCTAGAGCTCTTCATCTTGCTTGACTGAAGCTTTATGACCACCGATTAGCAACTCTCCACCACCTGCTCCTGGCAGCCACCATTCTGCACTTTATTCTATGGGCTCGACTATTTCAGATACCTCATGTAAGTGGCATCACGCATTATTGTCTTTCTATGATTGGTTCTTCTCATGTAGTATAACATCCTCAATTTTTGTCCATATTGCGTATTGCAGAATTCCTTTCTTTTAAATGGCTGAATAGTATTCCATTGTATGTATAAACAGAGTTTCTTTACTTTTTAGGCAAGGCATTGGAAGGGGCACAGGGAGAGGGAGAGAGAGAATCTTGATCTTGGGATCAAGGGCTTGATCTTGGGACACTGAGATCATGACCTGAGCCGAAATCAAAAGATGCTTAACTAACTGAGCCACTCAGGTATCCCTGTATATACAGAGTTTCTTTATCCATTCATCTGTCGATGGACATTGAGGTTGTTTCCATATCTTAGCTATTGTGGATAATGCTGCAGTGAACATGGGAGTGCAGGTATCTCTTTGACATTTTTTTTAAAACATAAGGTATAATTGACATATAACATTATATCAATTTCAGGTGTACAACATAATAATTCAATATTTGTATGCTGTGAAATCCTCACACAATAAGTCTAGCTAACATTTACCGCCACACGTAGTTATTTTGTTTTGAAGAGAACTTTTAAGATTTACTCTCTTAGCAACATTCAAATGTACAGCACAGTATTGTTAACTATAGTCACTATGCCGTACATCATATCCTTAGGACTTATTTATTTTATAACTAGAAGTTTGTACCTTTTTGATTCCCTTCATCTATTTGGCCCATCCTCCAACCTCCTCCCCTGTGGCAACCACCAGTCTGTTCCTTGTATCTGTGATCTTTGTTGTTTTATTTTCTATTCCACATGTAAATGAGATCATATTGTATTTACCTCTCTCTTTCTGACTTATTTCACTTAGTGTAATGCCCTCAGGGTCCATTCATGTTGTCATGAGTGGCACGATTTCATTCTTTGTTATGGCTGAACAGTATCCCATTGTATATATATATATACCACATCTTCTTTATCCATTCACCCATCAATGGACACTTAAGTTGTTTCCATATCTTGGCTTCTCTGAATAATGCAGTAGTGAACATAGGGGTGCATATATCTTTTCAAATTAGCATTTTTGTTGTTTTTGGATAAATATCCAGAAGTGGAATTGCTGGATCATAGGATATTTTAAATTTTTGAAGAACCTGCATACTGTTTTCCACAGTGGCTACACCAGTTTGCATTCCAACAGTGCACGAGGGTTCTCTTTCATCCCACATCCTTGCCAACACTTTATTTCTTGTCTTTTTGGTAATGGCCTTTCTGACAGGTGTGAGGTGAGATCTCACTGTGGTTTTGATTTACATTTCCTTGATGATGAGTGATGTTGAGCATCTTTCCATGTACCTGTTGGGCATCTGCATGTTTTCTTTAAAACTAGGTCTATTTTGATCTTCTGCCCATTTTTAATTGGATTGTTTGACTTTTTTTGCCATTGAGTTTGAGTTCCTCTATGTTTTGGATATTAAGCCCATATCAGACAGATGGTTTGCAGATATTTTTTCCCCATTTAGAAGGTTGTCTTTGAGATCTTGATTTCAGTTCCTCCAGGTAAATGTCCAGTGGTGGACTTGCTGGATCATTTGGGAGTCCTATTTTTTATTTTTTGAGTTCCCCTGATACTATTTTCCATAACAACTGCACTATTTTGCATTCTAGTGGATTCCTTATAAACCTCCTTAACCGTTGAACAGGAATATGTGACAAAACATATGCAAAGGCCTCTGTAGTCAGACACTTTGAAGGTGTTCTGCCAGAGTTACTGCCCTCTCTCCCTGACTGATTTTCTACAGATGAGGCCCACAGAGCAAGTTATCCAGAAACAGAAGGTTCTAGCTCTCTGCTTAGATCCAACGTTGATTTTTAATAGCAGCAAAGTGGGGTCTCAAAGCACAAACCTCTACTCATTTAGCTGGAAATGGATGCAGCAAATATAAGTGAGAAATAAGATGAAAAATGGACTCATTTTTAAAAACTTAACATTGCTTGTTTTTAGCAAGTAAAATGGACTTGAAGGAGCCCTATTTGCTCCTAATGGATTTGCCAGTCCCTCCCGCTATTCAGATGTATGGGCCTGCTGGCCTTTGTCATCTGTTAGTCATTTTTCAGAACCTAGTGAGACACCACGGGGGACTTGCCTCTGGCAGGCAGTTCTGCCCTGATTTCCACCATTTGTCCATGTGCCATTTTATGCCATTGGAGGCCCGCACATCACATCATCACAGAGCTTGAGTCTTTCCATTACACTTAAGCGTGTGTTAGCTCTGCGGTGAGGACCCCTCACACCCAGCTGCCCTGGAATGTGGCCCACTAAGTATTTTGTAGCCATGCTTCAGGCTGTGTAGGGGCCAAGGAAGGAGTGGAGATAAGCATGGTCTCCCTGTGCAAACCAACTCCTTCTTCCTCATCATGGGAGAGAAAGAAAAAATTCCTGCATGAGAGGATAAGATGTGCAAGGGTAGAACTGTTGCTGTGGCTCATACACCCTTTCTGCTCCATCCAGGGCTCCACATGTTCCTGAGAACAAGAATACTCCACTGCCGTGTCGGGGCTCTCATCTTCTTTCCTAGCTGCCGGCTTGGTCGCGGGTGTGTTGAACAAGGTTATGTCCTGACAAAACTTGGAAACAAGTGCTTTTTCTTCACCACTGCCAACCCAAACATTTCTTCCAACGCTCAGTGATGGTAGCACAACACGCCATTGGACAAATACTTACTTAGCAGCTACTATGTGCCTGGCATTGTTCCAAATCATTGATTGACATCAGTGATCCAATGGACAAAAGTATGCCCCAGAAATGCTTCTGTTCTGACAGTGACACACTCACAAATGCAGGCAATTCAAAAGTTCAAGTGACCAGCGTGAAGTGAATGGGTGGCATGGGCTAGAGGAAGCATCCAGGAGTGGCAGGGGTGGTGGCCTGCTGGACAGTGAAAGTACACCCAAGGGGACACTGATTTTTGGCTAACACAAGGGAATGTCAGCCTATGCATTTCATTTCAAGAAAAGTCTGGAAATCTGGATTTTTAACAGCAAAAATCTCTTGCTTTTAAAATGTTGATAAGTAGCTCAGAAGTTTTAAAGAACATCATTCAATCCTCAGATCCAAAAGAAGACAAATGGCAAAAATTAAAAACTGTTTTTCCCAGATTCTGCTCATTGCTGTCAGTTTGTGACCTCAGTGCTATGGTTTAAGCAATAAACATGGGCTTTTTAATGTCAGGTTACTAATAGATAAAGGAACATCTTTTTTTTAATTTTTAAAAAATATTTTATTTATTTATTCATGAGAGATACACACAGAGAGGCAGAGACGCAGGCAGAGGTTGAAGCTAGCTCCCCACGGGGATCCAGATGCTAGACTTGATCCCAGGACCCCAGGATCACACCCTGAGCCGAAGGCAGAGCTCAACCACTGAGCCACCCGGGTGTCCCAGGAACATGTTTCTTGAGAGGCGGCTGCCTGCTCAGACCTCGTTCTGCTGTAGGCAGAAGCAGCACTGAGTAGCGCTGGTCTGCTGCCCCTCCGCGTCTCCCCCCATTTGCACCACAGCGGGCCTGAGGGGGGGGGCGTTGAGAGGACCGGTGACCCGGCATGACCCCGGGCTCCTCCGGGGGCGACATTGGCTCCAGGACTGCCCGTAGTCCTGGCCAAACCGTCTTTCCTGCAGCCTGAGACCCCTGTTCGAGTTGTCCTCCTCCCCTGACCTCCCCCCACCCAGCAGCCCTGCCCTGCGGTGTCAGGCCTCCCGCTGCCTCCTCCCGCGCTCCCCACCGCACCCCCATCCTCGGCAGCCCCAAGCGAACCCAGGCAGCAGGAGCTCTGGTTGCAAGGGAGCTTTCTTCCTAGCCTGGGTTCCGTAGCTTGTTATTTCCTATTCGTTTTCCTATCGGGCTTGTCATTTGTGCCCTCGGAGTTTCCAAGGCGTCCGGAGCCTGGGGAGATGGTGCGGGGCAAGCAGAGGGGCGCTGGGAAGGAGAGGGGGAGGGCAGACCCGCCAGCCTCCCGGGGTGGGGGGCTGGGCGAAGAGGGCGGGGAGGCCAGACCTGGACCCCGGGGGCCGATGACCGGTGGTGCCTCTACTCGCAGAGGGCAGCGAAGCCTTTTCCCCAATACCCAGCCTTGGCACCGGATTCCTCAATGGTTCAACGGAGTGTTTGCTTCTGTAGTCAAAGGGTAGTTAGATCATGGTTTCTCCTTTATGTGTTTCTTCTTTGGATTCCTTTCCTGCCTTTCCTGCCCCCTCCGCCCCCCGGGCCACTTCCTTCACTTAAAACTAAATACACACACATACACACACACACACACACTCCTGGATTAGGTCTCTGGGTGTGCACAGCCTGCCGGACAATGTGTTACACTCCTAGGGTGGGCAATACACTATGGGATTGTTGACAATTGTTGATATTCCACAACAATGCACATGGTCCTTTTAGCTCCTTTTTTTACTACTGTTTTCAACTCATTTTTACTTATTCAGTTTTTCAGTGAATCCTGTGAGAGGAATGGATTACCGTCCTTGTCGTTCTAATTGTGACTCAGATGTCCACCCACTCGCTTGGGTTCTCAGGGCCGGGCATGCAGACAGTGAGAGATCTGTTGTCCATATATGTTTGTTGACAATAGCTGGATAAATATATTCAATTTTTGGAAGACATAAGCAGCAACTGAGGTTTCTAATGGCCAGCTTTTATCCGGTCCCTCGGCATTTTGCTGCTGTTGTGTGTGACTCAGGACAGAATTGCTTTGAAACCAAAACAACACACACTCAGTTAGATTAGATTCCAATAGATCTATGCTTGCAGGGAGCAGAGCACGATAATCAATGGAATGCTGTCCCAAAGCATCTGGGGCCCTTACATCAACTTGAAAATAATGCACCTGAGAAAGAAAGCTGAATTTTCAGTTCGTAAATGTGGATGAACGCACGGTCTGAAGAGCAAAACAGTTTGCAAATGGAAGAGTATCTTGGCTGTAGAAAGTTCTTTTTGTTGCTGTCACTTCCTGAAGCTTTCTTTTCATGATATCTCCTATGGCTCCGTATCTTTGCTTTTGTTTGATTGTTGTCGAGGCTTTCTTTCTCAACTACTTTGACCACATGCTGATTCCAGCTCCAGTTGGATAGGCCTGGAGGTCTATGCCAGGGGCCCAAGGGAGGGGCTGATGGAAGACCTTGGCTGCTGCTAGTGGGGGGGGGGGTAATTATCTCTGATAGATAGGAAAATAGAGCATTATAACGAAAATGTTCTCCAGTTTGGAGAGAATTGGTAACAAGTAAGATTATTACAGTTCTTGCATCTGACACGTTAAACACAGCTATTAAATCTGTCTCCCTCTTGGTGGCTGGGACGAAAAAACCAGCAGCCGACACTACGTCAGACACCCAATTAGGCAAGATTACACAGATTACCTGCTACCTACAAACTCTTGCTTTCATTTTTGAAGTCCAAGGCTTCCCAGACACATTCTTCTTATGTCAATTATTTTTCCTTGTTTTATTTTGAAATATAGCATATAGGAAGTGCATACAATCCAGATGAATTTTTGTTTGATGAACCCTTGTAAAGCAGACATCCCCATAACAGCCACAGAGTCTGAGAACATAGAGACTTACCAAGCTTCTAATTTCCTCTTCAAATCTATTGCTCCCTCAGAGGCTACCCCTGTCCTGGTATTTTCAATAATCACACCCTTGCTTTTTAAAAGGGTTTTTGTCTCTTATAAATGCATCCCTAAACAATCTAGTTGAGATTATCCTGTTCTTAAATTAAACATAAATGGAATCATAGTGAATGTATCCTTTTGTCTGATTTCATTTATTCAAAATTGTTCGCAAGCTGCATGAAGATGCTATGTGGGGCTGTTGTTCACATATTCTCATTACTATAAAATAATATTCTATCAAGTTAATATAGCACTTTTATTTTTTATTTTTATTTTTAAAATTTAAATTCAATTAGCCAACGTTAGTTTCAAATGCAGTGTTCAATAATTTATCAGTTGCGTATAACACCCAGTGCTCATCACATCACGTGCCCTCCTTGATACCCATCACCCAGTTGCCCCATCCCCCCACCCACCTCCCCTCCAGGTACCCTCTGTTTGTTTCCCAGAATTAAGAGCACCATTTAAAAAACTCTGGCTGAGTTTTGTTGGACTTTTAAGTTGCTTCCACTTCTACCTATATGGATATATATATTCTAGAAGTTTCTCTGGGTTTATGTCTAAGAAAAAAGCTACCCAGTCACAGGATATGTTTATCTTCAATTGTATTAGAAGATACAAAATTGTTTCACAAAGTAATTGTACCATGTACACTCTCTTCAGCATGGTCTGGGATGCTTCTTCACTGTACATCCTCATCAGTACTTGGTGTTGTCAGGCTTCAAGTCTTGCCAATGTCATTTGCATTCCCTGATTAGGAAGGAGCTGGAGCACCTTTTTTCACTGTGTATTTTGGACATTTGATTTTTTTTTCTTTTTGAAGTTCTTGTTCTGGTCTATCACTCTGTTTTCCCCTTTTGAGTTGCAGAGATCTTATATGTTTGTGGGTTTTTTTCTTTTTTCTTTTTTTCTTCTTTTTCTTATTGGTTTGTAGAAATTCTTTATATATTCTGTATAGCTGTTCTGGGGTATAAATGTAGCAAAAATCTTCTACTTTGTCTTTTTATGAGCCTTATAACAAAAATTCTTAAGTGTAAATCAAGTATTTTTATCAGTCTTTTTATGGTTTTTGCATTTTATGTCTTGTTTAAGCAATCCTTATCTACCTCAAGGGATCTGTTATGGGCTGAATTATGCCCCCGTCTCCAAACTTATACCTTGAAGTCTTAATCCCCAGAACTTCAGAATGTTGCATTTTGAAATAGGGCCTTTACAGAGGTAATTAAGGCTAAATGAGATCTTATGGGTGGGCCCTAATCCAACCTGACTGGTGTCCTTATTAGAAGAGGAAATGTGGACAGACACCAGGATACCAGAGATGCACACTGATAGGTCTGATGAAGACGCAACAAGAGGATGGTCGCCTGCAAGCTAGAGAAAGATTTCGGAGGAAACCAACCTGCTGGCACTTTGGCTTCAACTTCCAGCCTCCAGAACTGCAAGAAAAAAAATTCTGTTGTTTAAATCATCCAGTCTGTGGTATTTTGTTACTGCAGCCTGACCCGACTAATGTCATCAAAAATATGCACACATTATCAACTAAAAGTTTCATATTTTGGGTGTTGGCACTTAGATTTAAATTAGACTGGAAAAGAAAAAAGAAAAAAAAGGGAAAAAAGGGAAAAAAATAAAAAAAATAAATTAGACTGGATTTTGTTTTCTGTTTGTGGTATGAAGCAAGGGTTCCATTTCATTTTCCCCTATGGATATCTAATTCTCTCTGCATGGTTTGCTGAAGAGTTCATCTCCTCCTACTTATTTGCAATGCTACGCCTGCCATTTATCTGTCCACATGAGCATGTGTATGTTTTCAGGTTATATATTCCATTCCATTTGTCATTTTGTCTGTGTCCACAATCAGCACTGGTGGTTTCGTTACCTGAGATTTATAACCAGTCTTGATATCTATAGAGCACATCTTAACATCTTGTTCTTCTTTATCAGTGTCTTAGCTATCCTTGGTCCTTTGCATTTTCATCTGTGTTCTAGAATCAGCTCATCAACTTCCACTCATTCTCAGACCCCGATTAACCTGCTAATGTGTTGATTGGGGTTGCATTCTGTCTATCATTAATTTAAGGAATTGACATCTTTGAAATTCTGTAAAATATTGAAGTTTTTATTCCATGAACATGGTAATTCGCTTATTTAAGTCTTTCAATGTCTTTTGATAAAGTTTAATGATTTTTCTCTAAAGAAGTCTTATACATGTTTTGTTCTGTGCATTCTTTATATTTTTTGATGTTATTGTCCATGGCATCATTTTTAAAAAGTTTTATTTTTCGTTTATTGTGACATATGTGTAAGACTATTTCATATGTATGTAAGATAGATGTTTTACAACTGAAGTAAAATAACCATATGTATTTGAAGTCTACAACCTGTGGGCGCCTGGGTGGCTAAGTCAGTGAAGTGTCCGACTCTTGATTTTGGCTCAGGTCATGATCTCAGGGTTGAGATCGAGCCCTGTATTGGGCTCCACGCTCAGCAGAGAGTCGGCTTCAGGTTTTTCACTCCCCCTCTCCCTCTGCCCCTCCCACTCATGCTCTCTCTCTCTCTCTCACTAAAATAGATAAACGAATCTTTAAAACAAAACAAAACAAAAACCAAACAAGATCTTCTGGAGTTTGATTGGAAGTGCATTAGATCTTTGCACTAATCTGGAAGAATTGGCATTGAACTATACTGACTCCGTTGACATTATTGGGTTTAAATAATTTATTTAAAACATTTATCTAATGTTTAAGAACATGGCATATCTCTCCGTTAATTTATGTCTTTGATTTCTCTCAGCTATGTTTATAGTTTTTATTGTAGTGATCATCCTGCTTTTTTTAAAAATAGTTATTCTTGGTAATATTATATTTTTTGATCCTACTATAAGTGAAATTTTTAAAGAATTCATTTTTCAAATGTTTGATGCTGATACAACATACTAATTATATTAGTACAATAGAGCTTAGGTGGTTTTGATTTTTATATATCCTTTTATTTTATATTCAATTTATTTTTATATGGCCCTCATTGAGCAAACTTGCTAAACTCATTCATAATTTCTAATTAGCATCTTTACTGTATTTTGTGTTTTCTACAAATTCAATTATACTCTCTTTAAAGAAAGAAACTCCTTTTTAAATTTTTATACATTTTTTTATAGTATCACTATGTTGAATAGCACCTAGAATATAACTTTAAGCAGATATAGTGCTAAGAAGAATTATTTTTCTATTCCTGATTATAAAGCAAAAAATGTCATCATTTTACTTCCCAGTAGGAAGTGGATTTTAGATTCCTCTTATCAAATTCAGGAAACTCTCTCTTATGCTTTGTTTATACACGTGATTTTTTTTCTTTTTTTTTTTTCTTTTTTATTTATGATAGTCACACACACACACACACAGAGAGGCAGAGACATAGGCAGAGGGAGAAGCGGGCTCCATGCACCGGGAGCCTGACGTGGGATTTGATCCCGGGTCTCCAGAATCGCACCCTGGGCCAAAGGCAGGCGCTAAACCGCTGCGCCACCCAGGGATCTCCACGTGATTTTTTTTCATGATTAGATGTTGAATTTTGTCAGCAGCATTTATTGGGATAAGCTGTTGAAGATGAGGTGCATTAATTTCTAATATTAAATCAAGGTTGCTTTCTTAGAATAAACACACTAAAGGGACACCTGGGTGGCTCAGTCGGTTAAGTGTCTGACTCTTGCCTTCATCTTAGGTTATGATCTCATGGCTCATAAGATCAAGCCCCCCATTGAGCTCCTCCATGCATAGTGGGGAGTGTGCTTGAAGACTGTCTTCCTCTGCCCCTCCCCCTCTTCTTCACAAATAAATAAATCTTTTCTTTTTTCTTTTTAAGAACAGTCCCAGTGGGTTTATTCTTGAACATTAGGTACTCTATTTAAAAAAATAAATCACTGGATCAGTGTGCTGACATATGTTCAGAATTTTTAAGTCTTATAGTAAGACTTTGGGTTTTCTTGATTTTAATGATTTTTATTCATTCTCAGGAGAAGTTTTCCAAATAAGGTAGTATTTACCAGTTCTTGACATTATGATGGGGCAATATCTTTTTAGGAGCTATCATTCAGCCCACTATAGGCACATATGAATTAAAATATTTATGTCTTCCTGATGAATTAAATCCTTTATAAGAGAACCCTCTTTATCTGTAGAAATATTTATTGCCTTAAAGTGTATTTTACTTGGTGTTATACGAGCTGTAGATTTTCTTTTTTGGTTATAACCACATGGTATATATTTTTGAAACCCTTTATCCAATCTTTTTGGATCCTTATTTTGGATGGATCTATTATGCACAACATACAGAGGGATTTTAGAGCTCTATTGCATGATCTTTGCTTTCTCCTGGAATGTTTAATCCATTTAATTTACATTTAATGTATGTTAGAATTTAGATACATCATTGATTTGTTGTACTTTCAATTTGTCCTTTCTTTTTCTCTTATTTATTGTCTTTCATGTGATTGAATATTTCTTATCAATATATTTTTGTATCTTCTTGTTTTGAAGTGAAATATTATCGTTTTAAAGAGATTTCATAGAAATCACAACCTACATACTAATTGCAGTATGAACTTAGTATCTATCTTTTCTTTTAAGAGTCAGTGTTTGAGGATTTGAGAATATACAGCTCAACTCCTGTTATGTAGGATTCTCAACCGTGGTTGAGATAAGCTGGATATCCATCCATAAAAGCATAAATTGCCCTTTGGAGTGAGAAAATGCCAAAACTTTAGTTTGATAATTACACTTCATTTATTTACCCTTCCCTGCTTTTTGTATATTTATGTTGAATCCAATTTTACAACTTCCTTTATTCTTAGCTTTGATACTTGTTCCTGGTCCTTTTGGCTTGGTAATACATCAGACTTTCTTTTTTTGCTAGTGGGTTTCTGATTTCCTTTTTGCTTCTGCAGTTTGAGCATGTCCCTGAATCTGTGGTCTTATATTACATCAAACAGCCTCTATCCTTTATTATAACTCTGATTAAAAAGACCCTGATCCCCTGGCCTGAGAAGGAAGATACAGACTGTTATAGTTATTGTTAGTTTTTTAGGAAGAGTTATGAGTTGAATAGCACCCTCTTCAAATTTATATACTGAAGTCCTAACCCTCAATACTTCAGAATATGACCTTGGAAATAAGGTTATTGCAGATATAATTGGTTAAGATGAGATCATAATGAACAGAGTCAGCTGCTAATTCAATATGATTGCTATCCTTATTGAAAATTTACACACAAAGACACACACACAGCGAGAATGACATGTGAACATGAAGACAGAAATCAGAGCAATGTTTCTTTGGTCAAAGAACACCAAAGATTCCATCTAGCTGATCTCCAGTAGCCAGGAGAGTGGTCTGGTGCAGATTCTCCTTCATAGCCTCAGAAGGAGCCAACCCTGATAACATTTTGATCTTGGATTTCTGTTCTCCGGTGTTGTGAGATGACAAATTTCAGTTGTTTAAACCACCAAGTATGTGGTACTTTGTTGCAGAAGCTCTAGCAAACTAATATTGGGAGATTGCATGAGTTATGTTGAAATGAAGGGTGATTAAAAATAGGGAGAACCCTTTCAATTTAGGCCAATAGAAATTATAGGGACGTGGATTTGGGATTCAATACTTGTCAGTACCTTTCACCTCATCACTCTCAAGCATTGTTTCCTATTGTAGCCCTCCATTATTGGTCACTCTGCCTCCATTCTTCTGCCTTAAATACTTTTACATACCCACTTGCATCCTGTCAGGAGCCTCTGTTACCCCCAACAAAGTTACATTCCTGCGATGCCACCACTACTTTCCCAGTTTGAGGATCTAGAGACTGCTGATGGTTTTATGTGTATCCAGGGATGCAACAAATTTTCCATCCTAGAATATCAAAGATTATGTGGACCAGGAAAGGCAGAGCTATTTTGTCTTGAATGCCCTACCTTCCCTCCAGGCACAAAGTAAAAGAATGATTTTATTACATATTTTCCAATGCACCACATTTTCTGCACTAACTAACTCAGAAAACTTTGAGATGGTTACTTGGGAGAAGTGTCATCCTCATTCATTGACTGGGAATAATGCCAATGGAATAAATGAAGCATATTTTTGTTGTTGTTGTTTGCCTTCAAGAAGGAAGCCAGAGATAGAAGCCACCAGTTCAAGTCAAGTCAAGGTTGATAATCAGTGTCATCTGTCATCATCTGAAGCTGTGCAGGGGTGTCAGTGCTGTGGGTGAACCCACCAATCCTCATGGGCTATTCCCTAGCTGTCTCATTTTAGATAGGATTTATATTTTGGAGTCTTACTAGAGATTACTTCTGAGACAGATGAAAGGAAACAATTTATAATTGTTTAACATGTGTGCACAGGTCAACATATCTGCCCAAATTATCTGCCTTCTTAGGAATCACAGTTGTCTGGAGATTTATGGAAGGCACAGGGTTTCAATCACAGTATTAAATTTAGTGACCTTCAAGGGAAATGGGGAGCAAATTATAGCTTCTTCAACTTGTACATGCCAGGAGTTGGCCATTCATCCTGCTACCAGACAAATGAACATTGTAGTGACTTCCTTCCAGAGAGAGTAGAGGATGAAAAAAACATTTTGGCAGCAAAGTTGAGTTTGGAGACACTTATGATCTACAATTAAGTCATCCAAAGATCCTAATGTTAACCTCTTTGGACTAATTCTAACTGAAAAACGAATGAGTTCTGAATACTTTTGAAGATCTAAAAATGCATGTATATCAGTAAATAAAATTAGAAGTAAATTTCTTCAAAATCTTCTAAGTAAAACATCCCAGAGGTTAAGACTTGACTCATTATTAAAAATAATTCTTTTTCTTGCAGAAAAAGCTTTCAAGTATGACGGTGATGCACTGTAGAGCTGTATATTACTCTCCATTGTTTAAGAAATGGAGTATCTCAAGCTGTCACAGTGAGATATTCCTTCTACAGTGGGTGTTAAAACTTTTCTTCCTTTCTCTCTTATTCTTTCTTAATATCTCTGAACTGCATTCACAGTGGATACTTAATCCCCAGTCCAGCCTCTGGTGCTGTCTAGAAACAAAGAATGACTTTTAAAAAGCAGACAGTAAGTAGACTGGATGGATTTTATCTACAGAGAAGCACCTGACACCCCTAGCGTGACCAGCAAAGCCAAGGTCTTTAAGGCTCTCAGCTTCCAAATGGTATGGCTCCGAATGAACATTTATAGCCCATTTCTGGGATTGAGCACCTTCCAGTACTGGGCAGCATAGTGGTCCAACAACTGGGTCACCTGCTGACCATTGGACAGTTGTTTTGCCAGATGATCTGTTTTCCATTATGTGGCTTCCCCATGGTCCTGTAGCTATTTGGCGCATTCTGCAGATGACCGACTGGGAGACTCAAGCTGCACTTCTTGTGTTCCAAATGAGTCATGGGTACATTAGAGTTTGGAAGGTAAAAGCAAAAATACAAATCCCAGTGGAAGAAATTACTTTGAGATCTGCCCACTAAGTAGATCGATATTGTTCCTATCTGTCTTTATCGTCTCAAAAAAACCACACGACAAATCAAAACCGAAAAACAGAATTAAAGTGCTTTAGGTGGGATTATTTCTTTGTCAATTGCAAGCTTTTAAAATTGTAATATCCTCCAAAGGCCACATTGGCTGCTCCCGCAGCTGACTGTTTTGTCTAGCCAGCTCAGGCCATCAGACAATTAAGATAATCTCTGTGTTAATAAAGGTTTTCAGCTTGAGTTTGGCCATTACTGTAACCAGGTTCTCAGAATACGGTGGGCTATAGAATGCACTCTTCTCTCTAAACCTACACTGTTGGAATGTGGTTTACAGATCTTGGCTCAGATGGAAAGAGTTTAAACTTTTATTCACCCCTGTGTGAGGATACGCATCAGTCCCTGAGAGAAGTGTCTGGTGTCCTGCTGCCTTGCTGGCAGCCACAGGAGCCCCAGTCATGGATTTAGCTGCTGCTTAAAGTTGTGTCTTAAATCTGAACTCCACCTGGAAGGAGAAAGCATCTCTGAGCTCCACAGATGTCACCAATTCACACTTTAAAGGGAGATGGTATTTTCTTTCAGCTCTTTCTCATCCTCTCTCCCACTTCCAGGTCTGGGACTCTTTAATTAATGGACTCCAAAATTAGAATTCGAGAGTAATTCCTTTACAACACCTCATGTGACACAGCAGTATGCTTTTCTGCATGGATGGGGTGATGCCATGTATGAGAGACAAATCTTTTATTGGGAGCTCCAACCTGATGTGCATGCTTGCTACCCGGCACACTTACATTTGTGCCCATCTGTTTGGGTGGCAGGAGGCCTTTGGAGGGTGGCACAAGCCAGTTCTGAGAAGGCTCATTTGCCAACGGAGGTGCTGGCTCAGGGGTGCAGCCTGCAGAACACAGAGTATGCCAACACTCCTGCCAAGAGAACCTTCTGTTTGGCAACGGTACCTGAACAGGACCACGTGCTGCTCTACAATGGGCAACATCTGCTGATGGGAAGCTGGCGTTGATGTGCCCTCAGTGATTGATCCTGCTGCACGCTGTCACTCAACTCCCTTTAGAACAAGCTAACAGTGAATACCTCATTTAAGTAGGCGAGTTTTAACATCACTTATTCATGGTGGAAATATTTATCAAATGCCTACTATTTGCAAGTCATTGCACTAGCTGCTTCTGGATGGTATAGATGAATTTGACATGGATCCCAGCTTTAAGAGGCTGAGAGCAGCAACAGAAAAGGCATACATGTAAAACATTGGTTGACTTGAGAGGAATGCCATGAGCTAAACACAAACACACCAGAGTCAGAGATGTGCTGTTGAAGCCCAGAAGGGGGAAGAAGATTCTCAGCTGAGGAGAGGAGGCTGAAGGACACATGTGTGGACAGTGCTTTCAGGGTGGGAAGCATTTGCACCTGTGGTTAGAGTGGGAAGGGCCACTCGAGCTGAAGGAAACTGCAAGTTCTAGAGAGAACGTTGTGCTTGAGTGGGACATGGAGTGTTTAAAAAAGTCTAAAATAGATCCACTCGCCATGTATAATGTTTGATGTAAGATTAGATGTGGGGCGAAGGAAAAGATGTACAGATGTTTTCAGGTGGTTGAAACCTGATGTTTGTGAATATGGTAAGCCTCTTTGTTATAATGAGTGATTTGAGAAGGTTGTTTTGAGAGAGGAAGATCAACTTGGATTTCAGCTTATGAGGTTTGTGTGTTTTGGGGAAATCCATGAAGTTTCCTAAAGGGACCTACATAAATGGAATCTGAGAGAGGGTGAGTGGTCATGGCTAGGCTGTGGCTTTGGAAATCATTTGTAGTTAGACATTGGGGTTAATGATGCTATTGGGACATTGAGCAGCAAAAAGCAGAGGATCTGGTACAGAAATTTTGAGGCTGCCCTCAGTTATACCTGAAGGAAGCCAACTTTAGGAGAAAGTAGATAGACTCTAAATAAGATGGAAGGTTGGTGAGGCAGAAAAATGTGGCCCCAGTTTTGTCTTCAGTTGACCAGCTTAGTCTGGCACATATTGAAATATTGGTGTTATGAAGTTCTGAGCCCTCAAGAAATGTTAGGCTCTGTATGCGGTGTTCATTTTTGTTTGTTTGTCTTTGCATACATGTGTGTGTGTAGTGACTAATTCAGACTTGAGTAAACATTTTTTCTTAAATGCAGTTTCCCAGCAGAATGAAAAAATGTATTCGGAGAAGGTAAACGCTGATCACTTTTGCAGCGAAGATAGACATGCATGGATGGAAAGATGTGGGAAGGTGATGTGATGGTCTTTATTCTTGCCACTTCACCTTATTCCAAGAAGGAGGGGAGGCACACAACAAGGCAAATCCACAGAAGGCAGTGTCGAGGAGGCACAGAGAGCATGGCTCGGGGTTTGTTGGACATGAATTGTGTGTGGGGCACTGTGCCAGCCTCTGAGAGAGAGTCCAGGATGTGTAAGGCATGCTCATTGCCCTCCACGAACTTGGTTTCTTGACCCAGAGTGACAGAATCCTGTGCATGGAGACCACATCCTGTGGGCCGGTACTAAGTGTTCGTAGTTTCAGGACGTTGTCAACTCTGCATCCTGTTGATCTCCCCTTGCCATGCCCATTTTCCACATTCAAAGACCTACTTTTGTCTTCTTGCCTTTCATTTGGAAATCTTGGTTCATATAAAACTCATCTAATTATATTTATGTCCCCCCGTCTTTTTTTTTTCTCTTTTAAAAAATAGTTTATTGCTTCCATTTTCTCACTCCTTCCTTGCAGTAATTGGTCCCAGAGTGAAACATTATCTTTGAGCTTATGCTAATACATGAATAATATTTTTTCATTTCTTCTTTTAGATTTTATTTAGCATCTGACATTGCCTCTCATGTCTCTGTTTGGTTTGGTTTTATTTTTGTTCTTGTTTTGGATTGTTTTCCCAGAATGTGCCTCTTTATTTCCCAGGAAATGCTCGGTGCTATTATCGATAATGATTAAGTCCGTTAGTAAGCCAAATTAAAAAGAATAACAGTAATAATCCGTTGCATTTGGAGGACACTCTAAGCATTTTCTCATTTCATCACTTGCTCTGGACTTTAATTGAGGCTGAATTTGCAAATGGGCTCATTTTATTTTGGCTTCAGCCTCTCTTCTTCCTCTTCTCTTTTTTGCTCTCCTGTGTGGTGTCTAGTGCCTGTCTGTCACATTTCTGAGGTACTTGAGGCCTACTTCTACTTCAATTAATGCACCATCTTTGGCACCTTGTGTCTCTGTCAAATTTGACAGCTAAGACACAATGAATGTCTTTCGTATTCCTGGAGATGAATAACGTTACTTCTGCCTTCAACTGGGGCTCTCCAGATACTGATTTCACTTGCGACTAATTTCTTCAACAAATATTATTAAAAGTGCACTGGATAGGAAGCATGAGTCTAGGTTCTGTGGGGGAGATAAAGCAAAGTGGACTGAGACTTTGATGTAATAACACATAAAAACCTGGCAGACACATGTGTCCATGATACTGGGAACAAGGCTATATGGGTCAAGGCTCTATGAAAGGTACAAACTCCATGATATTGATTGCTGAACAAAAGAAATTGGTGGAATTCATTGATAGTGATTGTTTCTTCGCAAACAATGGAGGTGTTCAGCTTTGTTGTCTTTTGGGTCAGCCGACCCAGCCCATTTATATCTCAGTGTAGACAGTGGTGTGTTGGTAAATGTTGGCTCTCTGGAGTGTGTGGGAGTTCCTGTTGTGGCATTTGTCCATTTCCATGATGTAAATTCTTCCAGTATGGCTGACTTCAAGCTACCCGTGGGGTGTTACTAAATATGCAGTTGGGAAGAAATGCACAGAAGTGCCTTTTCTGAGCTAGTGGGAAGTGGCTTCAGTGCACCACGGGATGTGGGCCAGAAGTAGCTACTAATAGAATATTTTGAATTATCTTCCAACTTTCTAAGTTCTCCTTTGGTTCCTTGTAGGAACCAGGGAGTTAAACAAAGAAAAAGAATGCCATGGCTTTTGTAGAAGCAGGGGCGTTGTTTACCACTTTGTATCCTGAGAAGTGGCCTGCATGCAAACAGGGGAATAAGTGAGGGCAGTGGACCTAATCTGGAGGCCACTGGGACTCCGGGAAGAAAAACTGATGCAATGTATGACACTTGTGATGGGAGTGAGCTTTGGGGTTTCATCAGGCCCTAGATCACATTTGATGTTGGCCACTAAAAATGGATAAGATTTATTATTGTCAATTGTAAACAATTTTATTCTGTATTTAACAGTGGGGGGAAAACCAAGGTTCCATATAAAATGTAAAACCCCCCCTCTGAATATCTTATGATAGTCTTTTTTTACTTTTATTTCTATATAATATACTTTAATGGTGGTGACATTCACAGAGAATATAATATTTGTGTGTGTGTGTGTGTGTGTGTGTGTGTGTGTGTTTTAAATCAATTGCTGTTACTTTGCTTCAAGATTCCCAAGCATCCTCACAGTTTGCATTCCCTTCTTAAGGATTGATGTAGGTCGGTATGAGCTGAATAGTGAGAAAAATTCTTATGACATGGACACAAGTTGATAGACATGAGAATGAGCAAAGGCATCGAAATGGAAACACCTAGTCTGTGTGTGAGGAGCAGCAAAGTGCCCAGGAAAGCCTGGAATTTAGAGGAGTGTGTCTTATTCAGCTGGGGCTGCTTTATCAAAAGACCATTGACTGGGTCATGTAAAAGGCAGAATGTCATTTCCCACAGCTCTGGAACCTGGGTAGTCCAAGTTTGGAGTGTCCGCAGATTCGGGCCCTGCCTTGTAGACAGCCACCTCCTTGCTGTGTGGTCACATGGCCTTTCCTCAGAGTGTGCGGAGAGATGGAGACAGAGACAGAGTGAGCAAGCAAGCACATAATGACAATTAAGGATTTAACCCAAGAATAAGAATTCCAGGGGAACACAGATGTTCAGTCTGTAGCAGAATGTAATAGGAGATAAGTTTGGAAAAACTGGTTGGATCTCAATTAAAGAGGCCTTTTCAAGTCCAGTAGGGAATGTAGAAAAAAATCTGAAGATTATCAATGCTATTGAAGCCCTTGATCATGATGGTATCATGATCAGACCTCAGCTGTGGGAAAGTTTCCTGGCAGACATTTTCTTCTCAGACTCCGTTTCATCCTGGCTCTGGTCTCAAGAACCAGAGGGCTTGGGAAGTACTCTGACGAGATTCTTTCTCTTGTGGAAAAATGTATCTGCTGCAAAAGGCCTCAGGGATACACTGGACAGTTCCACAGAGAATACAGAATTCAAAGCCACTGAGGAAGCAGACCATGGTGCCAGTCAGATCTGTGCTGATCTACAAACTGTCTGCTACTGGTCTATAGTGACATAAGTATACTAATTGAGAGTAAGCATTTAGAACTGTTTGGGATTTAAAAAATATTTTAATTATTTATTCATGAGAGGCACAGAGAGAGAGGCAGAGACACACGCAGAGGGAGAAGCAGGCTCCTTGTGGGGAGCCTGATGCGGGACTCGATCCCAGGACCCTGGGATCATGCCCTGAGCTGAAGACAGACACTCAACCACTGAGCCACCCAGGTGCCCCACATTTAGAAACTTTTATATTAATTTGAGAGGACAATTTTATGTTTGCTGAATCTAAAAAAAATTCATATTTAGTATTATTTTATTTACCCTAATAGTTTATTTTTGTTGTACTTTACAAAGATTTTGGTCCATGGTTTCTTGGAAATTAAGAATGATCAATTGGACTACTGAGAGTTTGAGAAGCACTGACCCAATGGATCCATTAAGAGCAGACACCAGTGACTCGTGGGTGGCTCACTTGGTTAAGTGCTGGACTCTTGGTTTTGCCTCAGTTCATGATCTGAGGTCATGATCTCAGGGTTGTGAGACGGAGCCCTTTTTTGGGCTCTGCACTCAGCACCAGGCCCTGTGCTTAGCACAGAGTGTGCTTGAGATTCTGTTGCTCCCTCTTCCTCTGTCCCTGCCTCCACTAGCATTGTGCACTCTAAATAAATAAATAAATAAATAAATAAATAAATAAATAAATAAAATCTTAAAGGGGAAAAAAAGCAGACACCAGCATTCTTTCTATTTGTGTTCAAATCCTCATGCTGTCACTTGCTATCTGCTTAACCTTAGTCAAATTATTTAATTTCTGTGACTCATAATTCTTAGATAATAGTACCCATTTCATTGGATAGGGTTAATGTGAGGGTTAATTGAGATTATCTAACGTTGTCACTCCAATGTTAGGTGTTGGGCATATATTCTCTAATAGGTATTGTCTCAAGTACATGCCTGAATAGTGAAAAGAAATTTAGCAGAACCTGGATATTTTTAGAGGTGAGGTTTTCATCACAGAAATGCTCAAGTCTTTCCCTGATAATTATACCTTCTCCTTATTAGGTTCCTGTGAAAGTAACATCTGGAAATATAGTTAATTAGTAGTTAAAACACCACTTTATTAATAGGTGCACATACCTGATGCAGATAAGGTAAAAGCCCGAGTTCATCTGTTGACCAATTATTCAGTGAATGCAAATGAATCCTGAGGGTCTCCAGTATGCAAGATACAATGGACTGAACCAAGGACAGCATCTGAGTTTTATGGAGTTGAGTCACTAGAGGAGGCAGATGAAATGAAACCATGGTAAATAAGTGGATGCTATATCAGAAATCACAAAGGAGGTATATTTGGGAGTATGTAACATGGGATTTTTTCTCCAGACTAGGAATGTCAGGGAAACCTGCTAGAGGAAGTTAGGCTTAAATGAAAACTTTAAGAACTGGCACTTCCTAAGGAAAAATTACTTAGGAAGAAAAAAGAATGGTAGGGGACACACCAGTAGCATAGGTAAGAGACAAAATGGTAATGCTACAGGAGATGGAGAGGCCTATGCAGAGGTCCTGTGATAAGAAGGAATAGGGCAAACATAAAGGACTTAAAATATTGCTGGAGTACTGGTAATAAGGGGTGGCACAGCAGAAGATGAAAATAGAGGGCTAGGTTTAGATCACATGGGTCTTTATAAGTCATTCTAAGGAATTTTTTCCTAATAGCAATAGGAAGCCATTGGAGAGGTTTTTTGTTTGTTTGTTTGTTTGTTTTTAAGTAGACTCCATACCCAGCATGGAGCCCAATGTGAGGTTTAAACTCATAACCTTAAGATCAAGACATGAGCTGAGATCAAGAGTCAGATGGGTAGCCAACTAAGCCACCCAGGAGCCCCAGGAGAGTTTTAATCTGAAGAGGCTAATGTCATATAATTTGTGATTGGCAGACTTCCAAAATGATCTCTGCCCTGTGGTGTTACACCCAGTATAGTCTCCCTCCTTGAGTGTAAGTGGAACCTGTGACTGGCATCTAGTCAATAGAATATGGAAAAAGTGATAAGATGTTACTCTTATGGGGATCCCTGGGTGGTGCAGCAGTTTGGCACCTGCCTTTGGCTCAGGGCGGATCCTGGAGACCCGGGAACGAATCCCACGTCGGGCTCCCGGTGCATGGAGCCTGCTTCTCCCTCTGCCTCTCTCTCTCTCTCTCTCTCTCTCTCTCTCTGTGACTATCATAAATAAATAAAAAAATTTTAAAAAGAGTCTGTTTAAAAAAAAAAGATGTCACTCTTATGATAACATTGCATCATATAAGACTCCAACTTAATGAACTAGAGCAAGAAATTGTTCTTACTGGCTTGATGAAGTATGTAGGCATGTTGAAGAAGGCCACATGGCAACGGACAGAGTGAGACTCCAGAACCCTAGGGCAGCTTCTAGTGATCAACTAGCAAAAACATGGGGCCCCCTCTCATCCAGCTTCAAGGGAACAAATCTCACTAACAACTCGAATGATCCTGGAAGAGGATTCTTACCCAGTCAAGCCTTCTGATAAAAACACAGCCCATGTGACAATTATATTGTACTGTGGTGAGACCCAGAGCAGAGAACATATCTGAGCTGTGTTTGAACTTCTGACTCAGGGTAACTGTGCATTGTATTGTGATGCAATGTATTGCGATGCAGTATATTGTGATGCATTGCATTGACGATGCATTATATACATTGTATTGCTTAAAGGCCCTAACTTAGTGGCAATTTGTTACACAGCAGAGAAAACTAGTACTTTGTTTCAATGTAAATCCCTATGGTTGCTCTTAGGGAACAGATTAAAAGAAAAAAGAATGGTAGGGGACACACCAGTAGCATAGGTAAGAGACAAAATGGTAATGCTACAGGAGATGGAGAGGAGTGGAATGACTGGAGAAACATTAAGGAAGTACTGCACATGGAAGGTAAAGGAGAAGTGATATCAGAAGTGACTCATTGGTTTCTGTCCTGTGGTAGAACAATGGTTTCCTGAAAAATTGAGAAAAGATAGACTGGATATATTTTTTTAAAATCTGATTAAAGACATTTAAGAAATGCTAAAGCAACTAAGACTTGAAGGCAAATAATTCAGAGGTAAGGGACATAACTGAGAAATAAGTTAACACTTTATTAGCCACTTCTCTACTCAGAGCATTTACAGTGGGTGAGGAGTTGAGAAACCAGAACAGAGCCCTAGATAAGAGGCAGAAAAAGCAGCTGAACTTTCAGCGTGAGGCTGGAGAACCAAAATTTGTAATTCAAAGTTGCCAATAAAGGTAGAATGAAAGATACCAAGGTCCTGGAACTAAGCACGGCATGGAGAGGTTAAGTCCAACCTTTAGTGGTTTCCCTCTTTAGGTATTTACCTGATTATTAAGCCATACTGGGATAGATCTAAGAAGCAGAGTAGAAAGCTACTGAAAGCAGAGAGGAGGTTTTGGCAGGCTCAAGGTACTCAGGACACAAAAATTGGAGGTCAAGACTTATCAAGGAGGAGAGGCCCAGGTGCACAAGCTTCCATTCAACCCATGGAAACCTATAGCCCAGAAGCAGAGATGAACCAGAGATGACAGGGACTTAGAAAAACAGCAACCTTGCCTCAAATGAGTTTAGTGTCTAGTTGAATTTAGGTGGTCTGCTTCCACACACAGTGCCTACCAGAATATAGGAAAACTTTCCCTGGAGGAAGAGAATGTGTTCTAGAACCCTTGCTATTTTTAATAGATAATGTCTGACCTTCAAGAAAAAATTACCAGACATATCAAGAAATAGGGTCAAATAAAAAAAGAAAATAGAAACATACCCACAGATGATAGAGTTTTCTCACATGGACATTAAAATGCCTATGCTTGATTGTCTGGTCTCAAATTTGATTTTACCTTACTAATGAGCTCCTGTAATCTGCTATGTTTCGTGGATGATGGCAGAAGACATGAGACTCCCAGGTCAGAGAAAGGGCTTTACTGCACTCGGCTCAGCAGGCAGCCCCGGCATCGCATATTTACATTGCTTCTCCAGTCCCAAGTTCCACAGGGCAAGGTGACACGATTCAGAGGAATGCTACATGTGCAGTGGCCTTGCACGGCTGGCTGAGGGACACTGAACCTAGGGATCCACCACTTTATAGCTGGCAGTAAGAAAACCTGCTCTCTGTCCTGGAGAGAGCCACTAGGTCATCCCTGAAAATTATTGGCTGAAAACACAATCTTGAGAAATAGCCCGGGTAAAGGTTGGCCAGTGCCTTTTGTTTTTGGCATCTCCAGCAAGAACAGAAGATCATGCTTACAACCCATGAGAGATTGTCTGTCCCAACATGTTATGTTCTGGAAAATTGATAAGAGTGGAGAATGTTGTTAAGAACCAAAACTGAAAAAAAAAAAAAAAAAAAAAAAAAAGAACCAAAACTGATAGAATGGAATTATGTGGAGATTCTAGAACTGAAGTATTCAACAAATAAATTATAAGCTCATTTGATGAGTTTAATAGCAATTAGAAGCAATTACAAAAGGGAAGCAGCAAACTCAGACTAAGAGAGCAGAAAATATCCAGTCTAAATCACAGAAAAGCAAAAAGTTGAACGTACATAAATAAAGTCAGAAACATATGAAATACTGTGGAAAGCACTAAATAGTAGGTCACTGTTGTCCTGGAAGAAGAGATTAGGAAAGCGTCACCAGCAATATTTCAGGAGGAAATGACAGGTGACGCACATTCAGATTGTATTCAAGAAGCTCTGTGATTCTCAATCTAGACAAGTTCGAAGTAAAATTTCAGAAACCAAAAGACAAAGGGAAAATCCTTGAAAACCTCCATAGGGAAAAATTGTACACATTGTGCTCAAAAGAGCAAAATAAGGCAGCAACTGGCTTCTCAACGAACATGGTAGGATTCAGATGGTAAGAAAAAAATGACATCTCTAAAAGGCCAACCTAGATTTCTGTGTCTTGTGGAAATGTCTTTTAAAAGTCTATGTGAAATAAAAACATTTTAAGATAAATTAAAGCTGAGGGATTTTGTCACTAGCAGAACTTCACTGAAGAAATTCTAAAGGGAGTTCTTCTGGTAAAAGAAGACGAATCCCATCAGAAACAAAATACAGTAAGAAATGAAGACCAATAGAAGTGATAAATATAAGTGAATATCGACTAAAGAGAACAATAGCAATGTCTTGGGGTCTAACATGTGTGTAGAATACATAGAGTTACAATGCATGACAACAATTATTCAAAGACATTAAGCAACAAATGGAGTTCATGTGCTGTAATTGTATTGGATACTGGCAAAAAATCGTAATTCATGTTAGACTTTAAAAAATCAAGGGGACATGCACTAATTTTTAGAATCACTGCTAAAAGATAATGAGGTAGCTAAAACTAGAGGGGATAGAAGAAATTCGAAAAACAGAATGAATATTGGTGCCATTCATTGGGTGGTGAATTCTGGAAAGTTTTAAGAAGAGGGGTAAACTTGCTGGTTGGATAAATTCACTTGGATCTCAGAAGAGATGTCAGAGCTAGAGACAAAAATCTTTTGAGGCATCTGCTTTCCAGGGAAAATTGAAGAAGAGTGAGGAATATTCCATTTGTTCAGGGCAGTCTTTATTTTATCTCACTTTCTCTGTTGCTTGCATCGAAGTGATGAATGGAAGAGGTAGCAGATCCCCAGGAGGGAATTGGATGCAGCTGAAATACAAGGCAGTAAAGGACACAAGAGTCTACAGCTTTTACTGCATACTCATCTCGTTTGCTGATAAACTTGGTCCATCCAAAGGTGAGCAGAACTCACCTGACAGGGGACAAATGTCATAACACATAGTATATCACATTAAATATTCCGTATTAAAATGGCCAGAGTATGGATGCTTAATTGTTAAATATTCGAAAGCAAGAATAACAATTATGGTTTTAAATATATAATCACTTATAATGGCCTGCCTTTTTTTTTAAAGATAGATATGTTTATCTTTATTCCCTCTGACAGCACTGTACATAAAAAAAAAGTACCCATCTCTGGTTCAGCCTTACAAAATGCTCAGTACCTCTGATGTTAAGCCCATGAAGAATTTTGCTCATTCATTCTTTATTGACGTCTGGGATCGAGCTTCTAGTCATTTTGGATGTATTGGGTTCCTTGAGCACAATTTGTCATGTTTCAACATAGAAAAACACCCTCCCCATCGTGAGACTGTCATAAGTGTTGTGATAGTAATTTTAAGGAGTTTCATCACTTCCCTGAAAGCTTCTCTTCTTTATTTTGTCTTAAAAAAAAAAGAGTAATGGAATAGATTTCACTCACTCACAAGATCTGCTAGGATTTATAAATGACTAAGGCTGGTCTTCAGTGTATTGCATTGTTTTATAAAAAACAGGACGTTAGTTTTTGCTGGCATTATGTCTAAATTCTTACCCCTTGCCTCCTCATGGCTGCTAGGGTGTCACCAACTCGAGAATTCGGCCTAAATTATTTTTTCTTTGTGGGTGTCTGTGCTGGGTTTCCCTGGTCTTCTCCCACGTTCTCCGCTGCCCCCTGCTGCTGTGGCAAGACCCGGTTGTGTCCATCTGCTGGGACTCTGCAGGCGGCACACAGCCGCTGTGGGCCACTGCCGAGCAGCTCAGGTTCCAGCACGGTGGTGGTGACCCTGGCTGTCTGACGCTGCCCGTGCAGCAGACCTGAGCTCAGGAGTTCAGTGTGACACGTTAGGTCTTTGCACCGGCTCCTGTAGTCAGCGCCCCAGCCCACTCTTATCTATCCAGTAAGTCCAGATCTGAAACCCGAGCCTCTCGAGCTCCCACTGTGGACCGTGGGGTTAGCCTGTGGCTGATGCTTACGAGCACAGCAGGGAAAATGCTGAAGGTCAGTGTTCTCAATGTGAATCGTTTCCAGCTCTGCAGATGACCTCGAGGGGCTGAGCTTCCTTCACGATGAGATCACTGAACCTTCCTCTCATCCTAAAATATTCATATCCAAGAGTCTCTTCCCTGGGCTTGATATGATGCGATGCAGAGGACAGCAATGCTTTCAGGATGAAACTCTTATTCAGCTCTTAAAGCTCTCAGAACCTCTGATTGATTCCATCTTGGGAACTGTGGATGGGAAAATTGGAGGCAAATGTCAGTAATGACTCCAAGTTGCTGAAAAACAGGAACCTCTGCATCTCGAGGTGTCATATCACTTCTGCACAACTGTCACACCTGCAAGTGCTAGTTGCAGCTTTTTCTTTGCATATTTGGGGGTGAAAACGAAAGCCACGGCTCAAGAGCTATCTCAGCGGGCACGATGGGTGGACTTCTCCAGGCACACTTAGATTAGTTATGCTTCTACGGTTGAGGAATACTCTGTCCTCTTCTCCAGTCTGTTTTGTTCCCACACACTCTTGGTCCTTCTCAGACTTGGGCTCTGGGGAAGAAGAGGGAGTCCATGGACGCTCCTAGGAAAGAGCAAGGATAGAGTGAGGATGCCAAGTGTGGGTGGGCTGGTGCTCAGCTCTGGGCCCTTTGACAGATTCCTGGGCCCCACCCCAGAGAGAGAGAATTAGAACGTCAGAGCACTGTACCCCAGGATCTGGGCTCTTTCAAGCTCCCCTAAGTGATTCTGATCATTGTCCTGATTTGGAAACAACTTTCCAGGGCCACTTGTCCCTGTATAGTTGCCCATGGACTTGACAGCAATGCTCACCATAACCAAGGCTTGGTCAGTGGTATGATCAGAGTGAGGAAGGAAGCTGGGACTCAAAGATGTTAGTGCAAAAGGGAAACCACGAGAGACAGACTCTTCTCAGCCGCAAGCAGATGATCTAGTCATTCATTCAACACTTATTTACTGTGCATCTGCTATATACCAGGTGCTTTTCTTTTTTTCTTTTTTAAAAGATTTTATTTATTTATTCATGAAAGACACACAGAGAGAGGAACAGACACAGGCAGAGGGAGAAGCAGGCTCCACACAAGGAGCCCGATGTGGAACTCGATCCCGGAGGCTCTGAGATCACGCCCTGGGCTGAAGGAGGCGCTAAACTGCTGAACCACCCGGGCGGCCCACCATGTGCTTTTCTAGACACTGAGGATGTAGCAGTGAACACAACAGACAAAATCCCTGCTCTCCAGGACTATACAATCAGGGAGATACATAATAACCAGCCAAATACAGGGCTGCTCTGCAAGGGGGGGATTCCGTTTTGTTCACTTACAGAATCCCCCAAACTAGACAGTGCATAGAAGGCTGTTGCTGAATAAAGGAAGAAAGTATTTCAGATAAAGATAATGTTCCAGAGGATAATAGAACAAAGAGGGAGGCTAGGAGTCGGGGGTGAGAGGGTGGGAGGAGCCAAGTTTCTAGGTAGAGCTTCCCAGCAGGTCCTGAGCTCGGAAACTGGGTGAGGAGCTAACTCTCCATTTCGGCCACCATTTGCTCCAGTTATAAAGCTCAAGGGTCAATTTAGGGCACCACTCATCTGTTTTCTTGTAAGAGATACTCCGATCAATTAGCCACCACCTTAGATTCCTCTGGGTCAGACATTCTGACGACCACCTTATCCCTGCTTCCCGCGTGTAAATATGTCTTCTAGCGAAGTGCTACCACTTGGCCTCTGCCGTTCTGGGATCCCATCATGCCCATCTGAGTCACCCTGCCTGGCCTACAGAGAACAGCCACTGCAAAACTTTTTGAGGACATTGGTGTTCTTCTCATTTCTCAGTGACTCAGAGTCTTTGGGCATTCTCTGTGGATGCAGTGATGTGTGTGTGTGTGCTTGTGTCTGTGTGTGCATGTGATGCTCTCCAATATTCTATTTTCCTAGGCCTTTGGATTTGTCCTCTACAGCTTTCCAGGGGAGTTCTGATAACTCAGCCTCATTAAGAGTAGTCCATGGTTGAGTTTAATTTTAGCCAATACACAAAGTAAACTGTTAGAGCCACATTCATCTGCATGAATTAACACATTAAATTTGGAATCACTCATCAGTACACCCTGATTGATAAATTAGGACCGACCCAGTGTGTGTTCCATGCTCCCTAGCCTCCTGCCATCAGAACCTGTTCTCATGTACATTCTGCAGGTTTCTGATGTAAATGGGCAAAATCTTGCAATTCTTTTTGAGTGTAAGTCATTTCCTCCTGGCCAGACTTTGCTTTTGTCTCTGGAACATGCTGAGGCCTGACCCCAGTTACGGGTCCAGGGGCAAGCAGTGGCTTTCTTATTTATTTGTTTGTTTGTTTTTTATTTGAATTCCAGAATAGTTAATGTGCCATGTTATATTAGTTTCCGGTGTACAATACAGTGAGTCAACAATCGTATGCATCACTCAGTACTCAGCAGGATAAGTGTACTCTTTAATCCCCATCACCTGGAAAAGTTACTATTAACTATCAAAAAAAAGGCAATTTCCTGATTCTACTGTTATCTCAGTGTGTTTAATATGCAGTCTTTGGGAGTAAAGAATATTTTTTGCTGTCAACTTCCTAGCATCCCATGATAATATAAGGTGGTGGTTCTCAGCTGGGAGCAATTTCGCCCCATAGGAAACATATGGGGCAATGTCTGGAGACATTTTTTGTTTGTCACAACTTGGGGACAGGCATGGCACTGGCATCTAGTGGGTAGAGGTCAGGGATATTGCTGTACCTCCTATAATCATGGAATAGCCCTTCACAGCACAGGATTATTCAGCTCCACTTGTCAATATTGCTGGGGTTGGGAAACTGAGTATAAAGGGATTTAATGATAATAGAATTTACTCACTGTTGAAGCTCCAAATGACACACAAAAACTGGCTTTATCAGGGCTCTGATGATGAATTTATTCTAGAATCGGCTTGAACTAACATTTGCTGGCTTCCTACTGGATGATCCTTCCTGCATAATCATCCTGCAACATGAGCCCCTTTTTATAAAAAAGAACCGTAACTGAGAGAGGGTCTTGCCCAATGTCAGAGTGTCAGTGCGGGGGGGCGGGGGGTAAGGATCCTTTGAACTCAGGATCCTTGCTCCCGAGACCCGGCTCAGTGGGCAATAGCCATGGTGGTAGCACCGCAGTCCTTACTTGGCAGTGTTCATTCACGAAGCCTCGTTGGTGCTCAGGGTCTGGCTATATGATGTCATTCATGGTGTCAACACCCGTCTGAGAACTAGGGCTGAATTCCTTTCTTTCCAAATGGGCTCTGTTAGAGAGTGAATGGGTGACAGCAAGCAATTATTTCTTTCCCTCTTTTGCCTGTGTTCTCTGGTCTGATTCAGAGGCACAAAGGGAAACATTCTATAGGCATGGAGTGCCGGCGGGTTGCTGCCAATGGGTCTAGGCCACATGACATAGAATGAATGGGGAGCGGGCCGTTGCGAGGCATTTCTCACGTGAGGCTCTGTCCACTTGCTCCACTTCAAGAGGATGGTGGCTGAGGGGCTCCTCCTGGTCGCAGGGGATGGACACTCGGGGGCCCTGGCTTGGCCAGACCTTGGGCCCCAGAACATCACAGATCCTTGTGTGCACGTGTGTCTCCATCCCTGGACCGAATGTGGTCCGCTGCTGCTCTGCGCGGACTCCTTGAACCTTGCCACTGCCTTGGGAAAGGAAACTTTTCATTCCTTGGGCATTGATGAGCTTCTGAAAGGGGCGCAGATGTTTCTCGGAGCTGCAGCCCTGCCCCTAGGAGCAGGCGGGCAATCAGCGTCTCACCTGTTGCCAGGCAGCTCAGGCATCGCGAGGGAGACTTAATCTCCAACGATTAAACATTAAGTGCTTTCGAACATTTAAGCATTAGGCTCGTTTTATGATTGTGAGAGCAGCAGTAAAGCAAGAGGGAGAGAAGTTTACTGCTTCTTAACTTGAGCAGCAAATTGAATTTCTATCGATGAGGAGAAGTGCTTCTCCCTCTGGATGGAGAAGATGGGCAGAGGTTTGTGGGTTTAGAAAAAAATACAGTAATAACATTTATAGAGATGAAACTGTCAACACTACCCCTAATACCGCAGATTAATTTTGACAGTCATGTTTATAATGCAGGGGAGAGAGGGATCACCTATGTCCCTGAGGAATGTCTAGAGATGAAACTAGAAAACACAAGTATTTGCTGTGGTTGCTTTGCTGTATTTAATGTTTAATTTTTTTTCTCATTGTACAGACTTTCATCCATAGGTGTGAACATATTAACATAAATAACTCTGTACTCTGGGCGTATTTTTGTATCTGTTCTTACCAGGCACAGTTTTCTTTTCTGGAACTGCACATTCGCAGAAACGGCTAGCGTTTCTGGGTTTCTTCGTGTGCCAGGCACTGTTTGGTTGAGGGGCTCTGTGTGTGCCGACTCCACCAGGACTCCTGTAACCCTCTGAGGCAGGCTTTCTGTGGTTCCGTTTTCCAGGAAAGGAAGTGCAAGCAGGTTGTTGTAGAAATGCTGGGTAGCAAGCCGGGGACTTGAACCCTGGCACTCTGGCTCTTGGGTCTGCTCTCTGAGGGCCTTAAATTGGGCCCTGCTCCACTTGCTTCCCTCTTTCTACATGTGAGGGGACTCTGCTCCTACAGATTTGTGGGCTCCTGGCCAGGGGGTGGAGATGCGGTGGAGATTAGGGGTCATTGGTTGGGAGCCAAGTAATCTTCACATTGAACAATGGAATCGCCATCCAGGAATCACTCACTTAAGATGCCCTGCTTTGCTGCTTTACTTTTTTGGGGGCCAAGCTTGTACGTTGGCTTCACCCCAGGGAGTTTCGCACTATAGCAAAAGGCTCACCTTGAAGGATCTCAAAGGAAGTGTTTACACCTCATATATTAATTTATTTGGTTATATCTTTTGTAATCCTGCTTTATCGTCTTATAATTAACAGAGTTTGTGAGTTTGTCTCGTCACAACTTGCAAAGAAGAATCTTATGCAGCAGGGGATATTTCTAGCAACAGTGTTGGAAAAGTTTCAAAACCGCTTTATACATTGAGAAGTATTTTTAAAGCCCTTCGATTCTTTTATCAATATTTTGGCTTGCTGTGTCCTTTTCATGTCTTTCAACTAATCTTATTTCAAAGTCTGCCAGCTTGCATGGAATCACTTCCTTCGTCGACAAGTTTTGCTCACTTTTGCTTCTTACATGTGTGCAACGTGTCCCACAAGGGAGACCCTTTGAATATCTATGGTTAACTTTCTCTGCTTCAAGGAGTACTTGAGAAGAGGGGGTTCACGCAGAGAAGGCCTGGAGAGAACCAGCCTCAGGTACAGAGTAGCTGCTGGGAGAACCTTGGCTAAGAGTAGATGATGGCAGAAATGACCAGCCTTCCACTTTCTTGGGAGTTTTGCTTTTGGCCTCAATTCATGATTCGTCTTTTTAGTAAAATTGCTAACATCTATGCATAGCTATTTTCAATCATGAGTCTTAGACCATCTTTCAGGACAAGCACAATTATCCTTCAAAGGATTCTGTTAAAACCTCTCCAGTCTGTGAATAAAAAGGATGTGAGTGTGTCTAAAAAAATGGGAGGGAAATGTTGCTCATTATCTTGTTGAAAACCGGTGGACTGCAAGATATGCATTTTTTTTTTGCCCTTCTGTTTCATAAATATGTGAATGATGAGCACCAGACCCAGAGTAGGCTGTAGATCAGAGAGAGAAGGAGAGCCCAATGTGGGGTGCCCTGGGCTTGCAACAGGTCATGTAGGCAACACAGTAAGGGGAGAGACTGGCCACCATGCTCATTGGCACTTTGTTTCTCTCAGCCTCGATTTTTTTTTTCATAAAAAAAAAAAAATGTCAGAGTTAAACGGAAATAAGTCTAAGAATTTCCTGGCATCTTAGAGATCCTATGAGCTCTCTCCTAACATGTTAGAATTTTCTTCGGAAAGTTCTTAAAGAAGGACTAGAGACCTATCAGAGAAGGGTACCAAATGTAATTAAACACTTGGTTTGGTAAGACTGGGGAGAAAAGTTTTAAAGAGCAAGAATTATTTTGCCTCGGCAGAGGAGAGACCAGAGGTTCATAGTAGTACTCCACATTTAAGTGGTTACGCTCTCCAGCAGAAACACGAGGGGGAGAAAGATGGGCCCCCTCCCACCACCGTGTATCCCTCCTTGAGCCCTCTCACCCTTTTTTTTAATGAAGCAGAAACAAAAAAAACGATCGCATTCATGTGAGCAGTTGCATCTAAGCAAACTGGCTTCCAAAAAACGCTGAGTTTCACACTTGCTCCTTCTCAAAGGGGAATGCAGTGATCCTGCCCTGCCTTCTTCCACGAAGAAATAAAAAGTCTCACTGAAATAGTGTCATTCTGGTCTATGACTTGTTGAAATATGCATACAATGGACAATTAGCAGAGGATCTGCCAGCAAAAGCTTTAGCAAAAAACTTAGATTTAATTGCTTCTTCAGAGATACTTCTGAAAAAAACTAATTCTTAAAAATCACAAAGTACCTAGTACAGTAATCTAAAAAAAAAAAAAAAAGAATCTAGTAAGAAGCCTAGCTGTTCTTTAAAGTTAATATGTTTTGCTTTGAAAAAAAAATGCAATAAACTCATTAGAGAGAATTATAAATTGCCAAAGAATTCACATACACAAAAGCAAAAGCATAATTGTATCCCTCAAAATCACCTTTTAATCTTTCATTGGATTTTTCTCTTCGTATGGTTCTCTAGTTTAAAATAATCTGAACAGTGTTGCATGTTAAACAATTTGCTATCCTGTTATTTCAAATTTATATTAAAATAAGCATTTCTGGGGCAGCCGAGGTGGCTCAGCGGTTTAGAGCCGCCTTCAGCCCAGGGCGTGATCCTGGAGACCCAGGATCGAGTCCCACATCGGGATCCCTGCATGGAGCCTGCTTCTCCCTCTGCCTGTGTCTCTGCCTCTCTCTCTCTCTCCCTCATGAATAAATAAATAACATCTTAAAAAATAAAATAAGCATTTCTAAATGTTATCATTTTTGTAAATATTTTATAGCTCCATATTATTCTTTTGTGAGATTATTCTATAGCTTTTTTTTTTAATTTTTATTTATTTATGATAGTCATCAGAGAGAGAGAGAGAGGCAGAGACACAGGCAGAGGGAGAAGCAGGCTCCATGCCCCGGGAGCCCGACGTGGGATTCGATCCCGGGTCTCCAGGATCGTGCCCCAGGCCAAAGGCCAGCGCCAAACCGCTGCGCCACCCAGGGATCCCCAGATTATTCTATAGCTTATACAGCTATATAATCTTTTGCTTCTAGTCATAACCCTGTAGAAGACATCTTACATAACACTTTGCTCCCTATTTTCACTATTTCTTCTTAACAGAATCCTATTTCTGGGCTTCCCAGGTCCATGGAAATGCGCATGTGTGAGTCTGTCGATAATATTGTCCAATGGCCTTTTGGATAATATTGTCCAAAGAATTTTGTCTAGTTGCGTTTTCAACAGCGGTGTGCTTCCTAGTGTATGCTACAGCAGTTATAATTATATAATTTTATATTATATTTTAATTATATAATTATGTTATAATTACAGGCTAATTTGATAGAGAAAACTATTACTTGGTTCAATTCTTTTTCTTTTTTTCTCTCTCACACACATAGACACACACACCCTTTTCTATGTGCTTGTTAATAAGGTTTGGTTTCTTTTTTTTTGTTAAGTGTCTCTTCATGACCTTAGTCCATTTATTTGTTGAAGTCCGTGATTTTGACCAATTACCAGATGAACTTAGATTTTTTCCAAGGACACGCAAGCACGGCATAATTTTTCAAAAATCCACATGCATTGGAATGTGTTGGAAAAACTTATACCTCTGAGTGAATGCAGCCTCAAGGAAGATGCCACAGCTTGAGTGAGTCACTTTGCTTTTCTACAGAGTTGAATTCAACTGTGTTAAATAGGCATCAAATGAAATTATCTTTATGACCATGAAAATATGCTCTTGGAGAAGAAGGAGGCAAGAGACATCAGAGCTAGTGCCCTGTTAGCCAGAGATACCAGAGCAAGGACTCTGAATATATTGTCAGATAGCCTCCTCCAGATGCCTTCCAGCAAGTTTTCTACCAAGGAATTTTCTAGCAATAATTCAATAGTTTGATACTTATATGTGTGCCTTGCCTACCTCCATCATCTATCTATCGATCGATCAATCATCCACCAAATCCACTTCTGTCTTTACTCAAGAACTTTTTTTTAAATTTTTATTTATTTATGATAGTCACAGAGAGAGAGAGAGAGAGAGAGAGAGAGGCAGAGACACAGGCAGAGGGAGAAGCAGGCTCCATGCACCGGGAGCCCGACGTGGGATTCGATCCCGGGTCTCCAGGATCGCGCCCTGGGCCAAAGGCAGGCGCTAAACCGCTGCGCCAGCCAGGGATCCCTCAAGAACTTTTTGAGCAGACCTAGTGCACTTACAAGCCACGTCCCTCCATGGCTACAGCTGTGGTAGTCTGTATAACAGCCCCCTGCTAGCACACCTGTTGTTCAGGTAAGCTTCCCTCTCTGTCTCTTCTGAGTCCCCTTTTCCCTTCTGGTGTGCTGCCTATGGTTTTGACTTACACTTCAACTATATCTCTCTGTCCTAATCACTGAAGAACATCTTGCCTGAGCTAGTTGGACCATTCTGAAGGGGATGGGACTGCTCCCTGTCACTCCTGGGCCCACAGCCTGCCCCCTCAGCTGAGATTTAGCAGAACCAGCTTTCTGTCTTCTCAGCAGGGCACTGAGACAAAAATCACTGGCAGTCATTATTCTCCCTTGCAATTGAAAGCAGAAAAAGAAATATATCTGGATTCTAATTGCAACAACCAATGAAATTAATGGTTCCTCAAGAGATTTTCATTTTGAATCACATAAATGATTTTGGAGGACGAGAACTTTCCTTGTCTGTGATTGCAAACACAGGATAGTCTTGACACCCTGAGATGTTCTCAGAGGAAGAACCAGCTGGTATCTCTGGGTCTCTTCCCCATTCCACAATTCTTATTTCTCTTACCCATTTGCTATGGAATGGTGAAGGTCTGGCATTTTTTGTTTTCAGTGAGATTTTTTAGACCTCTGAGTTAATAAAACAAGAGCTGGTGAAGTTAAAATTTTAATGCTTTTGATTATTCAAAAATTTCTATTTCAGAGCTTTCGCAGAAATTTTAGCCTCTAGCTAAACAATCATTACTTCACAGTAATTTATTTTTCCCCTAGGAGTATATAGCCTTATATTCTCTGGCTTACCTTCCAACATAAATGCATTTATTTCAAGCTCTTAATGAAGCTGAGGTTCTTTATCAATCACTAATTATCACTCACACTATGCAGAAACACATTTCCTCTGTATTCATGACATAGCACTTCTATAATCTCAGTCTCATAGTGAATGTTCTGACAGAGAAAGGTCCGTATGCCAGGTAGATGTGATAAAGCTATTCTCCACCAACCTGAAGTAAAATAAAAGGCTATGACTTGTTTGGGGGTCTTGTTGTTATTAAGAATGATGTTTCAAGGCTGATACATCATCTCTGATTTATAGAAGCTTGACAAAATGAATCTATGATAAAGCATAATTTATAGCATTTAAGAATGGACAGCTGTTTACAATGCTCTAGAATCCAACTGTATCATACAGAATGAGTTCTGCCCCCCCCAACTTATCTCTACATGACTCTGCAAGTCAGGAATCACATGTGTTTTAGCTTCAAGCACATAAGAGTGAAGACATAAATCAAATTAAATCAAAAGTAATTGATTAATCAGATGCAAAGTTATCGATCTTAAGGAAAAATTCTGTTTGGAAAATACCTTGTTACCCATGAACTACCTAAATAATATTAATAGCTAACAGTTATTAAGAGCCTACCTCAGGTCAGTCCATCATCTTGGTGCTTTGGGGACATTTAACATTATATTCACGATGCATAATTCCCAGGCCCAGTTGTAGTAATTAGGATGAGACCTAAAGAATGAATATGAGCCAAGCATTTGAAAGAGGCGTAGAGGAGAAAAATTATACTCTAGGTAGAGGCAATAGCAAAAATATAAAAGCACTAGAAAATATTTGGAATTCTAAAAATAAAAGTTTAGCAAAGCTGAGTTGTAGAGGGGCTAATTGTTTGTAAATGGATAAATTAGTTTGGGGTGTAAATAGGTAAAGTTTGGACTTTATTGTAAGGATAAGTTATTGGATTTAAACCAGAGAAATGCTGAGATCTGGTTTGTGTGTTAAAATCATGATTCTAAGTACAGTGTGGAGACTGAGTCAGAATGAGAACTGGAGCCTGGAAGGGAGCCCAGTGAGGAGGTATTGGGGGGCCCAGACAACAGCTGATGCCCGTCTGCCCCAGCAGAGGGGCTGGGCCAGGCCAAATGGATGGGTTGTGATGCGGCGAAGCAGCTGGGATTGAGAGCATTTGGGATCAGCATGCCCTGAAGGTGGCTAAGAGAGGAGGTGACGGCACAAGGGAAGTCTGATGCTGAGGCCATTAGGTGCCATATCTGACACCAAGAAGACTAGGGGACAGAGGGAGGGGGGCAGGATGATGAACTCAAGTGGGTGCATTCTAGATGTCCAGTGTGTGTGGATGTGTCATGGAGACAGCCTGAGAGCAGTTGGATACGTGTGTTTGGGGCCCAGGAGTTAGGTCATGGGTAAAGTTACATAATTTAGATTCACTAATACATAGGTGGAGATTGAAACCAGGAGAGTGGATTAGATTGTCAATGGAAGGACTGCAGAGAGAGAAGCCTGGAGGATCATGAAGTACACTGGTATTTAAAAGATGGTGAGAAGAGAGCCTTCAAAGGAGCCTGAGTATCTGGGGCAGGAAAGTCAAGGGGTATGTTCCATGGAAGGGAAAACAAAAATGTTTCCAAAAGGAGGAAAAGCTGAATGCTGCCTTGAGAACACACTAGGTTAGGGCTGAGATGTGTCCATTAATAAAACAAAATTTTAAGTATGTTTTAAGATCAGAATTAGTGCAAGCTCACTGAAAAAAGACACCACAAAAAAACAAAACCAAACTTCTGCTTAGGTATAAAAAAAGATACCCTGTATAGGTTTTAAAGAGATGCTAACTTATCATTAACACATATTAAATGAAAATTCTGCTGTCTAGTAAAGTTAACTTTGCCAGAATAAGTAAGACATATTCTTACATCTTCTGTACATAGTCATGAAAACAAACAGTAGAAGAATAAACAAGAAACCCATGAAAATAGTTACCTACTGAGACATTTCGGTGCGTTCCTTTAGCATTGTTTTAACTTTTGACTTATAAAGGTATTAGTAATTTTAAGGCAAATTGAAACAGATATAATTGTCAAATTGGCGGCGTGACAGAGAATGGATTATTTCAAGTGACTTTAATATATAGTACTAAGTGTCAATCTTTAGTATGATACATCTAAAGAAAAAGAATTATAAAAATCGCAAACTTCAATTACTGGTTTTATTAATATTAGTATCATTATTTAGGAAGTATCTTATAAATATTGTAGGATAAAGCTAAGAACATTGTAATGGTAAAAATAAGTAGAATATCTTACCTCTTCAGTATTTTGTTTTATTACTTTAAAATTGATTACTGCAGTACAGTTGACGTACAGTATTATATTAGTTTCGGGTGTACAACATAGTGATTCGACAATCTATACCTTATGCAGCGCTCACCATGATAAGTGCAGTCATCACCTGTCACTATACAATATTATTACAATATTATTGACTGAATTCCCTGTGCTGTACTTTCCTTCTCCATTTTTAAAGTATGTTTTCTATTTCTGACCACTGAAATGGCCTAGAAACAATATCACCCCAACAGTAGTGAGCACCCCACCCACCCAGCTCTTGGCCTTATAACTCCACTCATCTCTGTAAGTAATTGAGACTCCTTAGAGAAGAGACTTATTTCAGGCCAGGAAAGATACTAGCTGAGGCTGGAACGGTTTGTGACTCTGGAAAATGACGAAGGGTTCTCAGATTGGTGGACATAAAGGGCATAGGATTAAGCTCAAAAGTGCTCCCATTGGCCAAAGTCATAACAGCTTAAGGATGAAAATGATTTTAGCTGATTTCTACAGAATGCCTATGTGAAAATCCATGAGCCTCTGATATCATTTGTGCGGGAATGTGTGGGAAAAGTCTTGCCGCTGTGTAGAGTACAGCCACAGACACACGTACAGCACATAAACAGGTACTCAGCACACCTGGAGTTTTCAAATCTCACGAGGAGAGGCGATTAGGGAGAAAAATGTCTAAAATGTCTAAAACGGCTCCCTATGCGGATGATGATGAAACAAGGAGGACACGCTGGGAGGCACGGTGACCTACTGCCAAACTGCCCAGAGTTCTACACTCCCACCAACAGAGGGAGACTCGTTTCCTTTCTAGCAGGTCTTCTAATCCAGAAAGACAGAAAATCTGTCTTGTGCACATTTTTTTTGCTTTTCTTAGTGATGTTTTATCGTTATTTTAAAAATGCACAAGTCATGTACCGTTCCTGTTCTGTGTTTCCAAGTTCAGGCCTTTGAGGGGGTGGAGAGGGTGCTTTCATTCTGAGAGAGGAGTCTGGTTAGGGCGCACTCGTCACTGTGATTAGGTAGATGGTGTTTCCCTGGCTTGCAGCTTTAGCCTTGCATTGAACCCTGAATCTCCTGCCATCCTATTCAGGCGTCTCCCCTTTATTATCAGGTTCTTGTTTTCTCATCTCAGATCAATTTAACTTCTGGGTATTCTGCAGGTATTTCAAAATAGCCAGGCCTTCTTTCATTCTACTGAAGAACAGTAACCGCAAGGTTTGCTGTCTAATGCAGAAGCTTCATCAAAGATCTGTTCGTGTATTGATCTTTCCAGATTTGAAGTGGTGTTTTCATTAATACTCATGATCAAACAAGGAAGCAGCTGTTCCAGTACAGTGCTTGCGAGGAGAGAAGGCAAGGGGGGGGGGGGGTGTTGTGCTTGAGACTTCTCTGCCCCTTGTGAGATGAATGGATCCCTCCTCCAATCCACAGATGTGCGGAGTTCCTGCTAGGATTCCCAGGCTCTAAGTCTTTCACCTAATGTACATCTGTTCTCCCAAGAGACCCCCTCCTTTGTGGTTTTCTTGTCACCAGACCCAATAAAGTACATGAAAAACTACAATTCTTGGCCTGTGCTGCTGTCAGGACTCCCTGTCTCTACCTATAAAGCTTTACCCCTGAAACATTATCAACCAGGAAGCACCGAGATTTTGCTGGCATCTCCTCCACCTTACTCCCTGCCAAGTTGTTTCCTAGATTTGTATTTCTGTGTAGATACATGTGACAATGGCAGGAGACTGCAGTAATGTTGGTGGCAAGTAAAGTCCGTTCATCTCCCAGTGCTTCCAGAGTGGCCTGGGATTATGGGCCCAAATGCTAATTAGTTCAGTGGTTTGGGACAGATGTCTGAAGGACGGAAAATAACTTCTTGTTTTACTCTTTTGTTTTTATTTTTAGGAGGAATTTGTTTCATAATGTAGAGTTTGAATTGGACATGAACTAAGCCTAGATGGATTTATCTTAATCATTCTTTGTGCCATCTATGGTTATTTCCTTCAAGATTGGAGATTTGGTCTGTCTGTCAGTCTATTCTTAGTACTTTGAGCTTTTGTGTTTGTGGGTATTTATGAGAGAGGGTGCAAGAGGCTAGACATGGTCTCAAACTGAAAATGATTTTGTAGTCTTGGTAACCATGCTTCCTGATGATTATATATTACTTTATACTTTTTAAAATATTATATATTATTTATTACTTTATATATTACTTTATTATTTATATATTACTTTATTATATATTACTTTATTATGATATACCATAATGACTTTCCTATGGTTAACCATTTAATGTTTTTCTAAATATTTATTATCATAATTGGCCCTTGAACAACACAGTTTTGAACTGCAGGGGTTCACTTATATGTAGATTTTTTTAAATAAGTACAGTACATTATCGTAAATGTATTTTCTCTTCTCTTGCAGTGTTCAAGGGTGAATTGTATTATCAATAATTCTACAATAAACATCTTTGTGCCTAAAACTTTTTCTAGGTTGTAAACACAGGTTTGATTATGGCAGGGAGTTCTTGTCCTACAATTTCTGTTTCTCCTTTTTCAATAGAAATTCAGCTCCCATGTCTGTCTAAAATAGAGATTTTTTAGAAAAAGATTTTATTTATTCATCAGAGAGAGAGAAAGGCAGAGACACAGGCAGAGGGAGAAGCAGGCTCCATGCAGGGAGCCCGATGTGGAACTTGATCCCTGGTCTCCAGGATCACACCCCAGGCTGCAGGTGGCGCTAAACCGCTGCACCACCAGGGCTGCCCAATAAATTTATTTTTTATTGGTGTTCAATTTGCCAACATACAGAATAACACCCAGTGCTCATCCCGTCAAGTGCCCCCCTCAGTGCCCGCCACCCAGTCACCCCACCCCCCACCCACTTCCCTTTCCACCACCCCTAGTTCGTTTCCCAGAGTTAGGAGTCTTCCATGTTCTGTCTCCCTCTCTGATATTTCCTACCCATTTCTTCTCCCTTCCCCTCTATTCCCTTTCACTATTATTTATATTCCCCAAATGAATGAGACCATATAATGTTTGTCCTTCTCCGATTGACTTACTTCACTCAGCATAATACCCTCCAGTTCCATCCATGTCGAAGCAAATGGTGGGTATTTGTCCTTTCTAATGGCTGAGGAATATTCCATTGTATACATAGACCACAGCTTCTTTATCCATTCATCTTTCGATGGACACGGAGGCTCCTTCCACAGTTTGGCTATTGTGGACATTGCTGCTATAAACGTCGGGGTGCAGGTGTCCCGGCATTTCATTGAATCTGTATCTTTGGGGTAAATCCCCAGCAGTGCAATTGTTGAGTCGTAGGGCAGATCTATTTTTAACTCTTTGAGGAACCTCCACACAGTTTTCCAGAGTGGCTGCACCAGTTCACATTCCCACCAACAGGGCAAGAGGGTTTCCTTTTCTCCGCGTCCTCTCCAACATTTGTGGTTTCCTGTCTTGTTAATTTTCCCCATTCTCACTGGTGTGAGGTGGTGCTGGGAAAATTGGACATCCACATGCAGAAGAATGAAACTAGACCACTCTCTTTCACCATACACAAAGATAAACTCAAAATGGATGAAAGATCTAAATGTGAGACAAGATTCCCTCAAAATCCTAGAAGAGAACACAGGCAACACCCTTTTTGAACTCGGCCACAGTAACTTCTGGCAAGATACATCCATAAAGGCAAAAGAACAAGAGCAAAAATGAACTATTGGGACTTCATCAGGATAAGAAGCTTTTGCACAGCAAAGGATACAGTCAACAAAACAAAAAGACAACCTACAGAATGGGAGAAGATATTTGCAAATGACGTATCAGATAAAGGGCTAGTTTCCAAGATCTATAAAGAACTTATTAAACTCAACACCAAAGAAACAAACGATCCAATCATGAAATGGGCAAAAGACATGAACAGAAATCTCACAGAGGAAGACATAGACATGGCCAACATGCACATGAGAAAATGCTCTGCATCGCTTGCCACCAGGGAAATAAAAAATTATTTTTAAAAAAGTATTCTGTTTTGGGGTTTTTGCAGCTGTGTGCAATCCTACAGTACACTTACACTAACATGAGGATCCTAGATTTCAATAAGTGATCAGTAAATGGCAAAAGACTCAAAGTAGAGATCCTAGAAAGTAAGGTAGGGATGTGCCCAATATATACTTGCCTATCTCAGGTTTTTACTTCTGTGATTGGCCAGATTTGTGGGATCTGCTTAGATGCACCTTAGACCAACATGCTACATCCATCCATGTCTACTGGTATTTCCCTTCAAACCAGATGGAGCCGATACAAATATCCCCATTTTTTACTTAATAAAATCAAACTCCCCCAAACAAACTGGAACACTTCCTAAAATTACTTTCCCATTAAACCCTTGAATTTAATGAATCATAGTATCTTAGAGTAGAGCCCAAGAAGTATTTGTAATGAGTTTACTGAATGATTCTGATGTGCAGAGATATTTGGCAAGTTCAGGTCTTCTTTATCTTAAGTTTATCATTTTGTATTACCAGTTATTTGCCCTCACTATATAAAATTAAGCAACATGAAATGGACCTGAGAAAACAGATGGCCTGGCCTGGCAGTCTCATTTTTGAGGGACAGAGAATGCAAGCACATAAATAGTTCTTTGCATTAAGAGCCAAACCCCAGCACTTTCCCTTGACTTGAACTCAGTGAATGTCTTCAATGGTCTAGCGACCCTCTCCAGATCTCTCTGAAACCCTCATCTAAAATCACATAAGGACAATCCCCTTTCTGTTGGAGCAAGCTCCCTTCTACCCACTTGAAACAGTAACTGAGGTGTTCTAAAGAGAAGTGGGTAAGGGATACAGATGTATTTCCGTTCACGCAGGGATGCTTTCCCTAGTGAAAACACATTCTCTCTGAATGATACATGGCTGTGAAGTCATTAAGTCATCATGGGCCTCACATTCCTCTGGGAAAATAACCTCTGTGAGTTCAGAGCCCCTGGATATTTATTTCCTTGTGTTCACAATTTTAGTCTCTGTTGCTAGAGTTGTGTATTGGTTGTTCTTGAAAAGTGGCCACCATTATTCCCATCCCTGTATCCCATGTCTGGCAGCATGACTCCAGGATTCACCTCCTATAGGAAGTGGAGCCTGCTTCCCCACCCCTTGGGTCTGGGCTGGCCTTGGGACTCAATCAGAACAGGAAAATGTGGATGAAGTGGACTTGCATGCTTCTCTTGTTCTCTCAGAAGGCTGCCCTGTGTGAACAAGCCTGGGCTAGCCTGCTGGACGAAGGACATGTGGCCCACTCACCTTGTCAGCCCAGCTCACAGCCAGTTAACCTACCTGACAGGCCACTGAACATGGATGCTGCATGAGCCCAGCTGAGCCTCAGCCCAAAAGGCTGACCTGTGGAATCATGTTATTGTTTTCAGTCACTACATTTGGGGATGGCTTATTCTTCACAAAAGCCAGCTGATCCAGGCATCCACATAGTTCCAGAGAGTGATGAAAGGCTTGGGGTGATCATATCTCAGGGATAATTTCACAAACATCCCCAACTCCAAACATCCCCTCAAGCCAGTGAGGATGTTTCTTGTCCTGGTGAGGTAAGAAAATGTCTTCCTTAAGAGTCTCTCTTGAGTATAGCCAAAAATATCTCCCTGTATGATGCAATTTGATTTAAAGAAAAGTCCTCCTCATGGGTAAGATGGCCTTAGGAAAACCATGGCCTCTGCTGGTTGTCTCAAGCGTCCAGTGTCTGTCCCCTCATCTTCTACTTTTGGGCTGGGAGGAAACATAGTGGTTAACAGTTCCAGATAATTCAGCCCTAAATCAGTGCTCCTTCCTTAGTGCTTTCTGGTTTTGTTTTGTTTCTGTTTATTTTCTGATACCTAATTCACAGAGGGTAAAATTCATAGTATATTCACAAGGTTGTGAAATTGTCACTACTCTAATTCTAGAACATTTCCATCACTCCAGAAAGAAACCCCAACTCATTACCTCAGTGACTTCTTAAACTCTTTTCAGTTTGCAGTTTCAAAGATTAATTTTTTCTGCATCGGTTCCCATTGTGCAATCAGAAAATGTGTGCATTTGTGAATCATGCAGGATTTTCATTAAAAAGTCAAACTTTTTCAAGGAAAACAGGAAGCTTTTTTTTAATAGAAGAAATATAGAAATAAAAGCAACACAGAAATATAAAAAAAATAGGTATGTGTAAAAGAGAAAGTAAAATCCACTCGCACTCCCATCTCCATGGAGACAACTGCTGTTTTTCAGTTTGGGGTATATTTTTCTAGGAGAAGAGGATGTTTTTACAGATATTAAAGCTCATCCACAGTGAGTTTTAATAGGACATGTTCCTTTGGCTTGGGACCTGTGGGTTGAAAGTAATTTTCATGATGTTCTGCTTACTTTTGTAGACCTCAGAATCTTATTGAAGACTTTGACTCACATAGATAAAGTGCCATATTTAGGGCAAAACTATTGAGATAGTGAAAATATTAGTAAGTTTGGAAAAACTCAATATGATATTGACATTTTTATTATGAAAATATTAACTACAGATTATAGAGAATGTGGAAACTCTGGAGAATTAAGCTAAAAATGGCCCTTAACCAGACCTACCCTAAGTTAACCACTGTTATTGTGTTGGTGTATTTCAACTTAAACATTTGTTTTGCACATTTTATTATTTTATGTTTTTATTTACTTATTTTTAAAACTTGATTTTTTATTTTTATTTTTTTAAAAACTTGATTTATTTATTTGAGAGAGAGAGCCAGAGAGAGAGAGAGCATGAGCAGGGGAGGAGCAGAGGGAGAAGCAGACTCCCTCCAGAGCAGAGAACGGGAAGTGGGGCTTTATCCCAGGACTCTGGCTGGGATCATGACCTGAGCAGAAGGCAGACGCTTAACCAACTGAGCCATCGAGGTGCCCCTTTTGCATATTTTAATTTAAGCTTCAACTTTAAGAATTATGATGAGCTTGGTAGAAAATTATATTTAAAATGTATACATTATTATAATTATTAAAATCATGAACTTCTTTGTTGTTTCTCGGTTCTCATTCATACTTGTGGGCACCTTTTACTAAAAACTTTTCAACAGACCAAGAGAACTTGATTACAATGCCTGTAGTTATATTGCTTTTCACCACCTAGTAATGAAATGTTTTTCCCTGAGAAGAATTATTTCCAACTATTTCTGATAAGCATCTCTTATGAGTGGTGGTATGTCATTATCTTGAGAAATGTCTACAGAGAAAAACAATAGATTTTTCAATTTATGCTTATTTGTGACTCAAGGCTGTTTTTATTACAGGGGTTTTATGTTGTGCTTTAATTCTGCTCCACTCCTGATTATTGTTTCATGCTTATTTTGGTTTTTAAAACCTTTTTTTAACAATAGAATGTTTCAAATTCTTACTGTCTTTGTTTGAAAGACGACGAGCAAAAACCCAATTGTAATGGTTCATCCTGCATAGTAGTATGTTATTTTATGGGCAGATTAACATGGTATACCATCTTTTCAGAACTAATGTGCTTGAATAAAACAACATATTCATATTTAATCATGTTGAAAAAGAGGAAAGCAAATAATCAAAACTGGTGACAACTGATAAATTATAGATTACAAAATATTCACTCGATGGAAATGTATTACTTTGTTTTACAACAAAAATATATAACCCTTGAGAGAGGACATTTACACCTTGATCAATTCATCCCCATTGACATATAAGAGTTAATTTCATGATCAACTTAGAGTAGGATTCCTTTACAGTGCTGAGTTGAAGTATACATGTATAGTAAAAAAGGATACAAATACTGGTTTCTATGATGGGTAGACTTTAAGAACGTTAATGACTTTAAAAGGGTGGCCACTTCTCATGTCTATAATTTCCAAGGAAGTGGGAGTATTGAATCCTGGGAAATAAATATTGATTTCCTTTAGCCTGAGCTTCATGAAGAGGGAACAATTTTGGAACAAACCCCCAAAATGTTCATTTTGTGGAGTTTAGTAACTAGTGTGCAAATGTAACCTGACAATAAGCTAACAATTTATGTGGGATGTTAATATTCATATTTATGTTTGTCTTTGTTCTACTAAGGTTCATTTGTTTGTTTGTTTGTTTGTTTTTACCAGGGAGCAACAAACAATACAGACTTCTTGAGACATTATTAATTGCTATGGAGCCTCTGCTATCTTTGCTAGCATGCATATGTAGTGGGGGCACTCTCTCACTAGGGGTCTGCAGATGTGTATAGCTTTCTCTCTTCTCTTTGTGTGTGTGTGTGTTTTAAAAGATTTTATTGTATTTTATTAGAGAAAGAGCACGTAGCAGAGGGAGGAGCAGAGGGAGACACAGAGAGAAAATCTCAAGCAGACTCCCTACTGAGCTCAGAGCCAGATTTGGGGCTCCATCTCACAACCCTGACATCATGATCTAAGCTGAAACCAAGAGTTGGATGCTTAACTGACTAAGCCACCCAGGCACCCCGCTTTTTGTGGTTTTAAACTGATATCTTGACCTTTTGCCATTACACAGAAAATAAGCTGTATTGTATTGTATATTTAGTTGTACGTGAGTGAAGAAGAGAGAGAGAGAAAGAGAAGTCACTTATACTAGTTGTCATCAGATCCCAAGGCTCCAGACATGGAGTTTTTTTCATGGATGTTGACAAGCATCTTCTCCATACTTCTGGTGCTTCTTCTCCATCCTATAACATCTTTGGATCACATCACATTAACTCTTTGGTGGTATCCCAATACACTCGTCATCTCCAGTGTCAAGAAATGTGATATACCACTTTGATCGGTTACGGCCTGCTTTCCTTCTCCTTCTTTAAAGGAAGTTTATTTTTGAAGGATTTTAGGAAGCTTAATTACCTTTCCTTTTTTCCACTTCAAAATAAATTAAAGAGCGTTTCATTTACATCGCCCATGTGTTCCCCATTCTGTCTTGCCTCCTCCGACATGCCATGTAAAGGGAGAAGGAGAAACACTGCATTAAATTATATATTTCATGCAGGAATTTCAAAATGTCCTGACAGATTGCAGAAATAAATGCTAAACAATAACAATGTTTACACTCAGTAATGAGATAATTTATTAGTAAATTATGGGACTTTGTTTTCCCTGTTTTGCAAATGAGGAAGCAAAGTCCCGGGAAGGATATTTTCTTTTCCCAAGGTCACACACTCTTTCTCTGACCAAAGCCAGGGAAAGAAGTATGATTTTTTCCATATTTTTCTTTTCTGCTTAGTCCATTGATAGGCTAAAATATTGTGAGTAAAAGTAGATCATAGGGAAGGTAAGTTATGTCATGGTTGAATGATTCAAATGTATCCATGTTACCCTTGATTCTAGAGCCAAACAGAATGTAGGACTGGCTGAAAAGTTTGCATCCGTAGACAAGTGCTTCAGTGAGTTTTAATTTTTATCTGGAATGTAGAATGGATCCTCTGTGTGAACTTTCATAGGATATTTGCTTGAGAAAGAGGTCAGGAACAATGGAATGGATCATAATAAAAACCCTGAAGCAACCCATGTTTGATGTCTCCAAATTTTCACTCATATATTCCAGCTTAGATAAGAGAAAATTCTTGCCATGGAGTTTCCTTAAAGTAAGACAGAATTTAATTAGCATTTTGTACTAGTATATTTTTTGCCTCTTTTTCTTTCACTTCTATTGATTAAGAAAAGTCAAGCATGTAGATATCAATTAACAATGGATCTGAATTTTAATGTTAAAAAAAGGCCAAAAATGTTCTAGCTGAATCTCATTGCCTCTGAATCCTACCTCAGGAAGAAGTCCTTCCTGTTTCAAGGGGTTCTTACTGCAGAGCAAAAGACATCAGAGTAGAGGTAGACTAGTGTTTCGGGAAAGTGCTTACCTATAATGAGGATGGCTTAGTCACATCCAGCTGTGCCTGTGTTGAAAAGGAAAGAAAAATAGAGCAGTGTCAGACTTGTGTTCCAGAAAGCATTTTGAACTTGAAAACCAGGTTGGAGTAAAATAAAGGGAACATCATGGCTGAAGGATAAGAAGGAAATATCTTGGAAGAGATGTGTTGAGTGGTTTGCAAACAGGCAGGGCAGTGCAGTCGACAATGAAAATGTAAGTCAGAGTTGATGAAATAATGAACCTGGAGATTTAGGAGACAGCAAGAGATATGACAAAATGCACTTTAAACTTTATAAATATGACGTATAATGTATAATAATGATGATTGGTCAAGTGTAGTTCACTTTTAAGCTTTCCTTGGCAGTAATGTAAGTCTATGTAGTGGACTGTGATGTAAGTAATGATAGTACTGATAGTCTGTTTACGGCTAGCCATGGCCTGTGTGCAAGATGTATAAGTTAGGACACAGGTTAAGCTACTGTAACAAAGAGACTCCAACACAGTGGCTTAGAAAAGATAGATTTTCTTCTATATGAGTCTAGAGGGGATCAGTCGAGGGTGCTCTGTCAACAGTGGTATGGCTCTGCCAAATCAACATGTAGCTTCCATGTCTGATCCAAGATAGCTGCTCCAGGTGGGCAGAGAAGGAAATGAGCCAGTAAGTTCACCCATGTTCCTTCCTGGGGTTATGAGCTGGAAGTGGTACTAAGTTGGCTAGGGCTGCTGTAACAAAGTGCCACAGAATAGGTGGTTTAAGCAATGGATGTTTATTCTTTCTCAGTTCTGGAGACCAGCAGTCCAAAATCAAGGCATTGGCAAGGTTGGTTACTTTGTAGGGTTGTGAGCAAGGGGATCTGCTGCAGAACTCTCTCCTTGTCTTGTAAATGTGCATCTTCTCTTTTATCTCTTCATAGTTTTCCCTCCATTCATCTGTGTCCAAATGTCCTCCTTTAATGAGACACCAGTTATACTGGATAAGAGCCTACCCTAATAACCTCATTCTAACTTGATTACCTCCATGAAGATCCTATCTCCAAATAAGTTCACATTCTGAGGTATGGCAGATTAGGACTTCAACATATGAGTTTTGGGAGTGACACAGTTCAGCCTATAATGGAATTCATCATTTCTGTTCTCATATTATTAAAACGGCCCAGGTCCACACCAAACTACAAGGGACACTAACACTTGCCCTATCTTGTGGCCCTAGAGCTTATATATTTTGTCCCTCTTACTTTTTACATTTAGGAGGATAACACCCACTCTGTGACCAGACCTCATGCTTTAGGTTTATGGGGCTTCTTAAAACATGGAGTCATGAGATGGAAAACAGACATAGTCTTGGAGCATAATTTGGTGAGTCAGTGTGTAAGGTGCTGGTGTGGACAGAAAAGATTCTCTCTGGTGTAGGTATAGACAAATAGAAGAGATCCATGTACAGACAAATGGAAGAGATCCATGTACAGAAAATTCTCTGTAGAAAGAAGCCTAGATGACTGTTAGGCAAGACTCAGCTCTTGATGATGCCCTGGGCACTCAAACAATGCTCCTTGCTGTGGGCCTCTGATGGGCTCACTTTCCCAGGGCTGCCTGGATTGTGGCTCTTCCCTCTTCTCACCAGTTCCCAGATATCAGCTCATCCCTACCATGGGTCCCATCTGGTAGCAATTTCTCCATTGCCTCCTTACCTCCACCAGTTCCATGTGCTTCCTCTTCCCCTACCCTCTTTACACCCCCTAATACCTAGAAACCTACTTTCTTCTTACTCGTCATGGCTCATTAAACTCAGAACCAGAACAAGTGAAGGTATGGATGATTTGCCTTTCCACAGAGAAGAGGGAAGCCTAGACTTCTAACCTCCCCTGGAGGTGAGGGGAAGCACTTGTATTTCTTCCCATTCATGCAGCATAAAATAAGTAGAAAAGAATGGCTCCAAGTCCATATTCATACAGGCTGAAACTTTCATAACCTGCCATAGTGGACTCTGCTAAGAGAGCAGAATGTTTTCCGAGATGGGAATGGGCCAAATAGTAATGAGAAATCAAGTAATATTCTCACTCACTTCCTCTGGATTTGACAGATGAAGGTTTTGGTGACCTTGTTGAGAGAAGTTTCTTTGGATGGCGGAAGAAGACAGATTTGGGTCCTTTGAAGATTGGTAGGAGTTTAGCTTTGTCTAGCATACATGCTAAAAGTGTTAAAAGTGTTAAAAAGTCTCTGTTGCAGAGACCAAAGAAAAATCAACCTGTGGTTCACATGGGTTCCACACACATGTGAATCAATAATAAAAATCAGGGATGAGTGAAGGAGAGGCTCCTTGGAAGGTTTAAGATCATGAATCAGCCTGATTGTATATCCAATAGCTTTAGTTGTTCAATTGTGGGCATGTCAGATAGTTGGCATCATCCAGGATTAAGGTTTGTGTGTGTGTTTTAATCAGACATTTTATTTTGAGACGATTATAGATTCACACGCAGCTATAGGAAGGAAAACAGAGAGATCCTATGTAAGGATGAAGGTCCTGATAGGCCTTGGTAATGAAGGGAGAGAGAAGACAAGACTGGAGGATGTGATCAAGGTGGTGGTTCTTATTAGTGGATGAAGGACTCTAAGCCAGACATACAGAGAAGTGAAAAGTGTAGAGGGTCAGTGGATGAGGTTACATGAGAAGACTAGATGCTTTGGTGCATGAAGAGTGCTGAACAAATATTCTAGAAGCTGAAGAAGAAGAAGTCTAATAATAGATGATGGGAATCAGGAGTTCTGATCAAAATTTCTGGCCATGACAAGGCATGACTATTGTGTAGGTGGCCGAGGTGAAGGGAAGAAAGGTCATTAGAGATGAGGAGACCAAGGGACCAACAGCAGATCAGGAAGTCTCAGGAGTTGTCCACAGGAAGCAGCAGTCATCCAAGCCAGAATTTTGGAGGTCATTCTAGAACCTTCCATTTCTTTACTAGGTATGTGCAAATTCATCAAGACTTTACCCTCCTGTTTCTTGTTTCTGAGCCTCCCTAACCACTACCTGTAACCAGTTTCTCTCCCACCCCTGCTGTAACTGCATACCTGGTTTCCTTGGCTCCAAGCTTCTCCTCATATTCATTCTCCACCCAGGCATCAGGATGATGACCTTTAAGTCACGACCCTCACAATGATGACCTGCTTGACAAAACCCAAGCTTGGCATCCATCCGAAGTACTGCAGGAGCTGCATTCCATCCCCTTGCTTTCCATCTGGTAAAGCAGAGCTGCTTGGAGGCATCCACACATCTGCTGACTCCTTCTCCTGTCCTATACTTGGCCAGTTCTTACGCATCCACTGCAGACCTAAATTCTCTGACAAGCCCTTTCTTTGTCCTTGACTATGTCAAGTACATTCCCCCTTATTCTTGACAAGATAGAGTCTCCGGTACAGCACCCCCAGTTTTGAAGAACACTTCTGTATTACATTGGAAATATGGGTTTGTGTGTCTGCCCTCAATAGACTATAAGCTCAGCATAGGTAGAAAACATGTCTCATCTACGATGATGTGAACCTAGATAAAATTATCTTCTGTCTACACCAGATCTCTCAGCCTCAATACTACTAACATTTGGGGCTGGATATTTCTGTTGCTGGGGGCTATCCTGTGTGTGGCAGGATGTTGAACAGCATCACTGGCCTCTATCCACTAGATGCCATTAGCATCCCCATTTGGGACAACCAAAAACGTCTTCAGCCACTGCCGGACATCCTTCGGGGGACAGAATTACCCCCAGTTTAAACCTCTGGTCTATGCTGGGAGTACTCCGAGGAGGCTGGCCGAAGGAGGAGTGAAAGCTGGTCTGTCATAAGGTTCGCAGCCAGGGCTGTGTGCGCAGGCCCCCCTGAGCAGTTTCTCCCTTTCCCCGTGGGCTAAATCTCTGTCTCACGTAGGCCAACCCATATTCAGGATGCTTGTTGGATATTTTTATGATAACAATGTAATCTTAAAACAAAACATTTCCACTGAAATACTGTGTCAGGAAGTTTATGATATCCTCAAAATGCCATCAAGAGGAAAATGTGCTTGAGCACAAACAGCTGTTGGCTCGTTTGAGGCTGGGATGGCCCTCAGGATCTGGCGCTCACCGTTGGGCAAGAACAGGTCTCCAGTTTCTTTAAAACTCAGCAAAAGATGCCACAAGATGCCTCTTTCTTTCTCCTCTTCTTCTTGGACTTACAAGCTTAATTAGGAGAATTATGCCCCCTAATTTAGTAATCAGTAACTGGCAAATTATTTCAGAGGATTCATGAAGTAACATGGTATAAAAAGACCCGGCTGGATTATTTCAGCAGAAGAAATAATTTGTTGTTTCCCGATGGGTATGTCTTCTTTGTTGCTCTCGTTGAAACAACAGGCTCTATGCTAACTGTGGGTCACCTGCTGGCACAAAGGCTGGACCCTCTGGCTCATGATGTAGTTACTTTGGGCCTTCTTAGCTCATCCTCCTGATGTGGTGCCACCTGGTCAAGTGTCTCTCCTTGCTTGGAAGACTATTGTGTTAGATGAATGGAGGGATGTGGTAGTCACTGATGCTTGCTGAAATAGTTTATACTATATGTGATATGGGTGAAAATTTCGGAGTGGAAGGGACTATATTTTGGAAAATATTTTGAGTGTGGGTGGCCCCCACTTTTTTTAAAGACCTAAAAAGGATATGAAGGAAGACCAGTGCTCTTCTCTCTATGCAGTGAGAAGGTATATTTGAGAAAAGCAGATGTACAGAGCTCTCCTGGCTGCTCATACATAGGGGCCAGTAAAATAAAATTGGCTTTCCAAAATCTCTTATGAAAGGACTTTGTCTTTGGCATCATTTGAAATCACTGCAAAGATGCCCATCAAAAGTAACTCGAGGGTGGGGCCCCAGGTGGCACAGTTGGTTGAAATCTAACTCTTGATTTCGGCTCAGGTCATGATCTCAGGGCCTGGGATTGAGGCCCGAGTCAGGCTTGCTGCTCAGGATGGAGTCTGCTTGTCCTTCTCCCTCCCCTAAAATAAATAAATAAATAAATAAATAAATAAATAAATAAATAAATAAATAAATAAAATCTTTAAGAAAAAAATAGGTAGAGCATAGTGAGAAGCAAGCACATGCACAGTGAAGGGAAGGTGAAAGCAGGCTCAACAGGAGAGGCCCGGTTGTACAGTTTGACTGTGAAGGTGAGCGCGGACAAGGCATCGTCTGAGCAGGGCACATGTAGGAGTGGGGTTTTGAGAGGCAAAGCAGGGAGGGACATGAATCCTAGAGCATACTGGGGAGTCTAGGAGAGACGTAGAGCCAGACCTGCCACTACCCTGAGTTCTGGGAGGCTTTCGTGACTTGTTCTACTTCACAGTGAGCCTCAGTTTTCTCATCTGTGAAATAGGGAGAGTAGGATCTGTCCCGTGAGGTCCTGCAAGGATCTCACAACTTGGTGATGCGGATCAAGGACCAGCGAGGTGCTCTGCCCTCCGGTCCCACGGGGCCCTGGTCAGGTGTCCCTCTGCAGTATGAAGGGATCTCAGCTGGACCGAGAGGCATGGTTATTTGAAAAAATTCACATGAGGATTTTTGTATTTGACTGAAGGAGAAAGAGGTAATTAGGGGCCATTTGGGAGGGGAGGAGATTGGGATGGGAACTGGGTCAGCCAGGAGGCGTCCAGACCCTGCTCAACCACCGATCCCGAGGCAGCCGGAGAGGGCAGGAGCAGTTGTTCCTGAAGTCCAGAGGACACTGGGGAGGGAAGGTCTGATGCTCCACAGGTATAGTGGTACAGCAATGCGCAGGGGTCCCCCTGGTCCCTACAGTGCCTTTGTTCAAATTAGAAAAAAGTGCTCCTCCTCTGCATCATCCTACATGGGGGCACTGAACTTAGCAAGCAGAACATGGAATGGAGTTCAGCTCTGACTTCCATCCCCTTGACTGGGTTTTGTTGTACAGTCAACAACCTGGGCAGCTGCATATGGAAGCTCTAGTGACCTAGCCCACCTGATGAGACTTAGTGGTGAGGGTGGGAACAGTGCTGCCTGGGGACTCCTCCAGATACATGGTGTGGACTTTTCCTGCTTCCTCATTGAGCATGCAGGAATAGAGCGATGGCAAGGGGGCTATAGTCCTTGATCCTTTGAAAAGGTGGGAGTTCTCCAAGGATGACCCTGCTTCCTTGCCTGCAGCTTGATGAGGGTGAGGCAGGCAGTAGGGTCCGAGTTTATGATGCCAACAGCAAGGCTGTTATCCAACGTGGGGGAAGTGGCACCACGGCCCGACTTAGAAGCAGAAGAGAAGCCCCCTCTGCCATTTGTGTACCTGCTTGAGAATTGAGGAGGTCAGAGGAGAGAGCCCACCGTGGCCCTGGTCCTTCCCTGGCCAGCTGCAGACATCCTCTGTGACTCTGTGAGACGCAGTTTGGAAGGAGAGCCCCTCCTGAGCGCTAACAGGGTGAGCCTGGGACGGAGAGTGTGTCAGCTATGTACGTGGTCTGGGGCCTGACTCACTGGGCCCCGGCACTCACTCCTGTAAACCAAAGTGAACTTCAAACACGGTTTGATGATTCTAAAGCAATGACGCAGGCCCATGAGTCAAGCTGGATTTGCTCTTCCTATTGAAATATGAGTAGTCCGTTAACCAAATCTCACAGCTTGAGAGACACAGAACCTGAGGGCTCCCATCACTTTACAGTTTGGGAAGCAGCCAGGAGCATATCGGTGTCTTGTCTTCAGTAATTCAGGTAATTACAGGTGGAATCTGGACTAGGATATGATGTCCCCACCCCACACGGTGAAGGGTTCTCTCTCTCTCTCTTTTTTTTAAAGATTTTATTCATTTATCTGAGACAAAGAGAATGAGCAGAGGGAGGGGAAGACGGAGAGGAAGAGGGAGAGGGAGAAGCAGGCTCCCCCGCTGAGCAGGGAGCCCGGTGTGGGACTCGATCCCAGGACCCCGAGATCATGACCGGAGCTAAAGACAGATGCTTTACCCACTGGGCCACCCAGGCGTCACTGAAGTGTTCTATCTATAATATTCTCTACTGAATACCGGCAAAAATGATCCTTGCAAGTCTAATGGATTTTTTGGTAAGAGCTTTAGTGAGGTATAATTTACATACCATAAAATGTACCTGTTTTAAATGTATAACTCGAGAGTTTTAGTATATCTATGGAGCTGTGCAACTGTCACCAAATCCAATTGTACAACATTTCCACTAGGGTCCCAGAAAGACCCTGCATGCCCATTGGAGTAAATCTCTGCTCTTGTTCCCTCTCACAACTCCAGGCAACCACCAATCTGCTATTTTTATAGATTCGCCTTTTGTTAAAAAAAACACTGGGGGTTATTCTGTATGTTAGTAAATTGAACACCAATAAAAAATAAATTAAAAAAAATCAAACAAAACAAAAAAAACAAAAACAAACAAACAAACAAAAAAACAACAACAATAACCACACATTTCATGTTAGTTGAATCGTATAATACATGGTCTTTTGTATCTGGCTTTGTTCGCTTAGCATCATGCTTCAAGGTGCATCCGGGTTATGGCCTGTGTCAGCACTTCACCCCTTATTACCGGATCGTATTCCGTTGTACGGACAGACCACATTTTGTTTATCCCTTCATCAGCTGACGGGCATTTGGATTGTTTCTAGTTTTTAGCTACTATGAATAATACTGCTAGGAACATTTTGAACCGGTCATTATGTGGACATATCCATAGACTGTTTCTTTTACAGTGAGTTTTCAAAGTGTTCCAAAGAGAGTTCAGGGGGCAGCTGGGTGGCTCAGTCAGCGAAGCCTCCGCCTTTGGCTCAGGTCATGACCCTGGGGTCCCGAGGTCGAGCCCCCTGTCATGCTCCTTGCTCCAGTGTAGAGTCTGCTTGAGATTCTCTCTCTCCTTCTCCCTAGAGTCTGCTTGAGATTCTCTCTCTCCTTCTCCCTCTGCTTCTGCCTCTCCCGCCTGCTCATGCTCTCTCTCTCTCTCTTTCAAATAAATTCTCAAAAAAAAATCTTAAAAACAAAACAGAAATAGAAAACTCAGAGTTCAGTATTGTGCTAAAAACTGTGCCCTGCACAACATCCTTTTAGCTTGTTTCTCTTTTAGTCATGGGGTGACATACAATTATGACAGAGAGAGGGGTCGCACAACCATCTGTGAGATCATTAGTGTCCCTAGTGCCACCGTCAACAGCCTTTCTTGGACACTAATTCTTCCTGGTACCTGGGATGGGGAGGGGATTTTTTTTTCCTCCATGGACAAGAATGTTTTGCTTTTAAGTCATATGCTCTTCCGTCTTTCTCTAAAAGGAAGGTGGTTTTCTCAGCCTTCATTAGAGAACATGACGAATGTACAAGCCTTGGGCCATGTTGTCCTCAAAGTCCCCTAAGGCTGAAGGACCAGTCTCCAAGAAAGCCTTCATCCCATCAACGCTCCTGACAGTGGATTCTTGGCTATGGGGGCCTACTAGCATTGCGGGGTGTGTTAGCAGCATCCCTGACCCCTACCCACTAGGTGCCAGTAGCAAACTTCCTAGCTGGGACAGCAACGTCTCCCAACATTGTTCCAGGGCAAGGGGCCTGGCGGGAAGCCCAGATTAAGGGACAAGTGTGAGGCTCACTTGTACCCTGCTCTTCCTCTAGCAGGGCTGGGGAGTGCGAGCCTCTCAGGCCCCAGGGGAGGATCCGGGGGTGCTGAAGGCTCCTAGATAAGACATCTATAAATGGAACCATGTCAGCCTGTGACTGTGGCAGCATTAGCTTTTTTTAAAATACAACGTCTGCCAAAAGGAGAGTCTTGTGGAGGGACACATGTTTAGGCGAGGAGGAGGTTGTTATGGGAAAGAAGGGGATGAAAACATCACAGCCTGAAGGACAAATAACTTTTCCTTTAACAGATTTGAAGCCAAATGCTGGCTGAGTCCAAAACAGCCGCCGACCGGATGACCGAATCTGCCACTGAGCAGGGGATGGCTGCCGTGTGCCCCAAGGGATGCTTCCATCTTTTGCAGAGAACAATTTTGTTCACACAGAGGTTTTTGTGTTTTCAAATGACACATTTTTTCAAGGACTTCTAGGCCACTCCCTTCGTTGGGCTTAGGAGCTCTGAATACTCCCACAGAAGAGGGAAATTCAGGGCTTTTTATTGGTAGGAAACAAAAGCATCCCAATTTTCAGGGTTTGAGAGATTTCCCAGGATGCAGGACTTGCAGAGCTTAACCCCACAGTTGGTCACCTTGCTTGGAAGAGACGGTGCGCTGCATCAAGTCCTACCCATGAGTCTGGCTGGCCCTACCACCTTGAAGAGTCCCCTCCCTACCCTGAAGCTGCAGCTCTTGTCAGGGAGGGCAGGTGTGCAGACACATCCCTGTGTCCCACTGAGGCAGGCACGTGGGAGAGGGGGGTGAGCAGTGAGTCAGTGGAAAGGGTTTTGTCCAGAGTGGAGGGCCATGGAAGACACATCATCTGTTCAGAAGGTATTTGGGTGCCTCCTCTGTGGTCTTGTCAAAATTAAGTCATCCTACTACACTTAACTACTCAACCTGTCATCTTAAAACACCTTTGATAACTGTGTCACTGTGCCTGACATGTCTCATGGTTGACTCCTTCACTGTGTAAAATTGACACTGGATCTTGAAGAGTAATCCTGAGGTCCCTGGCAGCCCCTGACATCTCTGTTAAGGCTTCTGTATCTGCCTGCCTTCAGAATCAGTTCAAAGGGATCCCAGGAATGGGACCGAGGTAAGGACATTTGGACAGTGAGGTAGAGCCAGAAAGTACCCATAGTGGTCGATTCCAACTTTTCTGACCATGGAACTGCTCAAGAATAGGATGGCAGCTGTGGATCCTCTCACCATTTACCCCAAATTTGGCAAAGAAGGTCAAGGATTCCCCTTGAGGGCCATTCATTGTCCACTGGGTACAGGGATCAAGTTAAAGTCCCTGAAACAGAGCTTAGGGGCTTTGACAGGCTGGACAGGGGTTCCAGATGGGCACAGGGAAAATCAAAGGAGAGGAATTGAAAAAAAGGACTAAAAAGCATTCTACTGTGCCAGGGATGGGTCTTCCAATGACTGAATATAACCAGGGAAGGCAGGTTATGCGTGAACCCATAGAGCCGCATCTTCTAAGCCTTAGAGATGCCGTCTGAAGTCCTCCCAGGGCTCCTGGCCTCCCAGTCTTGGCCATGTTTTTTCTTTTGAAGGAGTAATGCAGTGAAGGCTTGAGGCTAGAGCCTAAGAATAGGGGCCCATGTATGTGGAGCCCCAGCCTTGTGTACGCAGGGTGCTAAGCCCTTCTCATGTTAAAGAGCTTTTAGCTTTGAAGCCATTGCTTTTCTCTCTAGCTTCAAGGGGGAGAAATCTCCTAGAAATGGAGTGGTCTTAGCTGTCAGGTCCAAGGACTCTTGGCAATGATGTAAGTAAAGTGCCGAGCCTTCAGGTTTCAAGTAGACACAGAGAAGAGCCAGAATATAAATTGCTTTTTGGTTGCCATGTAGAAAACACTGATTAGACATGCCAGGGGGCATGCTTTTAAAAACCCAACTGCTAAAAATATCATTATTGCATTGTTGTTGTATGTAAGTTGAATGATTGCAACCTAGATGCTGTACTAGAGAAGACCGTCTTCAGTGTAGTAGGGACTTTAAAAGGAGCTGCAATGTTGGGATTATTCTTTCTCACTTCCAGTGGCTACTCAAGAAAATAAAACAACCCTACTTTTATTTCAAAGCAAAATGTGACACCTTTCTGAGCCTATTTGAGGTTTATAGTAATTTAGATTAAAAATAAAACATTTTAGTGAAGACTTTGTCTCAGAAAATACTATTTAGAATAACTTTTGTATAAATCAATGCTCAGTTTTTAATGCTGAAAATCAGTTTTCAAGTTAAACAAATGAGATTCACCTAAGTAATCAACCAAACTTAGAAACTTTCTTAAATTCCCTAAAGCATTTTAAAACTCTGTTTTCAAAATTTAATATGTCCAAAGGACTTCATATTTCTGTCAGGACAGACTTACAAACCCAACAAGCCAATTCCTTCTAAGCATTTACCTCTTATAAATGTACAGGTGGACACATCAAGCTCTCTTAAACCATCAAACACTCTTGGCTAACTTAATCAAATTCTCTTATTCCTTTCAAACTAAAACCACAAATCTACCATCAATTGAAAATTTCAAATCATACCCCAGGGCCAATATGTCACATATTCTAATATGCTGAAATCCTGTGTATGTTTCTAGTGACTTAAATGACACATATTTTGTTTTAAATGATGATTATATAGTTCATTCCTAAATTCTACACCAAAGAATTAACACTGTGAGTTAGAGCCACTTCGTTATCTCTAAGTGTTTTGATTCCTGTCCTGATTACAAAGTTGCTCAGTTGTCTGAGGGTCAGGGGGTGGGCAGCCTGTATCTCAGGCTCAGTAGTGGGATGTGGCTCAAGATCCAGGGAATGTTCTCAGGGTGTGGACCCAGACGCAGTATCTGGGCACCATGTTCAGAGCGATGTGCTCATAGGGTGATAGGACTTCTCCAAGCCTCACTTTTTATGCCTCTTGATGTTTTATGCTGTCTTCCTACCCAGTTTTTAAAAATAGCAACCTAATTACTCACAACTTTTAATTCCCTGACTTAAATTGATGAGACCCTGCTCCTCTTCAGGCTTGCATCTGGTTTCTTTTCTCTCTGACCACATCATGCATCTGAGGCCAAAGAGCTCCTCACTTCCAGACTGCAGGCTTGCTGATGTCCTGAACTGAGAACTGCAGCAGAGAATCTATACCACAGGTGCATAGATGGTATTTGGGCTCATTTTATTGTGTCTTCTGAGGGCTGTTTTACTTTACTACTACCCCCTCGCAAGCTCATAGTCTCCTCTCCATCTGTCCTCAAGGTTTTCCCATTTGCAGTATTTGGTTTCCTTTGAAGTGATCAAAGCTTGGTTTTTCTTTGTTACTTGAGTTGAAAGAACTACCTTTTACTGATTATCTCTTAACACCACAGATAGTATTGAGTTGTTTTGCAAACAATGATTCCCTAACATGGGTGTTTTATTCCCTTTTATCTTTACTTACCTTATGTAACTCTTAATTTCTACATTGTAGCTCAGTACATGTCCCATCTCTGTGAACTCACTATGACTCTCCTCCCCAAAAAATCCTACAAAGGAAAAGAATGCTTCCATTCTTATCAATAGCTCTACTTTCTGCTCTCTCTTTTCAAATTTTCGTCTGCTGAGCGTGGGTGGTCCTCTGCAGAGTCTCTTGACGGCCTTCACACTCTCCTTGTAGACAGGCCAGAGGAAAGTGGGCTTCGTGAGGGTGGTCTTTAGTGCTGTGCCATCCCCACCAGCACAATGAAGAAACTTGAGCTTCTCCCTTTTAGCTGTGGGGTCATCTTTCACTGCTGAGAACATATGGTTGGATTTGACGTAAAATGGATATATCTGATCAGAATATCACTAGTTTAGAGATGAAACGTGGAACTAGGTGAAGGAAGAAATATCATAGGGGGGACTTCATCCTCTTACTCCCAGTGAATCCAATTTTTTGTCTCCCAAAGTAGAAGCCAAGATTCATGTACAGATGGGTTTTTTCATTATGCTTACCACTTTCCCCATGAGATTAATGATCACTGCCACGCTTCCTCCTCCAGTGTCAAGCAGGAGTAGGCATTAGGGAACGTCCCAGAGATGTAGTATTGACACCTGAGCAAAGAAATATGGGCAAGCCAACATTCATCCTCACTTTTGAATTTTTTATCCTTTTGGATGAAATTTTGGATGAATTTTTTATCCTGTTGTCAGTAGCTCCAGTGAAAGTGATTTTTTTCACTTCAAAAGTCTGGATGATTGTTGCCAACATTTGTAACCCAACCTAAGATGGTTAGGCATTTCAAAGGTAGGATATATGAAGAACGTCTACTTGTTCCAGTAATGATGCCATCCTCTCCAGCATTTATATTTATAGACACCCAGACAGGACGGTGGGTTCACTCCATGTTTATGACTCTGACAACACAAGAGGCTTTTAAAAATGGCAGAGATTCACCATCTCCTCAAAATTACCACCTGTGATTATGAGTCTTCATGCATGTGTGTGTGAACACGCACATGTCTGAAACTCTCTTAAATTGTACTGCTTTAACTACCTGCAGAAGCAAGTATTATCAATCATGTATACGTAGTAAAAAGTCCTTAAATGGACAGAGAGAAAAATGATAATAACAACAAAACAAATAACATTCCAAAATCCTGCCCACTTGTGGTAATATTTTTACTGCTTATTTTCTAATGTAGTTTTAGGCTTCCCTTACATAGAACCACACATGTCACCATAAGATGGAGACATAAATTGGAAGCTGAAGAAGACAAACCAAATTCAGATAATATATCCTCTTATAAGTTCATTACGGGGGGGGGATCCCTGGGTGGCGCAGCGGTTTAGCGCCTGCCTTTGGCCCAGGGCGCGATCCTGGAGACCCGGGATTGAGTCCCACGTCGGGCTCCCGGTGCATGGAGCCTGCTTCTCCCTCTGACTATGTCTCTGCCTCTCTCTCTCTCTCTCTGTGTGACTATCATAAATAAATGAAAAAAAAAATAAGTTCATTACGGTGTGGAAATAAAAAATTGCCAACCCCCCACCCCAACAACAGCAACCCTAGATGTACTTGAAAAATACTTTGTGGAAGCCAAACTTAGTAAACTCCAGCGCCTCAAGGAATCCAGTTGGAAACTCCTAATTTTGGCTTGTTTACCCACATTCAAATGATATAAGGTAAAAGGCAACCTCTTTTTTTTTTTTAAAGATTTTTATTTATTTGAGAGAGAAAGAGAGAGATAGAGGGAGGGAGAGCATGAGCAGAGGGAGAGGGAGAAGCAGACTCCCCGCTGAGTGCGGGGCTCAATCTCAGGACATTGAAATCATGATCTGAGCTGAAATCAACAGTCAGATGCTTAACCGACCGACTGAGCCACCCAGGCACCCTAAGCCAATCTCTTTTTAACTTAAAATGATCAATAGCTCTTTAGAGGGATAAAGTGAACTAAAAACCATTCTAAAAATGTGTCCAAAAAGTAACACCTTGTCTCTCTATGGCACCTTAGGAAGCTTCAGGTCATAAAGAGCAGTTCTGTAAACCTCAAAAAGTATGGAGGGAAGACAGCAAGTGGCAGTTATTACTTTTAAGCCCATTTAACAAAATGGGGCACTGAGGCTTGAGGGCATTTAGCTGGTTTATTTAGGATTAAAGAAGAGATAATCCGGGTCTTTGGACTTGAAGTTAGTGTGGTTTCCTCACATTAGGTGTGGATGGGCTGTTTACACATGACATTGCATTCATATCAAATCCAGAGTCATTATGCTACTCTGATCCTAACTCCTGTCATCTCTAAACCCTATGTAACACATCTGTCTCTCTCCTGCCCCTAATTTGGGACCTATGCACACAGTGGCCCCCATGAAGGTGAGGACACTGATGCTCACAAGAGAGCTTGACGGCTCTGCTCCTAGCTCACACATAGACCTTCCTTCTGTGCCCTGTTGCACGCAGACCTCTGAATAGAAGCCCACCTGTACCCCACGTTAGTCAAGTGTTTGGTTTGGATACCCCAAACCAAATGAATCTCTGAGAGTGAAGCCCAGATATCAGTATTAAAAAAAAAAAAAAAAAAACTTCTCCAGGTGATTTTCATGTGTGGCCAGGGTTGAGATATCCAATCTGTCCTTGTCACCACACTCATCTTGTTGAATGGAGTAACCTCTGACACTCTCCTCTTGCCCCATATGCTGGAGCTCCAGGATGCAGGGAGGAGTGGGGAGGCAGCCCATTGTCTCCATGATCTGCGTGCATGCAGGTATGTGTGTGTTCACTCTGGTAGGGGGCACTTACAAGCTATGACACCAATGTCACTTAAAATACTACTTACCACTTAAATGGGCATGAGATCATCTGCAGATTTTGTTAATGTTCCAAGTCAGTGCGTCTTGGTTGCTGTGGGCAATTTTGCATTCCTAACCAGCAACCCAGGGGCATGAATAGCTCTGAACCACAGACTACACTTTGAGAAGCAAAGATGCAGAACATTTCAGAACTGATCACCCAATCTCCTTTTATACACAGCTACCACCAAATATCATATTTCATTGATTTTAATATACCTTTTTTTCACATCTCAACAAATGTGCAGTTGAAACACGTCTTCCAGATAATGATGTCTCAACACTTGGTGTTGACCAGGAAACAGCCGACACAGTTCCCATGGCCAGAGTGCGAGCAGACTTAGTCTTGGCTGTCACACTGATGGTGCTTCAATAAGTCCTGAGTGTGTTGGTAGCTCATGAATGGGCTTAAATGACACTTAAAATACCTCCAAAAATCACATATAATTTTGCATTTAAAGGAGAAGTTATGAAATACATAGAAATGTGTTATTGGTAGAGCAAATATTGCTCTTTGGTAGAATGATCATAGTCCCTAATTTCTTGCAAAGTGACCACCAGAGGTATATTGACAGATTATAATATTTGTTCAAAAGATTCGCTCCCCCTCCATTGGACCTCTCCCTATAGGGCCCCTCCTTCTAGTATCCACCTGTGGGAGGCACAGACTCCACACCCAAATCATGTCATGAGCCACTGACATGTCAGTAGAGTCATGTCCATAATTCTGAGCAGAATCCACAGGAGCCACCACACCCCTCTGCCCTTTCTCTTTCCTGCTGCTCTGAGGACAGTGTGGACCCCAGGATGAGGATCTGGGGAGCAGAGGTGCAGCCAGTCTGCAAAGCACATTTAACACAAATGAGAATGAAACCTTTGCTGCATTAAGCCTTTGTAATTTAGGTGGTGCTTGTCAGCATGGGATGATTTACTGAAAGCTGACTAACACAAGGACCTAGGAAACAAAGGAGGTGAAAGGGAATTAGCACTGTGATATATGCAGAAGGATTGCCTAGTGCAGGGTGACCAATGCAAGCAAAGACAGGAGAAATCCCTGAGGAAAGAATAAAGGTGCTTTGTTTTGCTTCTTAAATATGAGTGAAATCATCTGGTATTTGTCTTTCTCTGACTGACTTATTTAGTTTAGCGTGATACTTTCTAGCTCTACCATGTTGTTGCAAATGACAAGATTTCACTCTTTTTTTATGGCTGAGTGATATTCCATCACACACACACACACACACACACACACACACACACACACACACTTCAGCTGCTCCCATAATTTGGCTATTGTAGGGCAGCCCCGGTGGCTCAGCGGTTTAGCACCGCCTTTAGCCCAGGGCGTGATCCTGGGGCCTGGGATCGAATCCCACGTCGGGCTCCCTGCATGGAGCCTGCTTCTCCCTCTGCCTGTGTCTCTGCCTGTCTCTCTCTGTCTCTCATGAATAAACAAAATCTTTTTTTTAAATCTGGCTATTGTAAATAATGCTGCTATAAACATCAGGGTACATGCATCCCTTTGAGTTAGTGGTTTTGTATTTAGGGGGTAAATACCAGAGGTGCAACTACTGGATCATAGGGTAGTTCTGTTTTTAACTTTTGGAGGAGACTCCATACTGTTTTCTGCAAATGGCTGCACCAGTTTGCATTCCCACCAACAGTGCACAAGGGCTCCTTTTTCTCCACATCCTCACCAACACTAGTTGTTTCTTGTGTTGTTGAATTTAATTTTTCTTACAGTTGTGAGCTGATACTTTATTGTACTTTTGATTCGCATTTCCCTGAGGATAAACGATGTTCATCATCTTTTCATGGATCTGTTGGCCATCTGCGTATCTTCTCTGGAAAGATGAAGACATGAACAAAAAACATTTTTTAAAAAAATCTATTTTTAATTGGATTATTTGTTTTTTAGGTGTTGAATTGCAAAAGTTCTTTATATATTTTGAATACTAACACTTTATCTGGTATGTCATTTGCAAATATCTTCTCCCATTCTGTAGGCTGCTTTTTAGTTGTATTGATTGTTTCCTTTGCTGTGCAGAAGCTTTTCATCTTGATGAAGGCCCAATACTTCATTTTTTGCTTTTGTCTCCCTTTCCTCAGGAGACATATCTAGAAAAAAGTTGCTATGGCTAATGTCATAGAAGTTTATGAACACTGCCTGTGTTCTTTTCCAGGATTTTTATGATTTTGGATCTCTCATTTAGGTCTTTAATCCATTTGAATTTTTTTGTTTATTTAAAAGATTTTATTTATTTATTCATGGGAGACACAGAGAGAGAAAGAGGCAGAGACATAGGCAGAGGAAGAAGCAGGCTCCATGCAGGGAGCCCGACGTGGGACTCCATCCCAGGACTCCAGGATTATGCCCTGGGCCGAAGGCAGGAGCTAAACCGCTGAGCTACCTACCCATGGATCCTCCACCCCCCCCCAACTTTTTAAAAAATATTTCATTTATTTATTCATGAAAGACACACACACACACACACACACAGGCAGAGACACAGGCAGAGGGAAAAGAATTTATTTTTGTATATAGTGTGAGAAAGTGGTCCAGTTTCACTCTTTTACATGTTGCTGTCCAATTTTCCCAACACTATTTGTCAAAGAGATTTTTTCCCCATTGTACATTTGACTCCTTTATTGAAGATTAATCAACCATATAATTGTGGGTTTATTTCTGGTTTTTCTGTTCTATTCCATTGCTCTAGGAATCTATTTTTTTTTAAGATTTTATCTTATTACTTATTCATGAGAGACACACACACAGAGGCAGAGACACAGGCAGAGGGAGAAGCAGGCTCCATGCAGGGAGCCTGATGCGGAACTTGATCCCGGGGCTCCAGGATCACACCCTGGGCTGAAGGCAGGTGCTAAACCACTGAACCACTCAGGGATCCCCTTTATGAACCTATTTTTGTGCCAGTGCCATACTGTCTTGATGGCAATAGCTTTGCAATATAACTTCAAGTCTAGAAATGTGAGGCTTCCAGCTTTGCTTTGCTTTATGGAGATTGTTTTGGCTATTTGAGGTCTTTTGTAGTTCCATACAAATTTTAGGATTGTTTGTTTTAGTTCTGTGAAAATACTAGTGGTATTTTTTTAAGATTCTTAAAATTTATTTATTTATTTATTTATTTATTTATTTATTTATTTATTTATGAGAGAGAGAGAGAGAGAGAGAGAACGGCAGAGACATAGGCAGAGGGAGAAGCAGATTCCATGCAGGGAGCCTTGATCCCGGGACTCCAGGATCACTTCCTGAACTGAAGGCAGACACCTAACCGTCAAGGCACCCAGGCATCTCACTAGTGTGGTATTTTGATAGGATTGCACTAAATGTGTAAATTGCTTTAGGTAGTATAGACATTTTAACAATATTTGTTCTTCCAATCCATAAGCATGGAATGTCTTTCCATTTCTTCATGTCATCTTCAATTTATTTCATAAGTGTTTTCTAGTTTTCAGAGTATTGGTCTTTTGCCTCTTTGGTTAAATTTATTCTTAGATATTTTATTTTTGGTGTGACTAAATAGGATTGTTTTCTCAATTTCTCTTTCTGCTGCTTCATTATTGGTGTATAGAAATGCAACATATTTCTGCACATTGATCTTATATCCTGCAACTTTGCTGAATTCATTGATCAATTCTAGCAGTTTTGTTTTTTTTTTTTTTTTTGCAGAGTCTTTAGGGTTTTCTGAGAGCTTTTCCACTAAGGTCAAAGACAGGGACATCCACTCTCACCATTTTACTCAACATAGTACCGGCAGTCATAGCCACAGCAATCAAACAAGAAAAAATAAATAAAAAGCATCCCAATTGATAAGGAAGAAGTCAAACTCTCACTATATGCAGTGATATAGTACTATGTATGGATGGCAACTCTATTTATTTATTTATATTTTAATTCAATTAGTCAACATATAGTACATCATTAGTTTTAGATGTCGTGTTCCATAATTTTTCAGTTGTGTATAATACCCAGTTCTCATCATATCAAGTGCCCTAAATACCCTCCCAGTTATCCCATCCCCTCACCCACCCACCCTCTAGCAAACCTTAATTTGTTTCCCAGAGTTGAGTCTCTAATGGTTTGTCTCCCTTACTGATGACTTCCCATTCAGTTTTTCCTTCCTTCCGTTATGATCCTCTGTGCTGTTTCTTATATTTTATGTATGAGTGAAACCATATGGTAATTGTCTTTCTCCACTTGACTTATTTCACTTAGTGTAATACCCTCCAGTTCCATCACATCAATGTAAATGATATTTATTCTTTCTGATGGCTCAGTAATATTTCATTGTGTATATAGACCATATCTTCTTTATCCATTCATCTGTCAGTGGACATCTTGGCTCCTTCCAGTTTGGCTATTGTGAACATTGCTGCTATGAACATTGGGTTGCAGGTACCCCTTCAGATCACTACATTTGTATCTTTGGGGTAAATACTTAGTAGTGCAATTGCTGGGTTGTAGGGCAGCTCTATTTTTAACTTCTTGAGGAACCTCTGTAACATTTTCCAAAGCAGCTGTACCAGTTTGCATTCCCACCAACAATGCAAGAGGGTTCTCCTTTCTCCACATCCTCTCCAACATTTGTTGTCTCCTGTCTTGTTAATTTTAGCCATTCTGACTGGTATAAAGTGATATCTCATTGTGGGTTTGATTTCTATTTCCTGATGACAAATGATGTTGAGCATTTTTTCACATATCTGTTGGCCATGTGTATGTCTTCTTTGGAGAAATGTCTGCTCACGTCTTCTGTCCATTTCTTGACTGGGTTATTGTTTTTTTGGGTGTTGACTTTGATAAGTTCTTTATAGATCTTGATAGTAGCCCTTTATCTGATACGTCGTTTGAAAATATCTTCTCCAATTCTGTAGGTTGCCTTTTAGTTTTGTTGAATGTTTCCTTTGCTGTGCAGAAGCTTTTTATCTTGATGAGGTCCCAATACTTCATTTTTGGTTTTGTTTCCCTTGCCTCTAGAGATGTGTCTAGCAAGAAGTTGCTGTGGCTGAGGTGGAAGAGGTTGCTGCCTGTGTTCTCCTCTAGGATTTTGATGGATCCCTGTTTCAAATTTAGGTCTTTCATCCATTTTGAGTTTATCTTTCTGTCTGGTGTAAGAGAATGGTCCAGTTTCATTCTTCTGCACGTAGCTGTCCAATTTTCCTAGCACCACTTAGGGAAGAGGCTGTCCTTTTTTCATTGGATATTCTTTCCTTCTTTGTCAAAGATTAGTTAACCATAGAGTTGAAGGGTCCATTCCTGGGTTCTCTATTCTGTTCCTTTGACCTGTGTGTCTGTTTTTGTGCCAGTACCATGTAGTGTTGATTATCACAGTTATGTGATACAGCTTGAAGTCAGGCATTGTGATGCCCCCAGCTTTGGTTTTCTCTTTCAACATTCCTTTGGCTATTTGGTTTTTTTTTCTGGTTCCATACAGATTTTAGGATTGTTACAGCTCTTGAAGAATATCAATGGCATTTTGATAGGGATTGCTTTGAATGTGTAGATTGCTCTGGATAGCATAGACATTTTAACAATATTTATTCTTCCAATGTATGAGCATGAAAAGGTTTTCCATTTTTTTGTGTCTTCCTCAATTGCTCTTATAAGTGTTATGTAGTTTTTAGAGTAAAGCTCCTTTGCCTTTTTGGTTAGATTTATTCCTAGGTATATGATGGGTTTTGGTGCAATTGTAAATGAGATTGATTCCTTAATTTCTCTTTCTTCAGTCTCAGTGCTAGTGTTTAGAAATGCAATTGATTTTTGTATCCTGACATGTAGAATTCCTGTATGAGTTCTGGCAATTTGGGGGTGGAGTCTTTTAGGTTTTTCACATAAGTGAGGTGGCAAATCTTCTTAGATGCTATATGCTTCATGGAGGTAGGAAAAGTTGGGCAAGAGGATAGTATCTGCTAACTTGTTGCATTTTCTTTAGAGTAGGAAAGGACAGGTAGTATCATTATGAAATCATGATACATATAGGACATTGAGATTTAGGGTACATGGGTGTGTGTATAAATGCATTTGTTGTCCATGCATGGCCCTTGTGTATGGGTCGAGGAGGCAATAATTAATGAGACCATACTTCCTTCTTTCTTTTCTTCTCATTTTTTCCTCTATTTGGTGAAGAAAACTTACAAAGAAATTTTTTTCTAGTTTTAGAACACAAAATATTTTTTTACTTACAATTTCCACTCTGTATTCTTCTCTAAAATAAGCCTAATAGCTTTGAATGAGTTGTATGATGTTCAGCTGAAATTAAGCCACTGCTATACAAGACTCACTTTTCCCTCTGAGATGTAAGGCAAGACAAAGAGAACTATGATTATGTTTTCTTTGGTTCCTAGCTCCTCCTTTATCCCCCCCCCCTTTTTGTTAAAGAGACACAGATCTTAATAGAAGTGCTTCTCTCACATACCTGTTGGAAACTCTTTACATTCCAAGAACTAACTCTGGAAAATTTTTGGGTCAAAGATAAGGGTCGACCAGACTTGGTGAGCGACAACAAAATAACTGGATGCCGGCAGGGATTACTTGGTGGCTTTGAACCATATTAGGGATGCACAGTGGGAGCAACTGGATATGGACCATTCGTACAGCTCCAACTTGACTTGCCCACGTTGATAGAATCAGTTATCTCTAAGCTGCCCTCTAGGGCAAAGAATCAAATGAAATTCTGAAAATCAGCTGGTGTGTTTGGACAGTATAAGTAGCCAATTTAGATTATGCAGGCAGAGGACGCCAGTTTAAGCTCCCACATTGGGATTGGACATATGTATACCTATTCATGTGATTCTCCAGCAAGAAACCATTATGCTTTCTGGTCCTAGTTTCTCTACAGTATGATGGGCCTGAACGAGATGATCTCTTAGCTCCCTCTGAATGCTGACCACCCCACAATACTGTTCCCTCCTCACCCTGGGTGGCTGTTGACAACCCTCAGCAGGCTTGCCACATGCTTGGCATAGCAGAATTGCCTGGATTGTACCACATTAAACTTGACAGTGTACATAAAACATCTGCCATCCAGGCTGTCTTGGTCAAATTGCTGTCATTCTGCAAAGTCTAATTCAGAGTGCCACACGATTGCAAGAAACCCCCAACAAGAACTCCATCTTTCACAACATGTGCCGCACATCACTGGAGAACTTTGCCCTTTGCTTTGGCACCAGCACCATTTGCTCAAGTGCAGATACTCTCCAGGGGCCTCTTTCAGACTTGATTGTTTGTAAGGAGTTCTGACAGTGTCTCTTGTGAAGTTGCTGGATAGAGTAGCCTGAGGGTTGCTTAGCACACAGGAGATGCCAGGTCCTTAATTGTCTGGGAAGACAGTCAAGGAATAAATTACCAGGTTCTGGTATTTCTGAAGTGTCACTGCCATTTGGCTACTGAGCTTGCAAGAAATTGATTAGGGTGGGCAGCCAACATTTGCAGCTACATATTAGAGGGCATTGCAATCTCCCAAAAGGAAGGGGTTTCTTCTGTAGGACCACTTGTAGAAACTATCTTGTGTTTCCTTCAGTCTGGAAAAAAATACTGTGGCTACTAGGACATCTTTATGTTACTTGACGTCCTACAATAAGGACAAAGGGGGAAAATGCAAACAGATTTATAAACACCATATAAGATACAATTAACTTTACATCGCCCCCTTTCCCCATAGTGTTCTCCTTTAAGCTTTTGGGTGCAATCATTAACAAAGCAATTTTTTTTCTTAAACGTGTATGCCTGTCACTCATACTAAATGAGTAACTGATGCATGCTTCTTACCCCTGCCCTGCTCCCAGGCTTCATCTTAAACTCATTTACTTTGGTGTTTGTGATCACCAGCTACTGGCCTAGGAAATGGGAACTCAAAATGAACGGGGCAGCTGCTTGCATTAATTTTTTTCTTTAAGACTTATTTGAGAGAGAGAGTGAGCAAGTGGTGGGAGGGCAGAGGGAGAGGGCGAGAGAGACTCTCAAGCAGATCCCACACTGAGCATGGAGCCTGATGTGGGGCTAAGTTCCAGGACCCTGAGATCGTGACCTGAGCCAAAACCAAGAGTTGGCCACTTAACCCACTGAGCCACTCAGAAGTCCTGCAGTCTCTGCTTTTATGGTGACTTCTAAGGTCAAGTGGAGAGGCATGCACAAAACACATCATTAAATGCAATCCAGTGGGTCCAGACCTTAGGGGATCATAGGGAAGTCTCACTGAGATGGACCTCTTAGGCTGAACTGCAAAGAATGAGCAGGAGTCATTTAGGGGAAATTTCCTGGAAGACAGAAATCAGCAAAACAACAGAAGGAAAAAGTAAGGTGGTTAGGTGGCGAAAGTTCACTTCCCCTGCAGCAAGAGGGCGCAGGGAAGCCCCGGATGGAAGGCTGAAGAGCAAGGTTGGGAACAGACCATGGAAGGCTATGTTGCCACACAAACGAAGCTATTTCTCACTCTCAATCTTATCTTTTTTCGTAGACAGCCCTTCTAATTTTTAGCAAATGTTATCTCTTCCAGTTGAATCTTCTAGGGATGTGGGTCTCAGCCTCTGCTGAAGGTTAAGAGCCACATGAAGAGCTTTAGAGACGCTCAACGCTCAGGTGCATCCAGCAGCAATTAGTTGAGATGCGGGCATCAGCTCTCTTACAGCTTCCCAGGTGGTTGCAGCGTTATCCCAGGCTGAGAAGCACATCACTGTCTGCTATCTAAGGAAGGTAAGAAAGGCAAATTCTAGACACGACTCACTTTCCTTTGAAATTCACATCCCGTCCACTCAGTATTTGTCACAGTCACACACAAATTAATTGACAACTAAAGGAAACAGACTGCAATGGAACTTTCGTTTGGGGTTTTTATCAAAGACTCTCGATGATCTTTCCAGGAACGACACTGCTGGGGAGGGCGGGCACGCAGAGGGGCGTCCTGGTATAATTTCCTAGGTCACCGCTGTCCTCCCTCAGTTCAGTGCCTGGTATCCCTGGCTTCTGCCTCTCTCACCACTTCCCGATGACCCACTGCCCAGTCGCGTGCGAGCTGTTTCTCTTCCGTCCTTCAAAATTAGACCCTTACGTGTGACACATGTGAGTTGAAAGTTAAATCAACAATTTAAAATAAGCAAAGGAGGGTTAGAGCAGTTCTCTGCAGGATGGCTGGGGTCGTGGATTGGCTGAAATCATTTTTTTGGTCTGCTTCATTGCTTTATCTGTTTTTTTTTTTTTAAGTTTTTGTTTGTTTGTTTGTTTGTTTATTCATGAGGGACACACACATAGAGAGGCAGAGACACAGGCAGAAGGAGAAGCAGATTGCCTGCGGGGGAGCCCGATGAGGGACTCGATCCCAGGTCCCCGGGGTCATGCCCTGGGCCCAAGGCAGGCGCCACACCGCTGAGCGGATCCCCTGCTTTGTCTGTTTTCAATGGTCATGACATTTCGGAGCATGGATTTGGAAACAGGCACATCTCGACTTGCCGAGCCAGTTCTAGCAAAGGAAATGCTGTCTCTTACGAAAGCAGGTGCGGAGGAGAGAGATGGTCTTGGCGGGTAAACAGACGAGGGTTTGAATCCCGTCTATCTGCGAGCTGCACAGCTTGGGGCTCAGCCCTCCGAGCCCGCGCTTGCCCGCGGGAACATTCTGACGCCGTCAGGCTGGTGGGGTGACGGATGTGATGGCGTGTTTAGAGCACTGACGTGAGCCTCCGGGATGCTGGAATGTCGGTGTCCTTTCTGGGCAGGGGTAGCTTCTGCCCGCGGCGCGGGTTCTGCAGGACCTTCAGCTGCGGCGGAGAGCGCGTGCCTGGCCCACACGTGCTCCCATCTCGGTCCCCGGAAACAACGCGCCCGCCCCCGAGAGTCTTGAGATAAACGCTTAATTTTCAGCTAATGTCCACGCTGCAGAATATATCATATGCTCATTAAAAATAGAGACTTAGAGGTTTCTTAGTAAGTTTGGATAGCTTCTGCCCGATGCTGCTGTGTGAGAAAAGCAAGATTCAGAAAAGGCACCTGAAACGCTCTTAAAAAACAAAACAAACAAGCAAACAAAAACAGCGACAAAACCCTCCCCGGGACATGCACATTCACGTGAGTAGAGACCTACAAAGACGTGCGCAGGAGTCTTGGGTAGGTAGAGGCAGGTTGAGGACCTCCGCAGCCGGGTGTCAGCAGAGCTCGCCGCGGGGCGCAGGGTGGGGGCGCGGAGCACGGAGGCCTGGAGGATAAGCTCTGCTTCAGGAGAGGGTTACCTGCGCGCGCGGTTTCGGGAAGAGACGCCGTCGTTCGCTGTTGACAAGCTGCAGACTCCCCGGCTTCACACACGCCGTCACGGCTGAATCGCGTCTCCCAGAAACTCACACTGAAGTCCCGGCCGCCCGCGCCCCGGGCTGTGCCCTCGGGGACGGGGTCGCAGGTGCACAGGTGCACGCGCTGAGGCGTCAGGAGTGAAGGCGGCCGCGGGGGCAGGGCCAGGCAGGCGGGAGGGCGCTCGGCCTTGGGGGCAGCCCCGCCCTGCAGACACGGACTCGGGGCTGCGAGCAGATACACCTCCCCGTTCGCAGTCACAAGGTGGGTGGCACTTTGTCACAGCCGCCCTGAGAGGCCCACAGAGACGCAAGTCTTGATTCTGTTGTATGACCTGGCTTTTTTATTTAACAAAATATTGTGAACGCCTTTCCGTGTCATCGAAGCTTCGGCCGCAATAGCCAAGATTGAATTTTATTTCAACTCTGAATGTGCGACTGCATTTTGCATCCTGTAAACCGACCTTACAAAGGAAACCCGACCTGGCGGCTCCAGTGGGCTTCCCGAGGGCTGTCTGGGGGTTCGTGGCCGGGCGGGCGGTGCCCACAGGCCGGTGCGCGGTTCTCCTTTGCCTGCATTGAGCGCGGGCCACTCTCCGGGCCTTCTGCACACTAGTGGGAGGATCCCGCACGTGCCACAGTGTCCCACGTGTGCCCCGGCATGTGGCTTCTTGGGAAACCCGACCAGAGCCCAAGGCCCACACCAGCACAGGAGCCCTGGACCCACCTGCAGGTTGGGGGCCTAGCAGGGGTCTGTGTGGACAGACCCACTGACAGCCCAGCGCATCAAGGGCTCTTCCTTCCCCAGAGGAACCTCTGAAGACCAGAGCAGGTAAGCTTCCTGCTAGCCTGTTTAGACAGATGCTCAGAATCCCAATTATATTTACTTATAGAAAATTAAGAACTAGAGGTGCCTGGGTGGCGCTGTTGATTAAGCATCCAATTCTGATTTTAGCTCAGGTCATGATCTCAGGGTCTTGGGATCAAGCCTCCCCCATTGGGGCTCTGCACTCAGCACAGACACTGCTTCATATTCTCTCCCTCTCTCTCTCAAATAAATAAAATCTTTAAAAAAAGAAAATTAAGAATTAATGTTCATAGTAGACTTTTCTATGGCACAAAATGTTTAGTACTACCTGTATTCTTAGTTTATTAGCTTATTTAACCTCATGTTATGCTAATGCCCTACATACCATTATCATCCTCATTCTACTGCTAGATAACTGAAGCACAGAGAGGCTGAGCCACTTGCCCGAGGTCACAAAACTAATAAGGGATAGACTGGGAATTTGAGTGCAGGCAATCTGGCTATACGGGCTGGGTTTGCAACCACGTGCCTATGTGTACTTTCAACAATATTCTGGGCTTTCTAATGTGCTAACATACAATTTTGGTCTTCACATTTTAAAGTGGTAGAAATAACCAAGAGGAAAATATAAAAGGAAAAAAATGCAATAATGTTATTTCATTAAAAAGGTACAGAATAATTTTACTCTGGAGGAAGTCAGGCTAAAAGCTTGTCCAGTAATTTGAAGTGCAAAGGGGAGGGTATGGGCTTGAGGAATTTAGGTCAGACACGGGGAAGGACTTCCTGGTGGGCTGGCGCCAAAGGTCATTAAGTAGAACCCGGGGCTCCCCAGCCTGGCCAGCTGAGCTGAGATGGACACCCTCGAGGCCATCTGGTTCTGGAAGAACAAGTGTAGCTGGGGCGTTCTCCAGCCCCCGTGAAGCTGACCAGATGTTCTTAGGAGCAGCTCCTGTTTCAAGAGCCGGCTGGGCCAGTGGATGTCATGGCCTTTCTTACCTGCCAAGGAGCCACGGCAGCGTCATCGACATTGTCTCTCCAGAGGTCTGCGTGAGATGAGTTGAGTGTGCGAGGAGCCACAGGACGTCCTAACGGTTCCTTGGGGTAAAGGGGAGCTAGGCCAATGTGAGCATTTAAATGGCTGGATGTAAAGGCTAACCAGGTGCTCAGAAGCCACTAGGGCGAGGAGGAGGCGGAGAAGGCAGCGGGGCTGCAGGGAGGGGACTTGGCGAGGCTGGTACAGGCCTCCTGCGTGGCCCGGGGTGGAGGGTAGGGGAGAGCAGTCCACAAGGTTGCACTAGGGCCCCCGGAGCTCCAGGCTTGCTTAGAAGCTCCTGCCTCCCCCTGGCCTCCTTCTGACAGCTCGTCCTGCCTTTTACTGCCGCTTGTAAAATATGGCCCTATTGGTTTCCAGATAAGAATCTCTCCCTCTTCCCCCAAAGGAATTTTTTTTTTTAATAACTAGGAGTCCTTTTCCTGGACAGTGCAACACTGAGTTCTAGCATGAGAGAGGGGAGAGAGGGCTTGTGCCTTCCTGCGTGTTAGGGAGTCATGGGTGAGGTGGATGTGAATTCTGTTACACGTAACGTTAGTGTCCGGCCAACACGCACATGGGTGTGGGAAGGCCGAGGTCCCGGTGACCCAAGTAGGAGCAGCAGCCAGACCCGCGGTTCTCCACCCACACCCGATTCGGCTCCGTGGTGCTCCCCGATGTGCCCTGGGGGCCCACGTCTCAGCGGGGTCCTGCCCATGCCCGCCTGGGAGAGGTCGGCCTAATGTGAGCATTCGGAGTGGAAGCGGAAACGGTGGCCAGGGGACATCCATGAACTGGTCACTGTGTTGTTAAAACAGTGCTCATTTCAAAATCTTCCAGAAACCAGCCGAGCCCAGCCCCCTGTGCTGGGGGAAGAAGCTGATGGGAGAGCATAAGTGGGAGCAACTGGGTCCCTTTTCATCTCTGAAGACCCCCAGTGGTTGGAGAAGCTCTGCCGTGGTCTGAAGGCTTGCGACACCCCGAATTCACGACCCTAGTCCCCAGAGGTGACGGCGATAGGAAATGGGCCTTTGGGAGGCACTTGAGTCGTGAGAGTAGAATCTCATGAACGGGATCAGTGACCGTTAGAAAAGAGGGTCTAGAAAGATCCCTCACCTTTTCTGCCACATGAGGACAAGGTGAGATGTTTGCGACTCAAGCAAGGCCTTCACCGGACCGAGCCGCCTCGGGCACCAGACTCCATTTACAAGCCGCGCACTCTCGGGTTCTGCTGCCCCGATGCCGATGCGCTAAGACAGTGCAGAAAGACCAACAACTATATTCTATGGGGAAGGTAGACGGTGCCTGTAATGAGAGCACATGGTGCCAGTGAGATGGCTGTGAAGCCCAGGAAAAGTGAGAGCAGGGTGACGACGGTGGGGGCTGTGGCCGAGAGAAATAACATGCTCCCGGGGCCTTGCTGGGACAAGACATTCAGACAAAGGGCACCTGGGTGGTTCCGCGGTTGAGGGTCTGCCTTTGGCTCAGGTCATGATCCCGGGGTCCTGGGATTGAGTCCTGCTTTGAGTTCCCTGCAGGGAGCCTGTGTCTCCCTCTGCCTGTGTCTCTGCCTCTCTCTCTGTGTCTCTCATGAAATAAATAAAATCTTAAAAAAAAGAAAAAGACATTCAGACAAAGACTTGAAGGAAGCAGGGAGTTAGCATGTGGGGATCTGGAGAAGAATGTCCCTGGCAGAGGGAATATTCTGGGGTGCAGGCCCTGGATCACATCTGCTGTATTTAGGGAACATGAAGGCTCAGTGTGGTGAGAGTGGTCCACACAGAGGGCAGAAGGCAGTGGGGTCAGTCAGGAAAAGGGGATAGCTTCCTTGAGGCTGGCGGACCATGCTGAGACCTTCCCTCTTATTCTGGGCACAACACGTAGACATGGTGTGATCCACAGCAAAAGAATGGCTTGCCCCGGGTTGTGCAAGCACTGCTTCTGGGTTGAGATCGGAAGTGAAGGTGGGAGCCCTGAATTCAGAAGCTACTGCAGCAGTCCCGGGGAGAGGGGATGGGGCTGGGGGCAGAGGAGGAGGCTGAGGAGGGCAGGGGGCAGGGAGAGCCAACAGGACTGTGAAAGAGACTGTGGGCTGTGAAAGAGAAGCGTTAAGGATGACTCGGAGGCTTTGAGAACCAGGGACTGGGAGGATGGAGTTGCCGCCGAGTGAGGTGGAGAAGATTCAGCCTTGAAGGGATCCTTGTGTTGGATATCCAAGTGGAGGTGCCGAGCAGGCAGGTGCATACACAAGTCTGGGGTTCAGAAAACTGACCTGGATGAAAAATAGGAATCTGGGGGTCATGGCACATGGAAGGTGTGATGGTTATTTTGCATATCACCTTGGCTCCCCTACAGGATCCAGTTATTTAATCAAATGCTCACTAGCCGTTGCCATGAAAGTTTTCTGTAGATATAGCTAGACATAGCTGTGGTCACCCTTGGTACTGTGGGTGAGCCTAGTCTGATCAGTTGAAGGCCCTAAGAGCAAAAACAGGTTTTTCGTAGGAGAAATTCTGCCTCCAGACTGCAGCATCAACTCCTGACTGAAAGTTAGCTGATGTTTTATTCTTCTGTAGGATGAGATGACCAACAGCAAGTTTTTCAGCTGATGGGAGTGAGCTCACAGAGAGGGTGAGGTTGGTGATACAGGAGCAGAAGGTGGCCTTGCTGGAGCGGAGAGGGGTGTAGGTCGGTTTCTGATTGAAATGTGGACTTGTCTCCCGCAGTAGTTGTCAAATTTGCAAGTGCATCAGAACTGACCCGAGGGCTTGTGAAAACACAGAACTGTGGACTCCACCCCAGGGTTTCTGGCCTGCGATCTGACCTGTGAATCTGCATTTCCTCCAAGTTCTCGGGGGGGCCCCTGATGCTGTGGGTGCAGGACCACACGCTGAGAACCACAGACTTCCAGTGAGAACACGGGAGGCGGAACAGTAAACACAGATGCTCGGCAGCGAGGTGTGGTGGGGGCTGACGTCCCTCGGGGGCTCCCGATTTCCCAGTCAAGTAGAAAGCCGGGCCACTCGCTGGGCCGGGGGCACGAAGAGAAGGTTGTGGGAGCCTGAGGAGACAGGAAACCCTGGGGCAGAGGTCACTGAGGAGAAGCGGGACAGAGAGTAAACCGGGGCAGATAGATAATATGCTTGACCTCATGACAGTCCACTGGAGTGGCTCCATCCTGGATTTCAAGTGAGCTCGCAGCGCGCTGTGGTCTCTGCAGCGACATTCAACTGGCGGAGGGCTGCGTTTCAGAGTATGGCTCTGCTGAGTGAGAATGAGCGAACGTGATGAAGCATGAGGGCCAAGAAGAATGGCAGTGGGTGCTCCAGGAATGGGAGCTAATTAAGGAATTAAGGAGCGGGGAGGAGAAGGGAGGGAGGGAAGGGGGGGAGGGAAGGGAAGAGTGAGGGAAGGGAAGAGTGAGGGAAGGGGAGGAGGGAGAGAGGGAAGGGAAGAGTGAGGGAGGGGAGGAGGGAGGGAGGGAAGGGAAGAGTGAGGGAAGGGGAGGAGGGAGAGAGGGAAGGGAAGAGTGAGGGAGGGGGAGGGAAGGGAGTAAGGGAGAGAGGAGGGAGTGAGGGAAGGGGAGGGAAGGGAGGAGGGAGGGAAAGGAGGAGTGAGGGAGGGGGAAGGAGGGAGGGAGGGGGAGGAGAGGGGAGGGCAGAGAAAGGAGGAGGGATGGGAGGAAGGAGGGAGGGAGGAGGAGGAAGGGGGAGGGCAGAGAAAGGAGGAGGAGGGGGGAGGGCAGAGAAAGGAGGAGGGACGGGAGGAGGGAGGGACGGGAGGAGGGAGGGAGAGGAACAGTAAGGGAGGGGGAGGAGGGATGGAAGGGGTGAGGGAAGGAAGGAAGAAGAGAGGGAGGGAGGGGAGCAGGGAAGGTGGTAGGTGAGGCCACCGGGAGGGAGGAGTTCAGGGAAGTAAGCAAGACCTGGGGGCTGGAGGCAGGGCCTCTGCAAACACCGAATCAGCCCAGAATGAAGTAGGAAGGAGCGGTTTGGGACCGGTGACACTGATGTCGGCCGGAAACTGCAGGAAGGGTCGGCAGCCTGTCTGGGTCAGCGGGTAACATGAGCGGGTGAGGTGAGAAGGGAGGCCGGGGAGGAGAGGGCCACCACACACAGCAGGGACGCGGAGGCAGCGCCCGGCCCGCGCAAGTGGCAGGGTCCCCGCAGGGCCCTCTGAGCAAGGGACATCTGAGCGCTGGGAGGAGGCGGCCGGGTGAGGACGGCAGGTGGCCTGGGCAGCAGAGAGGCGCAGGCTCCTGGAGGCAGCCGTGGGGGGCTGGCCCGCAGGGCAGGCCCGTGGCAGGTGGGCTCCTGCGCCCCAGGAAGCCGCGTGGACACGATGCTCCAGGGCGGGGAAGCCAGGCCGGGCTGTGAGGCAGGGAGCCCTGGTTCGGGGGGCCTGGCCCCGGCTGCGCAGAGGGGGTGCACTGTGAGGGGCCAGAGGACGCACAGAGCCATCTGCAAGGCCGCTGAAGACCAGGAGCCCTGGGGACGGGGCTCCCTCTGTGCCCCCATCGTGCTTGGGCCTGTCAGAACCTGGGAGATCCCCAGCTCACAGCTGGGGAAACGGGGGCACAGAGATTTTCCTCCACTAAGTGGCAGAACCAAGGCTCACGCCTGGGCCCACAGTCAAGAGTCGGGCCCCCAGCGAGGCTGCATCTCATGGGCTCAGATGAGGGAGGAGAGAGGAAGGCTGGCCCGGAGACAGCAGGGGACAAGACGTTTTGAGGACAGGTCCGGCCACTGTGTGGGTGGTGCTGCCACCAGCCAAGGATAGGAAGTGCAGTGAAAGGAGCAAATTTGGAGGAGAAAATGATTGGCTTTGAGTATGAAAAGGTAGGAAAAAAAAAGAAAAAAAAAATAGGAAAAATAAGAAAAAAAAAAAGAAAAAAAAGAAAAGGTAGGGATGCCTTCCAGAAACTTACGTGCATCTGCGGGGTAGACAGTGGGATACGCTCCCAGAAGCTGGGGAGCAGCAGGTGCTGGAGAGGGGGCCTGAGGCATTGCCGGGTGCGGGCGGGGGGGTGGGGGGGGTGGGGGGGGCTGTAGACTGTGGGAAGGGAGGGGCGTAGCAGGAGAGCGGAGAGGAGGACTGGGCCTGAGCACCACTGGCCTGAGCCAGGGACGCGAGGGGCTTTCAGTCAAAGACAGTGAGGAGGGGTGGCCAGGCCGTGGGGAGAAACCAAGGGACGACTGTGAGCTCCTGGCCCTGGCCAGCCCGCCCCACCCCGTGGGACTTGCTAACTCCCTGTGTCTGTGCTGTCACCTCTGCCGAGGGGCCCTCCAGCGGCCCAACTGCGCCTTTCTGGCCGTGGCCGGAACAGACAGCAAGGGCCACCGAGCGGAGTGGAGCCTCCAGGGGCAGCCGTCGCCAGAACAGAAGGGCAACGCAGGCTCGGGCCCACTGTGGGCATCAGCCAGTGTGCAAGGTCTAGCCCACCTGGGGAAGGCCGCCCTGATGCGTTTAGCTGCCTGCCCTGTTATGGGGGCCACCGCAGGCTGCAGGATGGAGACTGATCCTTGATCGTGGTCTCACTGGGGGTCCTGAGACCCTTCCCACCAAGGTGGATCCTGGTATACTTTGAGGGGTCTGGAGGAAAATCCTGCATCATGGGCTGTTTCATGTTTATTTTCTGCCTCTTACCTTCTTTCAACATCTCTGTTTGTTTTCCATGAAGAAATCCCCAGCGAGGAGGGCCTGAGGTCTGCTTTCGTCTTGATCCTTAGCCAGCTTCAAATATTCAACAATATTCTAGACCACTCTTCCCTACATGTTTTGGTTTCACATATAAGCTGATTTGGAATTCAAAGTAAGCATTTGTGAACATTTATTTAACATTGTTTTGGGTTAAAAATATTAAACACCTACATAGTCAAGATTATCTACATTGTTGAAGGTTTTCACTGACAGAATTTAAATATTCCATTATGTTGCTTCTCTGGATGGATGATAATTATTTACTCCAAAAAAATACATAAGATCTTTGGCTTTTGTGCTGCATTCCTGCATAAAGCTTAACTATTTTATTTGGAAATGCAGAAGAATAAATCTGAAAGGCTAAGTAGCATTCTGGCTATGAACAGTTCAGCCCTCTGTGATCACAGAACCCCAGACAACAAGAAATGCATTCAGAGAAAATATTAATAGAATGAAAAGAAAACATATTTCTCATCGCCTTAGGCCGCCTCTACGTGCATTTAACACACTGATGCTTCTGTCTTAGGGTGACCTAGTCTGTGTCCTTGTGGGACATGAAAACACAGTTTTAATGATACGCTCTAAATTTATTTCAGAGGTACTGATGTGATAATTTGCTATTGAATTAGGTGCTGGATCGTTTATTCTTGTATTAGGTCTTCCATTATTTTCATCTGTTTGTTTTGCTGTGATGTTTCCGCTCTCGCCATGAAGGATCTCTTCATTGCTTTCCACGCCGCTAGCATCCATCAACAGGAGGGTTGTTTCCTGCATTTGGAAGCACCTCGCACATGGGAGGGGGTGCTACAGATCCACAGTGTGGGTGAGATATTTCTGTGCAGACAGAGAAGGAGCAACTGAAATACTCATCTGGAATGGGCTTTTTTTTTTTTTTTTTTGACAGATCACTGACTACTTCCATTGTAAGTATTTAGATTTGGCTACAGAGTATTCATACCTACTTTGTGCTAGAGTTGTATTCGGCACTTAAAATATGTCATTTTAATTGAATTATTCCACGTAATCTCATCCCAACCCAGGAGACGTCTATTCTCGCTTGAGATTCAGGAAAGAGCGATGAACTTGTCTCTGTCGATGCAGGAATATGTAATGGTCTCAGATCCAGGTTCAGTGTTGTTCAAAGCCTCACGATGGGCACTCCATTTGTGTTTTGTTTAAATAATTGAATACCATTTTTATTATTATAAAAGCTACATTATGCTCATTGTAGACAAATTTTAATGGTATAAGAGTAAAATTAAAGTTGTATTTCTGCCACCCAGAGACAACCACTGCTAACTCATTTATGTATTGACTCAGGCTTGTTCTAGGGGTGTGTTTTTGTGTGTATTGGGTGAGTGTGTGTGTGTGTGTGTGTGTGTGTTATTTTAACGTGTTTGGGTTTGTACTGTAAATAAATTTTATATTCTACTTTTTAATCACTTGAATCTGTATTGTGAGCATGTTTTCATGTTGTTAAATTTTTTCTAAAGCATGGCTTCTATAAGTAACTTCATGGCTATGTCATGATTTCTTAACATTCCCCTTGCTGATGATTGTTCAGGTGGTTGCCCGTTTATTTTTTGATTTTAAGAAGCTCCCATAAGCATATCTACCCATAAATCTTGGTCGAAATCTCTGGTTCCTTCTCTAGGTATGGTTTCTAAAACTCGGATTCCTGGATTCTATGCCATGTGGTCTTGTTTGAGACATCTAGAAAAAATGTTTATCATACACGATACTTCTCTGAGTTTGGACAGAGAGGCTGTGAATGACCTGGTGTTTTCTCATCTTCCTGGAGGTGGACAATGTTTGCATGTACGTTTACACATGTAAGGGACATACATGTTATGAACAGGCTAATTCTTCTCAGATTTCCCTCTTAGCAGAAATTTTTTCTAGACTGAAGTCATAAGCTGACTGTGAGTCTTCGTTTTGTTGGAAATGCAAGTTTTGCCTCAATAGATGGTCTTTGCAGGTATTTTCGTAAGATGTTGGGAAGAGCTCAAAAACTCTAGCCAGAAATTATTTTAATCTTAAAAACCCCAATCCTACCAGGGCACTTTAATCTGAAAGATACTTTCAAAGGTGATCTTTGAAGTTTCCATAGAACTAAGCATTTTCCTAAAAAGCAAACATGTGACAAATATGAGAAGTAAGTCCTAGAAGGGTACAGAAAAGTGACTGGCACACTGACACACTTCTGTGAAGATTTCAGACACATAAGTGATATATAATCCTTCTGGAATTAGGGGAAAATACGATGAACTTTTCAAAACCTTTGTCTCCTGTACATTCTCTATCATCCCCGTTTTCCCCAGGCCCTTTGTTATCCTTCCTGTCTGACTGGTTAAACACATAACCTTTTAATTTCTTTTTAAATAAATCCCTATGGACCTCTAGGAAGGATAAAGGCTAGGAGGTCATTTCAATTTTCTCTTCAATCTTTGTGCCTTCTCTTTTATCCTCCCTAAATTGTAAAGTAATTAGATTCTTGCATTGTTTTGCTTTTTGAACTTCTACAAACATTCACTTTTATTTTCCATATTGTTTTACTAGCTACACAATGCCTCTCTAGATTGGTTAGGAGTGCACAGCAATTCATTTGAAAATGGCCTGTTTTATGTTTATTTCCTCCTCCTCTTTTCCTTGCAGAGTCTAATGCCCCATCACTGTGGTTTTCATGGCTTTAATTCTTTGTGGTATGCTGGGGTTCACAGCACTTTGCTCTTCCCCATGCTTTCCTTTGTTCTGGTGCTTGCCTTTGCTTCCCACTCTGCCCCTTGGCAGAGCAGGTTTTCAGCTGTTGTTGCACATCTGGTCCATTTATAGACAATAACTTCCGACTGTTTGTTTCCTTTTCTAGGTTTTCGTTGGGATTCATGGAGTCATAGAGTGAATGCTGGGGTTGCTGTTTTCCCTCATACATAATATTTCTCACACCACTTTTTGTGACTTTCTTGATTCTACTTCTTCAATTTAAGTTTAAATCTACAAAATGAATCCTCCAAAGGGTAAGCTTAAGCAAGATTTTGATATGGGCATTACTTAGGGAGAGGGGCAATTTATACTTGCTCCTCAGTGGCTTCCTTCTGTTTTTACAAGTTCGTATACTTTTTTCTGTGATTTGGCTATGTATGAAGAAGGTTCCTGGAATATTATCTTTTGTTATCCTGGTGTGCATTTCTACAAGAGTATTCCATTGAGAAAAGGCAATAGGACATATTTTTTTCTTTCTTTTTGATAGGAATTCCCCGAAGAGAATTCTTTTCTGTTTCCAATTCAGACAAAGCCTCTCATCCCTGAGGAAATATTTCCTGTGCAAGGTTAGAGACAAGGAACTCTCACAAATTGCAATTCATTCTCCATTACCAGAAGGGTGTTTTTTGAAAGACATCCTCTCCCCAAGTGGTGTGAAGTTTGTCACCCTTTCTTTTCTGGATTCCAACAAGTAGGTGTCAAGCCTAGATTTGTTAGCAGCTTTTGTGCTATGTTTTAAAAATGAGGAATGAAAGGAAAAGATTCAGATCACTGCAAACTTTCACACAGAAACCCATTTTGGAAAAATGAAAGTTTTCAGGACAACTCATCAGTTCTATGCTGTGATGTACTCAGACACTCACCCACGTAGTAACACAAATGGTGTCTTTGTTCTGGTTGGGAAGGGCTGCATCACCAGCAATATAGTTTAGTTTGAAATGCTGTGAAATCTAATATTTTTCCCTTGGGAAGCTGGTGATATGAACCAGGTTTTAGTGATATTAATAACCCAAATTTGGGATCCTTTGACTCTCCCGAGAGATATAAAAGGTACGATATCATGTTTTGTGCATTTATATGCAGAAATTCTTTGAATAGATCTTTTATTTCTTAGGGTTATTTTATTTGAGAAGCTGTGTAGGTAGGTGTGAGAACAGTGAACAGAATGTTGGATAGGCTGAAGACCCACCTCTGGCAGGATCAGCATGCTCAGTTAAGTGTGGAAGGAATTAAGACAGGATATTCTTCTATTGTTGTCAAAGTGGGGCTGGTGAAAGGGTTTCCACATTCTTATAATGGAAGAGGAGGATGTGGTGCTCTGCTGTACACTTTTCACTTTTCAAAGGCTCTGTGCATCCAGGAAGATGATGGCGGGTGGTGCGAGGCTCATGGGAATGCACATGAACCAGCCCAAAGGTAGTGTCACTTAAAGTCATCCAGGTTCCCCTTGCTCAGTCTCTCCAGAGGAGTACATGGGACTAGCCTCGGGATTTGGAAATGTTGTCAGATCTCAGGGTTCTGGAAGATGGTTCAGTGGAGCTCCACAAAAAGCTGGGTAAAGTGGCCTTCACAAGCAAACACTGTCTGGAGCCAGAGCAAGGTGTAGTCTGAACAATTATGCCCAGTTTTACTGCAGCAATTACTAGCTGTTCAGTAACAGGGTAGTAATTACTATTGCAACCCTTGCAACTCTTATATTTGATGACACACACACCGTCAGGGAGTGAGCACAGAGAATCACAGCCCCCTGGATAACAGATAAAAGGCTATATAAAAATATTTCAAAGGGCAGAAGGAGTTTAGGGAAAATGACAAATAATTCTTCTTTAAAGTGAATACATAGCGCTGTTTTCTGGCTGTCACCATGGTGGGTGCAGAAGAGAAGAAAAAGAAGTTTCCTGCTGTGCCAGAAACCTCTAAGAAAAAGCGAAGGAATTTTGCAGAGTTGAAGATCAAGAAGCTGAGAAAGAAGTTGGCCCAAAAGATGCTTCGAAAGGCAAGGAGGAAGCTAATCTATGAAAAAGCTTAGTGTTACCAAAAGGAATATAGGCAGGTGTACAGAACTGAGATTCGAATGGCAAGGGTGGCAAGAAGAGCTGGCGACTTCTCCATACCTGTGGGATCCTAATTGGTATTTGTTATCAGGATCAGAGGTATCAATGGTGTGAGACCAAAGGCTTGAAGAGTTTGGGAGTTTCTTTGCCTTTGCCAGATCTTTAATGACACCTTTGATAAGCTCAACAAGACTTCAATTAACATGCTAAGGATTGTGGAACCATAAATAGCATGAGGGGACCCAAGCCCGAAGTGAATGAATTGATCTACAAGTGTGGTTGTGGCAAAATCAGTAAGAAGCCGATTGCTCTGACAGATAACACATTGATTGCACGATCTTTTAGTAAACAGGGCATCATATGCATGGAGGATCTGATACATGAGATCTGTACTGTTGGAAAATGTTTCAGAGCCTCAACTTTTTGTGGCCCTTCAAATTATCTTCTCCATGAGGGGGAACGAAGTAAAAGACCACCCGTTTTATAGAAGGTGAAGATGCTGGCAGTAAGGAAGACTACATCAATCAGGCTTATTAGAAGGGTGAATTAAGGTATATACCACAATTATTTTTGTAATCTGGTGCATGACTACTTTCAAACTGAAAAAAAAAAATAAAGTGAATACATAGGAAAGAAGAAAAGTATCAAAATTATTTTGCAAAGGTATTAAGGTAATATAATTAATTATATTAATTTCCTCTACCCTAAAATTTTAAAGTGACATAGAGATTTAAGTCTTCCATTTGTATAAAGGAAGGATAAGTTCCTATTTTCCTGGATCAAACTGTGAAGGGTTTTTTTGTTTTTTTTTTTTTCCTGATACAAAAGTATAACCATCAAGACCATCATTTTTAGTTAGGATATTTTCCCATTGAATCTTACTCTTAGATGACATCCTTCCTCTCATCCAATTCCAAAAAAAAATCTGAAGTGAGGAGTATAAAAAGAAAGAGCATATGTTGCACTATTTCTTTCAGAGGATTATTAATTTGTCAGGGTATTTTCTCCTCAATTTGGCCACAGCCTTCTCAGAGTGGCATGCCCATTTGTTTGGATTAACATTTTTCCACAATGAAAGAGAAACTATTAAAGAGAAAGAAATTTGCCTTTTGTGTATTAATTTTCTATCCTATTAGTTTGTTATGTTCTCTTATTAGTTCCAGGAGTTATTTCATGCATTCTTTGGCATTGTCTTTATAGACAATCATACTATCTGTGAATAAAGACCATTTTATTTCTTCCTTTTCAATACATATAACCTTTATTTTTTTTTTCTTGTCTTATTACACTATTAGGATTTCTAGTATAGTGTTGAACAGGAATGGTGAGAAAGAACATTTTACCTTTTTACTATTTTTAAAGGAAAAGTATCCAATCTCTCACCATTAAGTATGATGTCAGCTACTGGTTTGTTGTTGTTGTTGTTGTTTTGGAAATGTTATAAAATAAAATTGAGGAAGTTCCTCTTTCTTTTCAGTGTGCTGAGGTTTTTTTTTTTTTTTTTTAATCATGACTGGATGTTGAATTTTATTACATGCTTTTTCTGTATCAACTGACATGATTTTTCTTCTTTAACCTGTTGATGTGGTGGATTACAATGATTGCTTTTTATTTTTTTAAAGATTTTATTTCTTTATTCATGAGAGACACATTTATTCATGAGAGAGAGAGAGGCAGAGACACAGGCAGAGGGAGAAGCAAGCTCCATGCAGGGAGCCTGCTGTGGGACTTGATCCTGGGACTCCAAGATCATGCCCTGGGCCAAAGGCAGATGCTCAACTGATGAGCGACCCAGGCATCCCCACAATGATTGCTTTTTAAATGTTGAAAAAGTGTTGCATATCTGAAATATTTTCACCTGGCTGTAGAGTGTAATTCTCTTTACACAATTTTGGATTTTATTTGCTAACATTTTGTTGAGGATTTTTAAATCCGTGCTCATGAGAGATATTGGTCTGCAGTGTTCTTTTCTTGGAACGTCTTTGCCTTGCCTGTTTTGGCTATTATGATAATGCTGACCTCACAGCATGAGTTAGGAAGTGTTCTCTCTACTTCTATCTTCTGGAGGAGTTTTTAGAGAATTAGTATTATTTCTTCTGTAAGTGCTTGGTATAATTCACCAGTGAACCAATCTGGGTCCAGTGCTTTCTGTTTGGAGAGGTTATTAATTATTAATTTAACTTTTAAGAACAAATATATGCTTACCCAAACTACTTCTCATATAAGTTTTGATAGTTTGTGTTTTTTAAGGAATTTCTCCATTTCATCTAAGTTATTAAAATTGTGGGCATACAGTTATTCATAGTATTATTTTATTCACCTTTTAATGTCCATGGGATCAGGAGTGATGGTCCCTCTTTCATTTCTGATATAGATAATTTCTGTCTTCTCTTTGTTTGTGTTGGTTAGTGTGGCACAGGACTTATCACATTTATTGGTATTTTTAGAGAAACAGAATTTGTTTTTATTGATTGTCTTTAAACCATTTATAAGAAAGAAGGAAGTAAAAAGGCAATGTGGATGAGCATAGTGAATTGCACATTTATTCACAACTATTCTTTAGTGAGGCTGAGTGTATGGCTCAAATCATATGCCAGATATAATGAGCCATGTATCATAGAAAACTACCACTTTTGTTTATTTTTTATTTTTAAAATTATCTATCTATCTATCTATCTATCTATCTATCTATCTATCTGAGAGTTATCAGCATAGGGGTAAAGGGAAAAAGTGAATCATAAGCAGGCTCCATGCTCAGTGTGGAGCCTGACACGGGCTCCATCTCATGACCCTGAGATCATGACCTGAGCCAAAATCAAGAGTCAGACACTTAACCAAGGGAGCCACCCAAGTGCCTCTGAGAACTACCATTTTTAAAATAGTGACAAACTTATTTCTTCTCAACATTATTTCAGACATGATTCAATGTAGACGACCTGGGATCCCTGGGTGGCGCAGCGGTTTGGCGCCTGCCTTTGGCCCAGGGCGCGATCCTGGAGACCCGGGATCGAATCCCATGTCGGGCTCCCGGTGCATGGAGCCTGCTTCTCCCTCTGCCTGTGTCTCTGCCTCATTCTCTCTCTCTCTGTGACTATCACAAATAAATAAAAATTAAAAAAAAAAATGTAGACGACCTTTGCTTTGAAGGCAGTGAATAGTGTACCATTTACCAGAACAATTCCATAACTATTCTTTGATCATAACTGTTTTCTTCTCAGGAAAAAGTCAATACACTAAAGATTTTCCAACTTTAGTTTGTATAAGAATAATGTGGAGATTATTTAAAATGCAGATTCCTGGATCCCACCCAAATTCTGTTTGCTGTGTCTGTGGAAGGGACCAGAAATTTATTAATTGCATGGGCACCCAGGCATATACAACAGTTGCCTGATGACCTTTCATTAACAACATTCCCATTGACCTTGGAGCCAGAAAGGCCCTCAGAGGCCGTCTATGATGACTTTCATTTTATGAATGAGATACTAGACCTCTGGAGTTGGCCATGTAGAGTTTGTCAGTGTCAGTGTTGGAAACTGAGCCCCCGATTTCAGCCTCCCAGTACAGTGATGTATATCACTGCAGAACACTGGTGATGCTGGTTCAGCTTGATCATCCAACTTATTTAGTCAAACTTTGAATGTATTTTGATGATTAAAAAATCAAATTTTACATAATGAATGTTTTTAATTACTGCCAAAATTGCAAAGAACATGTGATAGATATGATGTTTCACACTAGGATAAGGGAATGGGTCACCAGTGCCTGCTCTAACATCTTCATTCCCAGTAGCTACAATTAAACGAAGCTGTGCAAAATTTTGTGGCTTACCAATCTGGCTGAACATTCTAAGCATTGATGCTTAACTATCAGAGTTCCCTCATTAATTGAGGAGAAAAACAAAATCTTTCACACCTGTTTATATTTCATGAGAGTCATGATTTGACCATTTGTATTATTATTTACTAACTTGAAGACACCACTTAGACATGAAGATTTACCTGACAAACTATTGATGGAGAGGTACATGTCATGGACTGTTCAAGCCTGTATGAGTTTTTCCATAGTTTCTCATCTGAGTTCAAAGTGACTTTAACATTGTGGATGCTCTATTTTATTTTATTCTTTTCCCCTGATTGAGTGTTTTTTGTTTCTGGTTCACACAGGTGGTCCACATGGGTGCTAACTTACTCTCCAAAGGAGACAGCAGTGATTGGAAATTTGGATCTATCATCTAGGATTTGTTGATTTCTACAGGTGGAGGGTAGTGATCTATTTTCTGTTGGGTGACAGACAATACGGAATTTTGTTTATTCACCTCTTGTGTTTGTCTATTCTGAGCTCTAATCAATTAAGACTTTCTGGAAAGGAGAACAACTCTTTGAGATCGAGGCCACAGAGTTTTGTTGTGTGTGTGTTTACTTAAGACTTGAGGCTGCTATTGTGGAACTGAAGCTACATATCCTCTATGTTTCTTCATGTCCATGTGTCTGAGAAGTAATTGAGAAAGGCTTCTTTTTGTCATGTTAGTCGGATTTTTATCCATCTCCAGAGGATATTAACAAATTAGGTTGTCATGTATCTTAAAGCAAAAGAGATCTCTTCTGATCATTTATTGAAATAAACACATACTTACATAAATAAAATATTTCTGAATCTTCCCCAAATGTAATGAAATTGAATTTCTAATAATTTAAGAAAGTTATAGTTAAAATGATTATTCTGCTGGATCAGAAACATTTTAAGAACTCAAGTTTACATAATTAAGATAAATCTTTGGTGAATTGGACTGGTTCAATCATTATGGTTTTCAAAAATAAATCTATGTTTGGTCTGATTTGTCAGTATTAAGCTTATATAAGCACATTTGTTATTTTACTTGGTTATTTTCTCATTCATGAGGAAAATAGTCAGTCTGAACTTCCTAAAATTATGGAGGTTTCAGGATCAAATACTCTAATAATACTCCTAACACATTGTTAAAGATTACAAAAAGTAATTTGTGCTCAACTAAATTGAGTCATTATTCTAACAAACTTTTTATATCAATAATAATTATGTTTTGTAGTGTGTCAGGTCTTCAGTAATTTAAAGCTTTAAACTGATATTAAATTGAGCTAATTAATACCTTGGGTATTACTTTGATATTTTCTTGGACACTTTAATATTTTCTATGTAATATGGAATCCTGAAATATTAATATCTAAGCATAATTTTAAGCTTCATGTGTTATCTTTGGGTCATGTTACTGAACAAGTTCACTTTTACCACTTTAAGAAGATATAAAAGAGATGGGTGTCGGTGTAGGATGTGTGTTGAACATATTTACAAGTTGTTATTCTGCTTAAACACTGCAAAATGACAGACAGTTCTCAATCATATACCCTCTAATTTTCTCTGTGAAATAGGAAATTTTCACATTGATACATTATAATTAATATACATGGTTGAGACTATACTACAAGCAATAATGACATTGAAATGCAAATGGATATGTGGTTTTGTTTTATAAGAAAAAGGAATAATTTTGTTCTACTATAAGAGTCTGTTTGTTCTAGAATATGAAAGAACTTCGTGCAAGACAAGACCTGGGCAATAAATTCTATTTGCCTTGATTTAAAACAGCTGAATCTAAAAAGAAGTCTTAAAATAAGTTAAAATTTTAGCTATGTTTGCTCATTTTTTGATGGGTTTGTTTCACTGGTTTGCTGATTAATACAATCATTTACAAGATAAAAGAATATTCTTTACTTTCTGTAAAATCTGTCTACATAGCAGAGAACTTGGGCCTCCCAGAACAATTTTCTGTGCTTTATGTTGACTTTATTATGTCCTTGATTGTTTAAAAGAAAAATCCAAAGAACAAAGTTCTCTCACTTGTGAAAGAGCTAAGGTTCTTTATGAGTGTGTTACCTTTTATGTGTATTTCAAAATATTTTGTTGTCACTTTGATTAAATAGGTCACCATGCAGTTGGTTCTCAGGCACCTGTGATCCAACCAAAATCAAGTGCCGTAGCTCTCCTCTGACCACTCTTTTGACTTTTCTTTACTAAGACTGGTTCCTAGCTTTAGAAAAAAAAATAAAAGAAAAATTTCAGGGTATCTTTTACACCTAAAACTATCATTGAGATTTCCCAAAGGCCCAAAGCAATCACAAAGATTTAGTTTTTACCATATAAAAAGAGAAATACTAGAAACAATTAAGTTTGTTTAATGTGCTAGGTATCTCTTAAATTAGTGCAATGCTACTGCAAGAGCTACAGGGGAAAAGTCATCAAATTAGAAGAGATGTTTAGCCTTTACTTGCATTTGTTCAGATGCAGTGTTACTAATATAAATATTTCAGAAAGTATATGCTTTATGAGAAGACTCTGGGGGTTGGTTTTACTCTCAGGGGACACATTGATCAAACCCTTATGAACTAATTATGCATCATACTCTGATAGGAAGTTTATCCTGCTGCATTCTGGTATTATTGATGACAGTAATAAATTAACTACAATCATTAAGTATTTGTCATCTGCAGATAATTTTTGTTTTTTTCCAGTGCTTGCCTGAAGACCTTCTCATAAGTCTCATTAGTCTTAGATCCTCGTAGAACTATAGCAGGTACTTTGAACTATTGATGCTTCTAAGTAGAGATACTTGGCACAGTATGTCTATTTCTGAACAGACATCACTTAGATACTGTCAAGCTGTACCACCAGATTGAGACAAGTTCACCTGGTTTCTCCCTCATCTGAAAGTAAATGGCTTCCTGAAAGCAGGCTAGTGACCCATGATCTAGCAGAACAAAAGAACAACGGAACCAATGACAAAAATTTTGTTGTGATTAGTTGCTTGGAATTTTTTGATGTTTTGTTAATGCTCTATTTTTGTATGTATATATTAAGAAGCACTTTTTCTGAATCATTCCTAAAGACATTTAGTTAAGTAGACTCTTCTTATGTAAAGGGAAGTGAAACATTTTTATTTATTTATTTATTTATTTATTTATTTATTTTTGTGAAACATTTTTAAATGATATCTGATTCCCACTGATCCCCCCAAATTCACCAACTCCTATCAAGTGCCTTTACTTCTTTTTTTTATTTTAAAGATTTTGTTTATTTATTCATGAGAAACACTGAGAAAGAGTCAGAGACACAGGTAGAGGGAGAAGCAGGCTCCCTATAGGGATCCCAATGCGGGACTTGATCCCAGGACCCTGGGATCACGACCTGAGCTGAAGGCAGATGCTCAACCAATGAGCCACCCAGGCACCCAAGTGCCTTTATTTCTCATGGCGAAATAATTAATTAGCTAGGTTTCGCATAAATCTATCCACTGTTTGACCAGAATATGACTGAATTGTGCAACCGAAGCCATTGAAGGAGTGTAATGTCTGAAAAGAATTCTTGCTTAATCAGGAATAATGACCAAATTTAAAGAAAAAAAAAAAAGGGTATCTTTCAGGGTTTACTTGGCTTAGGGTCCAGACCTACAGATGGTAAGGAAGGTCACTTCCAGGCAGGCCAAGAACCCTAGCAAGTTTGAAGGACTGTGAAGGGCGGAAGTCACCCAAATTTGCAGGTGCGGTAAGTGATAGTTGGTGGACAGTGTTTTGGATCTGGTTTCGTAGCTTCAGGATAGCAAATGGCACAGGCTTTAAAAGATAAAATTCCATCTCCTTATGAAAACTTCCACACAAGATTTAATTCTGTGGCCTTGGTAGTAACTCAGAATGGCATGGTTCTCAATTTACAAAGCAAATATATGGCTAATTAGCATTCCTGCAACAGCCATGGAAATAAGCAGGCCAAACCCAATGAGACCAGCATTTTTGTGATCAAGCGTAATTCTAGGAGACGGTGTTTATGATCTCCTGGGCAAGCTTATTGGGAAAATTTTTGAAAGCCTTTCAAATGGGCAGCAGATTACAGATTGCCATTTTAACAGTATTATGGAAATTGTCTAGCAGATCTTCCAGGGTTATCTCATTCTATAGGGGGCTGTGCTTTTGATTGTCTTTGACTAGACTATACTACAGCTCTGTAAATCATATAAAACTCGTAGAAATGCAAATTAATTTTGTCTGGTGGTGAGACAATTGATTTCTACCCTGCAAAAAGAAATGATCCAAGCATCATTAGAAAGATTACATTTTGTGCCTCGTTTTGCATCTATCAGAAATTCATTTCAGTATTTTTGATGTTTTAGATCTGTTTATCGCATTCTTCTTTGAGTCAGTTCAATATGTCCATTTAATATTTGCACAACAGTTATTACTTTGTGAATTTTAAAGTGATCCTTTTGAAAAATCATCTTTAACCCTTTCTAAGTAAACAAGGGCCTCCAGTTAATGGTCTGGTTGTACAGAGAACCAGAGGCCAGGCTGGAGCATTCTGATGTCCTAAATCATAATCTGGTGATTTTGTCTGGTTCACACTGCTCATCCAGTGCCAACGAGCTCACTGAATTTGCATGTTAGTCCATTCTTCAAGCACTCTTCCAATAATTCTGCTTTTGAGGCATGTAGGATTGGGGTAAGAACTCATAAACTTTGGAATTAACCCCCCTGACCAATCCAATGGCTCATCAAAACAACTTTAAAATGTAAGGTGGAAATTATAGGAAGATAATGGACAAGATTTTATAGATGATATTTTAGCTAAGAACACCCAAGTGGGAGTTCTGTGTTCAATAAAAAAAAAAAAAAAAAAAAAAAAATGTGTGTTAAGTGAGAGGCTTGAGCTGTGACACAAAGACCAATATTCACATGGGGGGTAGGAAAACCAGGTCAGAGAGAAGAGAGTGTAAAGGAAAAACAATTTTAGTCTCTAATGTATGTCCGTGGGTCCTGATCCTGTGTTTAAGTCACTTTATTTATTTATTTTTTTACTTTATTAAAATACTGAGTTTATTTCACACGTATATTTTTGTCTCCCCACCATTTCCATTTGTCTGACCACCACTACTACTATGTCCTATCATAACATTCCATACATAATTAAAACCAAGCAAAGGGTGGAGTTCCATCTTTAAAAACCAAACAGGCATTTTGGACAACACATTCTTGGCAATGGAACCTGGACAACATTTATCAGACAGGGTAGGGAAAGTGCTCACTCTGCATTATAAAAGGGACAGCCAGATATCAACTGTTACAGAAATGAAAGAAGACGGAAAATTTTAACAAACTGTTTAAACTATTTTCTTAAAGAGACTTCCTCCACTGCCAGAGATCTTGAATAGCCTCTTGGTCAGTCATCCGGAAGCAATTCTTCACATAATTGATGAACTTGGCTTCCACTTTGGGAAGAGAACCACCTTTTTCTATACTTGCTTGCATTTTTGCTTTAATGTCTTCTACAGAACTAGATCCTTTCGGTGTTTTAGGAGTCTTTTCCTGTTTTTTGAAAGATTCTTGACCTTTTGTTCTTGGTGTTGATGGTTTTGAGTCTTTTCCATTCAGGTTTGATTTTTGTGCATTTTTGGCTGGAGTATCTCGTATAGATTTCTTTACTGGAGCCTTTTCTTCAGCTTCCTCATCATCAAAATCATCATCATCATCATCTTCATCATCGTCGTGATCATCATCGTCGTCATCATCATCTTCATCAGCAGCAAGTTTTACTTTTTTCTGTGGAATCTTGCTACCACTTCCAGGGACAGAATGCTTACTAAGAAGTTTCACATCCTCTTCTTCTTCATCTTCTGACTCTGCATCTTCCTCTACAGCTACTAAGTGCTGTCCACTAATATGCACAGGACCAGAACCACACTTCAACCGTAAGACCACAGGTGGTGTTATTTCAAAGCCCCCAAGGGACACCTGGGTACAGACCTGTACAGTTGGCTGTACAGACATTTTCAAAGTTGCCAGTGTGACTTTAATTGGACTGCCTTCATAATTCATTGCCTCTGCTTCAACAATGTGCAATTCATCCTTTGCACCAGCTCCCAAACTGACCGTTCTTAAAGATAACTGGTGCTCATTTTCATCATTATCCACCTTAAAGTGGTAATCTTTGTCAGCCTTTAGTTCACAACCAAAAAGATAGTTCTGGGGCCGCAGGGGGCTCATGTCCATGTCCATCGAATCTTCCATGGGGCGGTGGCACGCACTTAGGTGGGAGAGAAGGCGGACGGAGATACACGACTACTGTTCCTCAGAACAGCCACGCAGGACGGAATCACAGCAGGGAATTAAATCACTTTAAACTTTATCATATTTCCTTTGTTTGCTTGGGAAACTATCAGCCATAATAATCTGACATTTTAAACTTTCCCAGATTGAAATTGGGGGAAATGAAGGCTGTGTAAGATTGTCTACACTGTTCTGCCAAGTATTTAATGCACAATTAGTCAAGGACCCAATTAGACTGCAAAGCAAAACTGAACCTATGGTTAATTAAGGTAAGTGGACAGTGACACGGAGAGCTGGCAGTTTAGGTACCTCAGGACATTGAAGTTAGAAAATTTGGTCCATTAAGAGTTGCTCATAACCATTTTAAAGTTTGTTCTTTGGAGAAGAGTTTGTGCAGAACAATCGCTAGTTATTAAAATAGGTGTTTTAGAATCTTGGCTCAAATTTGAGTTGCTTAACTAAAATGTGTCCTCTACCTTCATGTGGACGAGATTATCATTAACCTCTTGTTCTATAGTCCCTGGGAATAAAATGGAAATGTGGGATGTGAAGCAAGTGAAGGACTCATTATTGAGTAAATAATCAGAAAGAAAAACCCAGAAAAGATCATTTATATCAGATGTTTCTATAACCTTCTAGAATGACATATTCAAAAATTAGGAAAAATCAGATGCAGATTCAGGCTTACACACCTCTATTGAGCACCAACTGTACACTGAGTCTTCATACTGAGGCAATTTCATTGTTTTATGAGAATATATTGTGTGTTCTCATCGGATGAATATATTGACCAGAAATGACCAAAGGATCATCAAATGTTGGATCTGAAAGAACCAGTGGAAACCATCTAGCCCACTTTGTAAGCTTTTCCTTGAGGGGAGAGGTATGGGATGTTTTGGTGTCTTATGAAGCCTATGATTTTTTTGTTTAAAAAAGAAATACATATGCAGACATATTCTAAAATTTGCAAAATTTTACCAGAACTCATAAAATATATCCACTGATCTCAGGTTAAAAAACCCTTGATCCAGTTGCCTCAGCTTACATGTAAGAAACCAAGCTCATTGTGGCCCAGGACTCCCTGCTAGTTCCTGGAGAGCATGGACTGGGATCCAGAGTCTAGCACAACTCTCACCATCCTGCGTGCCTTCGGCATTTATGGACTATTCAGTGTTGGGTGTTATGTTTACCTCTGTTAGATTGTTTTAACCAATCAGCAGATAAAATATTTTAAAGATAGCGTTGTATTTCTGCCCCTCTGTGACAGTTGTATAATAGCTAAGTGAAAGCTACTCTGTGGCATTTTGTATGTGAGGACACATCCAATCAATATTGCATAAGGCCTGTGACTTGCCCTGCTTATTCTTCTAAAGAGCTAATGGGCAATCTCCTCTAACCTGAGAGGAAACAGCTATCTCAATCTGATTGCCAATTGGGTGGTTAATTTGGTAATTTTGTATTTGATCACTGCTTTTGGAAGTGCTCCAACTGTCTGCAGTCACACCAAAAAGGAATTATGATGAGTTATGTGCTGTTTCTAATGATGAAAATGGCAAAGTGACCATTTTTTCTCTAAGTATCACGTAAATCATGTTACATCTATTGCCGGGCCTCTGTGATAGAGACTTCTGGTCTTCACCAATATTGGGTTCTTTTTTCTCCTGGGTTATTGAGAGGATTCAACTTCCCCATCCCATAGGAGTCAAGCAGGGCATGTCTGGTCCACGATTCCAAGTGAAAGTGATGAGGGTCATTTTCAGAACAGAATATTTAAAATCTGGGTAATGAGGCAGGGGGCACCTGGGTGGCTCAGTAGTTGAACAATTGCCTTCGACTCAAGTTGTGATCCTGGGGCCCTGGGATCGAGTCCTACATTGGGGTCCCCATAGGGAGCCTGCTTGTCCCTCTGCCTATGTCTCTGCCTCTCTCTCTGTGTCTCTCATGAATAAATAAGCCAAACCTTTAAAAAAAATCTAGGTAATGGGAAATAGTTTAATAAAGGATGGGCTGGATTTTAAGTTGGCAATGGTTTTTGCAAAGGTGTGGGCTGGGTTTTAAGAAAATAATAAGGGATGGTGGTACACACTGGGTTGGCGACATTGGGGAGTCATTACAGCATCTAGGCTTTAAGAGGCACTAGAAAAGGCAGTTACCAGAACACAGAGAGAGAGGGAAAAAGAGAGCAAGCTCTGGTGCTCAGAAGAGGGATGCAGCAGGCTCCTGTGACCCCAGGGAGAGTGAGTAGAGAGATAACACCTGAAGTCACTCAAGTTCTGTCCTTGGATATCCTGCTGGAGTTCCCCACTGGTCAAGTCCAATGAGGACAAGATCACACAGATCAGACTTCTGTAACTCAGAACAGGCTAGAGAGTACTGGTGAAGGGTTCTGGAAGGGCAAAAGGAAATGTCTAGCACAGAAACCCTTCGTGCTCTCTTCCCCTGGAGACTCAGATTCACAGCAGTTGGAGGGCTAAGCCCTCACGTGGAAGATGGAGGTCCTGAAGGATGGTTGGATCCACCAATGACTTTGCACAAGCAAGAAATACTCCTGGTGTGTTAAGCCAGTGAGATTTTGTTATTGTTTGCACTTGACTGATAAGACAACCTCTCTGCATTGGCACTTTGATGAGAAGGGCTTTGATGTTCTTCTTGTTAATGTGCAAAGACAAGAATGCCTTCAATGCCTGGGTGGAGGAGTTAAATGCATCTTCTTATTTCTCTGTGGATTTACTAGCTTTATTAGCCCACACAGGTATTTTGTTACTGGTCCCACATAACCTCAAGTCTCCAATGAGTCATGTGGTCAATATTCTTGTTCATTCCTTTTGGAACCTTTTAGTACCTGGAGATTTAGTGTCTAAAAAATGCATATGCCATACATGGTCAATAATTCAAATTTTGTCCAGTGTCAGCCACAGCACTGTGCCACAGTCAATTTTTCAGAGTTATTGATCACCTTTTATCCACTTAACCCCTGTCCTTCTTTGGAGGCAGCCTTCAGGACTAGGGTGTACACTCCAGTGGGGATGACCATGCTGGGCCATTCTCCAACACTGACATCATATTTTACAAAAGCAACTCTTGTCATATTGATGAGATGGATGTGCCACAACTTAATAATGTGTGAGTTCTTTTTCCCTGTTCATTCTTTTTACTTTCTATCCCAGGCTTCCAGAAAAAATTCTATACCTGTTAGACCTGTTCCTGAACCATCCATGATGCAGATCTTTGAATCTGGAAAATGGATAGAGAGAAGCAAGTTTGAGAAGTAACGGAGAGAGAAAAGGATTTCATTCAAGAGCTTCAGTTTATCTTCATAATTGAAAGCTAAAGAGCAGGAAATGGGAGGAGGGTAAGGTAAGTGATCTCAAGCTGGATTATGGGGGACATTTTTAGGGTCTGATATTTGAGAAGCTCTGGAGAAGCTATGGGCATGAAAGATCTGTGGAGGAGTAGAGGGATATGAAAACTTTTTTCTGAGTATTGTAAATGAGTTCTTCCATAATGCTGAGCATCACATATGTTTGGAATCCACTTTGAAACTACATCAAACCATTGTATTATGGTTTTGAAAATTCGAATCTGTGCTGAAACGGTTATCACCTGAGAACTTTGGATTTGTTTTAAAAATTTGGTTTATGTGTTGGAACACCTCTTTTTGAAATTAAGCATTTAGATAACTTCATCATCTACTTAACAGAAGAACAAAAAGCCAGAAGATAGCAATGGCTTCAATTTTCCTCCATCAAACCTAAAAATTCACCTCTGACCACCTATATCCATCCTTTCCTCCCTCCCTCTTGTTACAGTGGAAGACAGATCTTATACCATCAGCCATAGCACATCCCTCCATCTCTGTTCTGGATTCATGCCATCTCCTTAAGGACCTTATGACACCTGTTGTCTCCTTGATGACATGAATTGTCAACTTTGTCCTCTCCACTGGCCCCTTCAGATCAATACTTTTTCTTCTTCAAAACAAATTTTCTTACAATTCCCTACCATTCCATTTCTTGCTGCTCTTTTTTAGTCCAGCTTCTTGAGAGAGGTGTCTCACTTGTTTTCCCTACTTCCTCACCTTATACTCACCCCTCCTTAACAAATTCTGGGATAATCTCCTTCCCCATTTTTCTACTAAAAATATTCTTATTCAGGTCCCTAATGGCATCAGCTTCATAAAATCCAATGCTCATGTTTCCACCTTGCTCCACCTCTTAGCATCATTTGGCACCTTGGATTACATCCACCATCTTGAAATCTTGTCTGTTAGCTATCATGACACTGAATTTTCCTGGTTTTCTTTTGCTCTGGCCATGGACTTAGTCTCCTATGTAGATTCCCCTGTTGTCCTGCCCCTTAAAATTAGTGTTCCTTGGAGTTCTTTCCTAAATTCCCAATCTATACACTTATCTTGGGTGTTATCATACACACTGACCTTTGTCTGCATTCACATATTGATGACTTCCAAATCTTTGTTGCTAACAAAATCTCTCCCTTGAGATGCAGACTAATATATCCAATTACTTATTATTATCTACAACAATCACTTACTATCACCTCCCCATTACAAACACAACACGTCCAACAGGACTCAACTTGTATGACCAACCATAACATAGCTCATAGTCCACCTGAATATCCCATACTCTGCACTCATTGAATGGCCATCATCTACCTGGTTGACCAAAGCCACTGTGATTCCCATTGACTATTTTTTTTTCCCTCCTCCAGTTGCCAACCCCTGTCAATATCACTTTCTAATCTTTCTTAGAATTTATCCACATTTATCCATGCCCTTGGTCATGATCCAAGGACAGGCCACTACCTCTCTCATCAGAGTTCCTACCTTGTCTGCCCACAACCTTTCTCAACCGAGTCAGTCTCTGTACTGTACCTGGAATGAGTTTCCACTAACACAAATATTATCATATCAGTTGCTTGGTGATGAAGTTTGCAACTTCTATTTCTGGCCTCATCTCTTAAACAGAAATCTATATTTTGAACTCTGAACAAGTGGATTTATCCTTTATCTAGTACAGTCACAGATTTCAAAGTTTCTCTGAAACTTCACCATGACATTGTACAAGTATTTAAAAGACATAATAATTGAGTCAAAAATGGAGAATTTAAACATGATAAGCACTGAATTTTGAGGTAGGGGTAAAATTGTGTTTAGGTTTTATTTTTGCCTAACATGTAACCTAACCCAGTCACAGGATCCAGGGTTTAGGACATGGGCATCTTTGGACATCATTATTCTGCCTCCCATAGCTATGAACAGTCAAACAAAACTTTCTTCCCCAATGGAGCTGTAATCTAGTGATACTATGTGAGATTCAGCTGCTTCTCCATGTACACCCAAGCTTATAATAAGTGATCTCCTTGATTACAAAGGTATTTCCAGACCCACATTGGCAAGCTTCAGTGAATATACTATGATGTGTGTGTGTGTGTGTGTGTGTGTGCGTGTGTGTGTATCTGGTTTTCAGGGTTGTGATCCCACCCTGCTGAAAAGAACACCTAGGCTTTAGCCAATATTTTTCTAGTCCTATTTTATTTCTATAGGATCTAAAGAATATGACATTTAATTTAATAATTTTCCTTACTCATACGTAATGAGTACCTCTGGCCTCTGAGCCCTATTTTGGACACAGAGGAAAGAGTCTGCAGAAGTATGGAAATTGCAAAAGATGCAACAAATACAGACAAAAACAGTTTGATAGTTATATCTTATAGAATATAAAAAGTGTCCAAGTGTGTGCTTCCCAGAATCCAAGCTGAAGAAGTTCAAAAATGAGAGAGAGCAGTGTGGCTTGAGCTGTTTTGGGTCAGACAGGAAGAAGGAAGACCATCGTGGGTAGAGGAATTCAGGCAACTGGGATGGGGTTGCAGAGTGTTCTGGCCCAACATTTTCGGCAAAAGTATTCAAACTTGAGTGATCCCGAGTAGTAGGTGATAGCAAATTAGATGCATTTGGCTTTAAACTCTGTTATTTTAAAAAGACTTTCTTTCGAAATTATATTCCATTTAGGAGAATATAAAAATGAAATTGCATGTCCTAAGTATAAAAGACACTGGCAATTTCATGTATTTTAAAATCGATTACAAAGAGAATATTTTCCCCCTCTCTTCCTCCTATTCACCTGCCTTCTGTAACATCTACCCAGGATATCTTTCTAGATTTCTAAATTGACAGGGTTTCCTTAGTCCAGAGGAAAAATCTTGGGACCCTCTGGAGGCAATTGCCAATTCCATGTCATGTACAATTTGTGACACTGCATAGGTCGCATAAAATATTCATATTTATGCAATTTTGTGTTGTATAATCCACACTCATTTATATTTCCATGACTTACTGGTAATGACACTAATTATGCAGTTGGCAGAGAGGCGTGAAGTGACAGTTATGATGATTTTGTCAACAGTGGGGTGTTTGACTGTAAACTGTTCCCGTCAAGAAACCCTCCACGTTAATTTGTTTTTTTCCTTATTGCCATTTGAAAAGTCTCAACAGAGACTGTGAAACTTAAAATCTCTTACTTCGTTAGCATCCAGAGTGAAAATCCAGGGAGAGAGAAGAGGGAAAAGAAGGGAGTTGCCTCTGGCTCTAATTAATGCTAAAGACGAACAACATAGTTGGTAAAGTTAATCTGGAACTTTTTGCAACTATAGTCTCTTTTGTGGATTGTCTGGTTGGAGAAAATGGAAGAGAAATGAGCTCAGGTGTTTTTCTGCATTACCTGTTGTCTTCACGCATCAGCGAATGCGGGCATCTCTTCTGAGTGGTCCCTGCCAGGATCCTGTTTTTGCTAATCCTATCGCCCAGGCAATGCCCACAGTTGAATTTGCCACTCTTCCTTCTGCCTCTCTGACTCTACCTCACTGACTTCTTCTTTTCAGGTCGAATCTAGACATGTATCTTTCCTTTATCTTTTGGGTTTTCTCCTCCCCTGCCATGTACAGCTTCAGGCAGGTGAAGTGTTTTAGGCACTTCTTGTGAATGACATCCGGTGAGAATCAGCCAAACCTCCCAAGACTGATGGAAGATTCCTTTTTAAGTCTTCTCAGCCCACAAGGTTATTAAAGTGGCACAGCAGGAATTTGAGTTAAAATAAAGTCATCTATGGGAAATAGAACAATGCAAGTATTTTTGTTTTTGTTGTTGCTGTTAATCAACACTAAATCTGTGGTAAATCTGTGTTGTTTTTCTTAGCTATAGAAGTGAGAAAAACTAGGAGCCTAGGGTCAAATTCAAAGTATTTGGCCCTTCTGAGATATCTGTCCCCAACCCTGAAAGCTTAGTGTTTTTTTCTGTATTAGCCTGTGACTGTATTTGCCAAATATTCCATTAGGAAGACTGAGGTTAGGTGTACGAGTATTTCCAGGAGAGTACAACTGTTTTGCGAAGGACTCACAGTCTGTATTTTGCATGATGCTTCAGGGGTAGGCATGCAGGTAGGAGTTTATCTCTATGGCACCTGGCTAAAATTTCGGGGTGGAGGGGTGATTCTCAGCCAGTGGGTGAGGTGGGTGAGTGCCCCCTTTCCATGCCTATTCATCCGAGATCATGTGTTAGCAAAACACTGAGAAATTAACAGGAAATCTTTTCTTTGAAATCTTGTTTGTGCAGCCATATGTTATGCGACCCAAGGGAGAAAGCCTCAATAATGATGTCATTTGCTCTGAAGACACATTGCACCTACAGACGGGAGCATATCTGAGGACCAGAGGAGCACCTGCAGCCTGAGAAGCTTTCTGGGGTTGATTGGCTCATTTCCTCCCTCCCCAGCTGCATTCGAGTCAGAAACTGGTTGGCCTATTTCACAGATGTGGGACTGAGACCCTGACAGGTATGGCATTCGCTGGGTAGCCTGGACCGGGTGAGGATAGATGACAGCACAGGTGTCCTGTCGGCCCTAGACGCCGCCAATCAACTCATAGTTCTGTTTTCCAATGTACACACAATAAAATCACTATTTTTTTCATGTGAATCTTCCTTTTGGTAATTTCCTAAGATCCCACAAATATCCTCATCTATGCATGTTATGTCAACATTCACCATTAATAACATTTTTCATTCTGGAAAAAGAATGGATGTATTGCTGTAGATCAGCAACTTAGAATGGCTCAAATCTGTTGGCAACTTCCAGGCACTGTTTCACTGAGACACTTTGGAGGGTTGTGGGCTGAAAAATTCACTGGAGCAGGAGATGGAGGGTATGGGTCACATTGACCATCTGTGGGCCTTTGGGGAGTCTCTTAATCATTTACTTGGATTTCAGTCTCTGATGAGTAAAACGAGGAGATTAAGGTAGACGGTCCCCAAGATTTTCTTCCGATTTTAAAGTTCTGTGAGTCCATGGATGTGGAAGGAATGTATGGTTGTCTTCTGGCCACCCTCTGGGACTCTGCATTAGCAGTGATTTGTGGTATTTTAGTGGAAGGAAAGATATAATGATCCTACACAAATGGCAGGGGCTGGCTGATGAAGAATGGCATGGGAAGAGAGAAATACCCAATTCCTGTTCAGGATTTAATGAGAGGTTGCTTTGGGGCTAAGCTCTGCTTATAGTGAATCCCACCTGGGACTGATTGTATTGTTAATAAATGTCTTTGACTTCCGCTTTTGCCACCAGGATGCATCAAAAGAACTAATTACTCAGATTTTTGTTTAATGGTGCTTATCTAAATAACTTAGGAGCTTTTGAGTGAAAACAATAAAAATGCAAATGATTATGGTGCAGTGCAGTGTAATAAGGATATTTTCATAATCAAAGGCAGCGGCAGTAACTGGAGGGTATTCTCAAAAGTTTTGCCAGATTCAAGGCACTAGGGACCTGTAGTAACAGGAGGTATTTCTGACTGTCTCTTAGCTTCTGCCTCTTAACCTCCATCTGCTCCAAAAAGCATGGATGCTCCCAAAACTGCCCTTGGGTCTTCGGAGGCAATTGGGTGACAAATTTCGTGGATATCGCATGAACTAAAAAAATTCCACAACCTAAGTGGTTGTTAATCTCCAGTGTAAATATGTCTTTAAGTTCCACTAATTTGAGATTCTTTGAAAAGTGCATTAGCAAAGAGACATCTATACCAAGGTGCCTTCCTTAGCTTCATTGAAAAATGCGTGAAATAGTGCGCGTGATGGAAGCATTGCTGGCTTTCTTATTATCTGAGTGTTTGGGGCAAATTGCATAATCTCTTGGGCTTCTTTTTCTCAGCATTTCTATTCACTTTCAAATTGGTCCCGGGGAAAAAGGCTTAGTGGTAGGGAAGTCCTGAACCAGAGAACACCCTGTTAACAAACACCTAATTTATTTCATTGTATCGTGGTGATTGAGAAAACTGATACATTTCCCGAACTTTGTAAACAATGGGATCTCTGAGAAATGGCTGGATGGCCTTTCCAATCCCTCTCAACGCCATGGGTTGGTCCAAAAGGTGAGATTTCTGCAAGTTTTGAAAAAAGCTCCTGGGAGATTAATTAAATCCCATACCAAAGTTAACCTGCTTTTAAAAAGACCTTGAATTCTGGAAGGACTCATTTAGTTACTGTATTTCATAGAATGTAAAATGCCACTGGTTATAAAAAGCACCATTATTTTACGTACTTCTAAGAAAAAAAAATTCTGCTAGTTAAACTATGACACGGCTTCGGTTGTAAGACTCGTCGTGATTTAGAGATATCTTAAAATCTCCGAATTCAAGGAGTGCTCATGGATTCAAAGTCAGGAAAGCTTGTGCCATCAGGCTTGAAAGGAGGAGCATTGGAGGGATTCTAGCACTAAAAGACCTTTATGCTCACATCTTCTACATAAAATTCTTGCATGAATGAATTTCACCATAACTCTACGAATCGCTGGGCATCTTCCTGGCCTTTTACGGGTGAAGCCATTAAGGTGTAACAAGGTTGTGCAGCACCAAGGATGACGGAATGAACTCCAGCGGGTTTTTTTGGATGCTGGTGTGGGTTGATGTGGCTTGGTATAATTGTAGCTACTTTAAAAATATCATTGTTTATTGGGGCGCCTGGGTGGCTCAGTTAGATGAATGTCTGACTCTTGATTTAGGCTCAGGTCATGATCTCAAGGTTGTGGGATTTGCCTCATGTACGGCTTTTTTTTTTTTTTTTTTTTTTAAGCACTCAGTGCTTGACTTACTGGCAAGATGTCACAAAAGTAGCATTCTCCCCTGTTTTTCACTGATCTGATTCAGAACATCAATAGTATCTCTGATTAAGGTCTCAAAGATCCCATCAGCTAGCTGCATATTCACACACAACTCATCCTCCTCATAGTTCACCCACGCACCCTGTCTCCTCTTCATGGAGCTCCCGGACCAGGAGTCATGGTGTCTGCTTGGGATTCTTTCCCTCTCCCTCTGTTCCTCCCGCTGCTCGCTTGCTCGCTCTCTCTCTCTCTCTCTCTCAAATAAATAAAATCTTAAAAATATATATCATTACTCATCAGTCCTTAGCTTTACTAATTCCTTCTTCAAGTGAGTAATCTGGAATCTAGTTTAGATTCCCCACTGTCTAAAAAATAAAGTCCCTCCTAGGGCAGGTTAGGGAATGCCCCTCCCGGGAACGTTAGCTGCCCAACCTGGGGAAGTTGCCTGGGGTCCCATGAGTCAAGAGGCCACCCGCTGTTCTCTGTGAGAGCTACCATTCACCAGGAAAAAACGCCAGAGGTAAGACAGCTTGATTTGAATGCATAGGGACAAAGGGGCCTGTGCTCTACAAATCAGGGAATATTAGTTGGTCTCTTGGGAAAGGAATATGAAAGTAAAGTGACCAAACTTCATTACCACAGCAGCTAAAGGCAGTCTTCTGTGTTTCTAATTTCTAGTTAGCTTTTTCTAGAAATAAACAGGCGTTGAAGAAAATTTGGTGGTTTTGTTTGTTTGTTTTTTCTGAACCAAGTTAAAATAGCTAGAAAAACATGATGACGTTAGATTGGCTTTTTCCAGCAGCTTGACATGGGAATTACTGATGGAGATTACCTCTATAGCATGAGGGAAAAAAATTAAACACAAGCTTTGGCATATGTGAACAGAGGGAGCAAGATTCCCAGAGGAATATTCGAGGGTCTAAAGACCCATCTATGCTGAAACTCGTTCTCTGTGGGCCTCCTGCAGCTACCATTTGGTTTATAAGTAATTCTTTTGAATCAGGACATGAGAGTTTAAGGTGGGTATGATTCCTATTGCTACCTTAGCATGAATTGGTCACCCACTAGTGCACTGAAGAAATAGAAATGATAAGTTTGAGTAATATGATAATCTTTGCTAGATGGGCTAGTGACAGAAGCCATTCTCAATTAGATGAAACAAATATGACATTACTAAAATAATTGTGGATTCAATATGCGGACCCAAACTAAGAAATGTGCTTTGGCCTCAAAAGACCATGGAGTGAGGGACGTGAAGGATGCAGGGGTGTTCTTTCCCCTGACTTCCTCTCTCCGGTCGGCTTCTTCCACTTCTCTGGTTCATTTATCAGAAAACGAGGCATCTGCCAGGGGCCCTAGGGCTCCCAGCCCAGCCCAGGGCACAGAGACTGGCTTCTCCTTTCCACTCGGTGCTTCCACCTGGCCCTGCTTGGATTAGGTTCTCATCCTTGAACTTAGAAACTCTGATGAGGGGTTGGGGATAACTCCTGGAAAGGCAGTCATTTCCCAGGAAGCAAAAAAAAAAAAAAAAAAGGAAAAAAAGGAAAAAAATGGACTGCCAAATCGGATGGTGAAGAGAAAAAAACTTCGAATCTTGCAGGAGGAGAGAGAGACAGAAAAGAGGAAAAAAGGCAGAGTTAAGGGATGATGGATGTTCTTTCAACAGGAGAATGAAGGCAGCTGGAGCATCGTAGGTCTGCCACCGGGTGGGAGGGTTGGAGACAAGGCTGCACTGTGCATGCTCTTCTCTGTGCTGTCTTGGGCTTGCAGTGGTCCGGATATGGGCTGTGGGGCAGGTGGGCAGGCTCCCAGTCCTGGCTGCCTTGGCCTCCCACGTACAAACCTGAGATAAAACTGCATGTCCCTCTGGGGACTTGGGTAGTGAACATCAGGTGGGGATTTTGTGTGCTAGCACTTGGTAGATCATGAGGGTGTCCCACATGGTAGATAAATCACCAGAGTTAATATTTGACCAAGTATCGTGGGGTGTTTTGTCTTTTATAAAAAAATAATTTTATTTTATACCGCTTCTGCGGTATATTGTATTTTCTTACACCTTGGGGATAAAAAATATCTTAGAAACTTCTCTTTCAGTCCATATGTACAGAAGTTCTCAAACAGAATTTTGGTTCAAATACAAGGTAATGAATTGAGATATCGATGTCGGTTCATTTCAGTGAAATCTATGCCAAAAAAAGAGCGGTGCGGGGGAGAAGTTTCCATTGATATGACAAAATGTTTCAAGATATCAAATGGTAGATGAAATTTGGGAATAATTATGTGGCAAAACTACCTCATTACAGTTTAAAGCTTCATAATATGCTCTTACCAGAAAAAAACAGCAATGTAATTTTTTTTAGTTTTTTTTTTTTTTTTTTTTAGCAATGCAATTTTTTAAAGGCTATTTTCTCCCCCTTTTGGAGATGATGATAAGCTGCTTAAAAGTGGAGTGAAAACCTGAGCCCACTTGCTACTTGCAAAAGTGAGCATGGTAGCTGTGGCTTGCCTTCAAGTGCCATTTTCATGCTCATGCAAATCTCTGCATCCTTCCTGTGAGATTTATTAGGGATCAGATTTATGTGCCAGAGGCCCCAAGCTTCAGCTTTTGAGCAGCAAGCTAATAGTTGCTTAAAGGTGAGCTGTTTTGAAGTCAAACGCAGACATTATGGGTTTCTTCTCCCCCAAAGTCATGTTTCATTATTCTTTAAAAGTTTTCTCAGATCTTCGCTGGGTTCAGACGTGCTAACTACTTTTATTTATTTATTTATTTTTAATAATAGGCTCCATGCCCAGTGCATGATGAGGGGCTCAAACTCATGACCTGAGATCAAAACATGAGCCAGGATCAAGAATCAGATGCTTAACTGACTGAGCCACTAGGGTGCCCCCAGACCTGCTAATAAGTTTGAATCCTGAATCTTGTCCACTAAGCCTCACAGTTGCTGTAAAGGGCCAGAGAGTAAATATCTTTGCTCTATGGGCCTCATTTCGCTTCTATCACAACTATTCAACTCTGCCGTTGTCACACAAAAGCTACCACAGACAATGCCCATATGAATGGGCGTGTTTGTGGTTCCAGAAAATTCCATGTGATAGGTGGTAGGGGGAATTTGGCCCACTGACTGGAGTTTGCTGGCCAACCCTGGAGTTATACCATCAATAAAATGTAGTGGTTTCTATCATACAATCACTTGGAGCTGTGTCGATGCAAAATAAACAAACCTCTTAGAATTTCTAAAAAAAAAAAAAAAAAAAAAAGGAAGAGAGTTTGATTCAAGACCAAGTGAGGACAGCTGCCCAGGACATACTATCTTCACAAAAGAGAGAAAGCCCCAGGGAAGGATGCTTAATCTGGGTTATGTATGGTTTTTTGTTACATCAAGAGTTACACTCATCACGATGAAGGACATTCCAGAAAATTACAAACTTTATCTTATGCTTCTAGTACGAGCAAGGTTGCAGGCTTTGGAAGGATAGCAATGGAACCTCATCAGATTTTCTCTTATCTTCAGTTTGAAATGTTTCTTTTAGGTGATTTGCTAACCACGCAGATGTACAATGTGTGCCCTGCAGAAATAGACACATGCTCTGAAGTTTGGTTAAGTCACTCTGACCTTGGTTAATGTTGAAGGGTAGCTTCCCTGGGAGCTCAGGAGCAGGATCCAGGAACATAACACGTTGAGAATTTCCTTTATCATTTCTCTCTTTTGAGCAATAATCTTTCCTCAGAAAGCATTAATGATCAACCTTATTTTTTTATGTCCCTTGGTGCCAGAGTGACTGCCTTGTTGCTAGAGTTCACCACTGTGGGGAAAGTCACGTAAATGGTGGGAAGCTTAAAAAAAAGATACATCTTTTCCTATTAAGTCCAGTTGACAGGCAAACACAGTACACATGTGCTTGGTTTAGATCCTCTAGTTTTACAGTTGATACAAAATTTATAATAAAGATACAGGACAGTAAAATAATTCCAATAGGTACAGTTTGAAGGAATGAATGTGGTGTTGGAGTATCCTTTATCAGCTGTGATGCTTTTTCTTATGGGTCAACTTAGCTAGGCTATAGTATCCAGTTATTTAGTCAAACCCTAATTAAGTTTTACTGGGAAGGGCATTTTGTCTGTCTGATGTGGGTAACATCTATGATCAGTTAATTGTAAGTAAAGGAGATTACCTTCAATAATGTGGGTGGGCCTCATTTAATCAGTTGAAGATTTGATGAAGGAGAAGAAGGAGAAGAGGAGGAGGAGGAAGGGGAAGAAGAAAAAGAAGAAACAAAACAACAACAAACCCTGAGTTCTCTCTAGAACTAAAACTTTTGCCTCAAGACTGCACTGTCTGCATGAGTTTCTTGCCTGCTGGCCTGCCCTAGAAATGTCGAACTTGTCAGCCTCCACAGTCACGTGAGCCAATTCATAGATACATCTCCTATTGATTTTTTTCTCGGGAGAACCTTGTGTGATATAGAAGAAATATGCCTAATGAATTACTTCTTATCCTGAAGACTCATTCTCCTCCGCTGTGTTATTATCTTTACATACTCATTTGTTTACTCATCCAGCCACCCCTCCATTCTTTTAACAATCTTTTCCATCTCAGTAAATGGAGCCACCATGTACAAGTTATTAAAACCGGAATCCTCAAAGGTACCCCAGTCTCCCATCTTTGCCTCTGAAGCATATCTCCTTTCCACTGTCATCTCATTTCATGGCGCCACCCTCTTCCAAGCCCCCGCTGAGGTCTGTACTTCTTCTGCTGCTCTGCACAGGTGTGGCGCACCTGCCTGCATTGGCTGCTCTGTAGCCATGTGTAAAACACATTTGATATCAGGCTTTGTGCTTTCTTTCCAGAAGGTCATCTTGTGAAGATGGAGCATTTGTCTTAATTTCCCTTTATGCAAAGCCAAGATATAAATATCTTCTCTGGGCCTACTTGCCAAACTCACTATGAGAGTCAAAGACAAGGCAATGGTTGCCATCCAAACCTTGGAGGAAAGAGCCTCGGGTATGATTTTTTCTCTGGGTTCTGTCTGAGACTCTTCTACATGTTGCCATGACATTTGGAATCCATATGCATTGAAATCACCCTTACATCGTGTGCAAAATTAATATCTAAAGACATATGTAGAAGAATAGCAATTATTAGCACCCTAAGCTATGATCTGATATTAGTATATTGCACAGTATGCCTTCTTTAAAAAATAAAAATAAGGAGTTAGTATTTGTATTTTTGTCATCTAAATTTCCTCCCCTAGGATTTCCTCATCTGAATTCCTGCCTCCTTTATCTACCTGTCCACCGTTAGAACATTTGGCACAATTTTTTTTTTTTTAAGATTTCAGTCATCTAATTCATGAGAGACACAGAGAGAGAGGCAGAGACACAGGCAGAGGGGGAAGCAGGCTCCCTGCAGGGAGCCCAATGCGGGACTCGATCCCTGGACCCTGGGATCACACCCTGAGACAAAGGCAGATGCCCAAACACTGGGCCACCCAGGTGCCCCATTGGGCACAATTTCATCACCCAAAATTATAAGACTAGGTTCATGGGTGTCACCACCAAAAGTGAGAAGAGGGAAAAAAGCTTAACTCTGCTCAATAAACTGTAACTCAAAACATGATACACTTTCCACTTTTCAGCAGAGGGGTCACTGAATCAGCCCACACACTGGCAGATTATCTTGCTCTTTCTGTCAAGTGAGTTGTTGAGGATGGAAGGGTCAGTGTCACTCTAAAATAGCAGGCAACCATCACTAACTTTTAAAAAGAACTGCTGGGCAAGCTGGACTTTCAAAAAACATTGGAAACAATGTGTGTGCCTACCTGCCACCTACTGTCTCTGGCTTTACTTACGTTTATTGTAACCTACTTGTCTCCATGCCAGTGAACAAAGGACCCTTTCCTGATTTTTGGTTTCTAGAATCTTCTTTACAACTTCCCAAACATTCTCAGCAAGGAGGACAGTGTAGCACGTCACCGGGGGCATACCCAGGAATAGAAAGGGGCTCCCTATTGAGGACAAAGTGGTGTCACATATGGTCAGAAAAGCAGAAATTAAAGCTGGCCATGAGCATCAGTTTCTCCAAACTGGTGTCTGGTCGAAGACAGAGCCCAGGCTACTCTGCCTGCCAGCCCCACCCTTGGGACAGACCCTCACTCTTGAGTGATGACCCTGTGATGTTGGAGACCACAGACCTCTCCTTGGGAGAGGCTGCCCCTTGGGCAAGAGGATGAGTTCCTTCTTTCTTAGACCCCCTGTTTCAGTAACGGACGGCCACCCCTGCCAGACAAATGCACACATTCGCGGTGAGCTGGTCTGTGGGTCGGTCAGACCTGGGTCCATCCTGGCTTCACCTCTGAGTGTGAGTTTTGTAAGATTGGATGAAAAGGCAGGGGTCAGAGGGTAAGAGAGGTGGGGAGACCTCGGTGGCACAGGAGGATGCTTGGTTTCCTCCTCCTGGCACCTGAGCGGAGTCCTGGTCTGGTGTCGCTGGCCAGCACTGCTCTCCCTCCTACCCATGTTAGGGGCGCTTTTAGGGTAGACAGGAGCAGATCCGAATGCCCCTGAGGGCCATCGTTTCTCTGCTGGATTCTTCCTTCTCTGCATTCCAGGAAGCCCCTCGGTTCCTCCAAGAAGCGAGTGTGTAGAGTCTTTCAAACTCCAAGCTCCTGGATCTTGCCACTCGGAGCTGGGAAGAGCACAGAAGAGGACACAGCTCTATTTCAGATGTACCACCTCTCCTTTGTCTCCACCACTTCTGGCCTGGGCCCAGCTGGGAAGGGGCTTCTCTATTCTTCACCCCCTGCCCCCCAGAAGCCCCCACTCCACATTCACTATTGCCATTTGCACAACATGGGCCACACTGAGTAAATAAGTTTTGTGCAAACTTGACTCCTACCAGACTTCTTAAAGAGTGCTGATCTTTTTTCTCCCTCGAATATTTGAAAGCACAAGCCCCACAATGCATCTTTGGCAGTGATGGTAGAGGGAAAGTTGGACTGTTCTGTCTACAGGTACTTGAATGTCAGGTAGTGAAAATCCTACGTAAACAGAATGCTGTGTTAGGATGTTGTTCATCCTTCCTCTTATTTTTTAAATGTCTCAGTTACAACTCCAGTGGACGCTGTGCTCAAATCAGATCTGATGTACCTTCATTTGCATATTTCAGGCGACATAGTTGTCATCACCATGTGGGTGTATTTCCATCAGCACAGTCCTTGTGTGCCCAAAATAGTATTTTGTTATTTTTATGATTTATAATTTAACTTTGGGACTCTGTTCCATTGAGGTGGTAGAAATTTTCCCAACCTCCGGCTACCTCAACATTTCTGGGTGTACTTAAGCGCTGATTGTGAGAGAAGACGGGGGAGAAACTTCCCGGCATTTACTCATCCAGAATTCTCAGCATCTCCTGTTGTATCTCTGGCCCTTGCATGCCAGCCCCTCCCTCCTGCTGCACACCAGCCCCCCACCTGCTCCTCCCACCCCCGTTTGCATGACTCATCTGTAGATCTAACGACGGCCTTACATCTGTAGCCAGGATGTGGCTGTGAGGTGACTTCTATGCCACACTTGGGTGCACGGAGCACTCAGCTGTGCTGCACCAGAACCCAGGGGCTCTGGAAGGTGCTGTGGGCCCTCGAGCAGGACACCTCCTGCAAGCATTTCTATCCTGGCTCTGGCTGCTTCCTTGGCCTCTGCCTGGGGCCACTCAAACCCCCAACCATCAGGAATTCTTGTCAGCACCCCTGAGGCTCAGTCTGAGGAGAGCACCGTGCCATCCTTTGCTCAGTGTCCGGAGGCTTGCCCTGACTGTCCCCCTGCAAGCCTGGGGATCCTAACTTCTCCCGGTGGGGAGGGTAGACAGGCTTTTTTACTTGGAACTTTGACTTGTAAAACCCCAAAGCATTTCACTGCTTTCTGCCATAACATGGCTCTTCCCTGAGCTCACACGCCCTGCACCCCCGGGGCCTCAAGGGGTCCCAGCCAATGTGGGGGGCTGGGAGTTGGGTCAGTTAGTGCTGAAGATATTATCTGAGACAGTTTCTTTCCCTCCTCAGCTCTGTCTGTTAAATGACCTTCACTGACGTCCTCTTCCTAATGGAAATGTACTAGAGTCTCAGAAAACACAGGTGAACCTAAGACAATCCCTCCATTCTGTAAGGCGAACAATTCAGGATGAAAATAAAAAAAAAAAAAAAAAAAAAAAGCAAACCCAGCTGCCTCAGTGAGACAAGCCTGATGAGAGGGTGTAAACCAGCACCCCGGTAAGCAGGTGAGGCCCCCGGCGTGCTATGCGAGCGTCTGCACTGTTTCTTAAGTATCATTTGGTGCTCGGGAATCGCTGTGTCCAGAATTCGAAATTACTGCTTTCACCGCTGATGCAAGGCAATTGGGTCATTCTTCCTGAAGCGATGGAGCAACACAATTTGCAGATCCCTTTTAAACGCTGCAAATGTGTCCCGCAGCTGCTCACGGTTTGCATGAAAAACTTTACCCGTAAGTAGGTACCCCAGCATGGGAACGGGTCTTGAATGCGTTGAGCAGATTAACACTTTCTTAGCAAAGAAAGCCTGCCTGATGAATCCTTAGTGTTGAGTCCCTGGTTTAAACTTGAAAAATCAATGAGAGATCACAACCACTAGGTTCTCGGATGCCATCACCCAGCTTGCCCATTTGCTCGGGGGTCCCCCATCACTGTGTACACCACATATTTAGGCAACTCATGGACCCAGGTGACCCATGACACTGACTTATTACAAAATCACACAAGCACCACACTGTGTTCCAAATGGACTGCCCAGTACAATGCCTTCCCTACTCCCAGGGATTAATATATACCTTCAGAGGATTCCTTAATTCTGAATGTATTGATTTTATCTCTGCTTCTGGAAGAATTACATTGCAATCAGTGGAAAGTCCTTTGAGAGAAGTTTCTCAGTAACTGTTTTCCAATTCTTTGCCCAGCATCTAGCCAGGTGGCTGCACATGGTCTGTGCTTCGGATTTGGCCCTGAAGCCATACTAACAGAAAATGCTTGCTTGTAAAACTCCCTCGAGGAAAAGTCATTTATGTTGAAGAAATGAGGTCATTCTTGTACCCAGTCTGATTCTGTGATACCAGGGACTTGTCAGTTACTACCCGTGTTCTGCACAAGGATATAATTTGCCTCAGTGGTTCACTAGAAAATGCTATATCTCATTGATAGATTTGCTTAAGAACAACACAAAGACTACATTTGTAGCTTATACATGAGGCAGAATTTAAAATAGATTTTTCCCTTGGAAATAACAGTTATGGAAACAAATTTCCTTTTGCACCTCCAGTTATTTATTTATGTTCTGTCTCATTGCAAAGGAAGATAGGAGATGGCTTAAGAAGATACAATATTTCAACATAATAAAAAATTTAGGAATATCTAAGAGGCATTTTTTAGAAAGCCAAATAAAGGATCAGGAGTCTGAAATTAAAATAAAGCCAGAGGGAGGGTCACCTGGCTGGCCCTACAATCTCATATCTGGTGGGAGGTGGACCACAAATTTGGTTCTAACTCTGAGGCTGGCGAAAAGATGAAAATGAAATCAGCCACAGTGTTGAATTTCAGAAAGTGCTTGAGTCAAATTTTAAAGGATGAGTAGAGTTTGCCAAAGATTCAAAAGCAAGGAGCATGGTTAGTGAAAGGTGGAGGGACCAGATTTTAGCAGAGGCAAGAAATATGCAAATGTCTTACAGCCATTCAGAGTAGGGAATAAGTACGACAATCCATATACAACACTTACACACTTAGTATAGTACCTGACAAAGAAGACATTGGTTTTATTTTCAATGGTACTGTTTGATGGTGATTGGTCCATTCGAGTGATGATGGTAGTGGTTGTGCTGTTGTCGTGGCTATTGGTGATTTTATTGCGGTGGTCAATGGAGGCCACGGTGGTCTTATTGTCACTGATGAAGACCAGGGTGATGGCTTTGTTATTGCTGTTCGTACTGACGGTTTTGTTACTGGTTTCAGTGGTAGTAGTGTTGGTGGTAGTTGTGATAATAATGGTGGTGGTTTTGTTGTTGATTTTCTTGGTTTCAGTGGTGATCATTATGTTATTGTTCTTGGTGGTACATACTGGTGGTGGTTTGGTTGTTCCTGTCATTGCTGCTGATAATGGTTGTGATGGTAGAATAATGAATTCTCCATGGCTGGACCATAGGGCACAAGAATGGCTGGGATTCAGGTTGGTTCAGGTCTTCAGTTTGATTGTCTAAATGTTCATAAAAATGTGCTGTTGGCCTATGTGACACGATGTGAAAATGAGTAATAAGATTTTGTGCTTCATGATCAGCGGCCCCGCCCCCGGAGCATCCAGGCCCCTGCAGACGGAGAGCTCTGTAGTTACTGCGGGAGCTGAATCAAGGGCTCCAGAGCTGACCGCCGCCACTGTGGTTGTTCCTCCTGGGGCCTCACGGGGTAAACAACCTCCACTGAGCCCTGCACCAGGAGGGGGCAGAGCAGCTCCCCCAAGTGCTAACACCTGAGAATCAGCACAGCAGGCCCCTCCCCCAGAAGACCAGCTAGACGGACAAGTTCCAGGGGAAGTCAAGGGACTTAAAGTACACAGAATCAGAAGATACTCCCCCGTGTTTTTTAAAACTCTTCAGAGTGTAGGGATAGAGGGAACATTCCTCAACATCTTAAAAGCCATTTACGAAAAGCCCACAGCAAATATAATTCTCAATGGGGAAGCACTGGGAGTCTTTCCCCTAAGATCAGGAATAAGACAGAGATGTCCACTCTCACCACTGCTATTCAACATAGTACTGGAAGTCGTAGCCTCAGCAATCAGACAACAAAAAGACATTAAAGGCATTCAAATTGGCAAAGAAGAAGTCAAACTCTCCCTCTTCGCTGATGACATGATACTCTACATAGAAAACCCAAAAGCCTCCACCCCAAGATTGCTAGAACTCATACAGCAATTTGGCAGCGTGGCAGGATACAAAATCAATGCCCAGAAGTCAGTGGCATTTCTATACACTAACAATGAGACTGAAGAAAGAGAAATTAAGGAGTCAATCCCATTTACAATTGCACCCAAAAGCATAAGATACCTAGGAATAAGCCTAACCAAAGAGGTAAAGGATCTATACCCTAAAAACTATAGAACACTTCTGAAAGAAATTGAGGAAGAAACAAAGAGATGGAAGAATATTCCATGCTCATGGATTGGCAGAATTAATATTATGAAAATGTCAATGTTACCCAGGGCAATTTACATGTTTAATGCAATCCCTATCAAAATACCATGGACTTTCTTCAGAGAGTTAGAACAAATTATTTTAAGATTTGTGTGGAATCAGAAAAGACCCCGAATAGCCAGGGGAATTTTAAAAAAGAAAACCATAGCTGAGGGCATCACAATGCCAGATTTCAGGTTGTACTACAAAGCTGTGGTCATCAAGACAGTGTGGTACTGGCACAAAAACAGACACATAGATCAATGGAACAGAATAGAGAACCCAGAAGTGGACCCTGAACTTTATGGTCAACTAATATTCGATAAAGGAGGAAAGACTCTCCACTGGAAGAAAGACAGTCTCTTCAATAAATGGTGCTGGGAAAATTGGACATCCACGTGCAGAAGAATGAAACTAGACCACTCTCTTTCACCATACACAAAGATAAACTCAAAATGGATGAAAGATCTAAATGTGACACAAGATTCCATCAAAATCCTAGAGGAGAACACAGGCAACACCCTTTTTGAACTCGGCCACAGTAACTTCTTGCAAGATACATCCACGAAGGCAAAAGAAACAAAAGCAAAAATGAACTATTGGGACTTCATCAAGATAAGCAGCTTTTGCACAGCAAAGGATACAGTCAACAAAACTAAAAGACAACCTACAGAATGGGAGAAGATATTTGCAAATGACGTATCAGATAAAGGGCTAATTTCCAAGGTCTATAAAGAACTTATTAAACTCAACAGCAAAGAAACAAACAATCCAATCATGAAATGGGCAAAAGACATGAAGAGAAATCTCACAGAGGAAGACATAGACATGGCCAACATGCACATGAGGAAATGCTCTGCATCACTTGCCATCAGGGAAATACAAATCAAAACCACAATGAGATACCACCTCACACCAGTGAGAATGGGGAAAGTTAACAAGGCAGGAAACCACAAATGTTGGAGAGGATGTGGAGAAAGGGGAACCCTCTTACACTGTTGGTGGGAATGTGAACTGGTGCAGCCACTCTGGAAAACTTGGAGGTTGCTCAAAGAGTTAAAAATAGACCTGCCCTATGACCCAGCAATTGCACTGCTGGGGATTTACCCCAAAGATACAGATGCAGTGAACGCCGGGACACCTGCACCCCGATGTTTCTCGCAGCAATGTCCACAATAGCCAAACTGTGGAAAGAGCCTCGGTGTCCATCGGAAGATGAATGGATAAAGAAGATGTGGTCTATGTATACAATGGAATATTCCTCAGCCATTAGAAACGACAAATACCCACCATTTGCTTCGACGTGGATGGAACTGGAGGGTATTATGCTGAGTGAAGTAAGTCAATCGGAGAAGGACAAACATTATATGTTCTCATTCATTTGGGGAATATAATAGTGAAAGGGAATAGAAGGGAAGGGAGAAGAAATGGGTAGGAAATATCAGAAAGGGAGACAGAACATAAAGACTCCTGACTCTGGGAAACGAACTAGGGGTGGTAGAAGGGGAGGAGGGTGGGGGGTGGGGGTGAATGGGTGACGGGCACTGAGGAGGGCACTTGACGGGATGAGCACTGGGTGTTATTCTCTATGTTGGCAAATTGAACACCAATAAAAAATAAATTTATTAAAAAAAAAAAGATTTTGTGCTTCAGAGTCTACAATGGCCCGTGAGCTCTCCCCTTAGGAAAAGACTGCAGGCCCATAACAAATAGGTGGTAAAGTCTTGGAGCTACAGAGCTCTAGACCTCAGCTGTTGTTTGATAAAAAGATGCACAATCTTTGTGGCAACAACCGAGAACCATTGAAACTCTTCCCAAGATCTAAGAAATTTTAAAATGTCAATCGATCTGCAAGATGGCTTAGCAAGCTCGGAGCCCTGGGTCAGCAGATGGTGACAAGCTCCCAAATGCCAATTTGACCCCAGACTGACATATTTCTGTGCACGCTCCTGATTTCCATCTTACTTTCATTCAGGTCCATCTGTTTCGGAGGCAAGTTGTTCACTCAAGAAGTGGGCGCTATCTTTGTAATGCGGCAGAGGCACAGAGCAGCGGCCTCTGCAGGGATCTGTAGGCCCATTTCGCAGCATGAGTGGCAACTTGTGTAGGCAGGGTAGGGAAGGCAAAACGGACAGCAGTTGTCCAAGACCTCATCCAGAGCAATGGTGCCGGGCATATTCCAGGCACCAGTTTTTCAGCCTTGGCATCGCTATGGGCTATGACTATACTTGCTCAAGTGTTTCTGATTTTCTAAACACTAGGTGGTATTTTTCTGTAGTGAGCTTGGATGATCATGCAAAGGATAAATAATGTAGAAAACAGCTCAAGCAGTGAAAAGAAAGAAGGTGCTGAATACATAGGTTCTGAATACAAGTAAAAAGAGTATGGGAGTTTAAACTTTAGCTTTGCAGCGTTGAGGACCAAGGTGATGCAGAAGCGTAGCATGCCTGTGTTTCAGAAGAATCCTTCTCCTTCATGACAGGCCCTGCCCCAAAGGCCAAGCATGGCAAGTGTTTTGGTGAGAAAGTGATCTACTGGGTTTCTCCAGGAAGCAGCAAATCTAACTTCATCATGTCTTAGAAATTAAACTCAAACTTTCCTATAGTGCTTACTACAATGCCGAAGGTTCTTTATCTACCGTTGCAAGAAAATCACTCTCAATCTGCTAGCCTAAAATGACAATATTTGTTGGCTGACTGTTTCTGTGGGTCAAGAACCTGGGCACGGTGAGGTTGTGTCCAGTGGCTCAGAGTCTCCGAGAGGTTGCAATCCGGGTCTTGGCATCAGCGGCAATGACCTCACAGCTCAACTGGGAAGCATCCTTCTGGGCTGCTGGTCTGAGGGCCTCAGATCCTCCACCCTCGGGCTTACAAAATGGCAGCTTGCTTCAGCACAGCAGACAAGCAAGAAGAACCAAAGAGAGATGGTGGAGACAGGAAGGAAGTCATAGTCTTTCAGCCTCATCTCAGGAGTGATACACCATCGTTTTTGGGACATTCTCTTTATTAGAAGCCAGTGATTGCCCGGCCCACCCGCAAGGGGAGAAGAGCAGCCAGGGAGGTAGGGATCCTTGGGAGCCATTTCAGAAGCGGCCTAACAGAGAAGCGGGTCAATATTTGACTGTGATTATTATGATTCCTTACCAGGTGCTATTTCGTGTAAGCTGAACATACAGCAAAGCAGAACAGTAAAAATAGTTCTTTCTTGAAAAATAGATTAAATTTTATTGAAATCATTTGTTGGACTTATTTGATAAATCTTTGATTATATCCTATTTCTTTCTCCTTCCTTTTCCTATTCCCTTACTACCCAGGGCAAGAGAAGGCCTTTAACCAGTGAATGTAAATTCTCCCTTGATTAGAGATATTCATTGTCCTTTGTAGTAGTGAGTTAAAATATTCAAAATCGAATTTGTCAAAATTGAGAAACACATCTGTGGAAAATAAGCAAGAAAGGAAAAAAAAAATCCTGCAACACTCAAAACATGATGATGATGGTACCTTTTGTTTGACTTTTTTTTTTTTTTTTTGAGATTTTATTTATTCAGTGCATACTATAGGTTAGTCTGGACACTAAGAGTTTTTGATAATCTTTTGTTTCACCCTTGCTAGAGCTCTGCAAGGTTAGGAAAGGCCTTATTTTCTAGATGAAGGAGTACAATCTCAGGAGAGTTAAGATGTGGTTAGCATCACAAGTGTTGTAACCCGGCCTAACTCCAGAGGCATTGTGTTCTACAGCTCCTCCACATTCTGGTTTGGGAATACACTTTCATACACAATTTCACGTGCAATTGGCTTCTTGACCATTTAAAAAAAACAAAAACAAATGCATTTAAAAATGTATGTAGCCCCAGTGTCAGACATGCTGTTTTCACAAGAACCTCCAAGGAGCCACTTCATGAAAAGCTCCTTTGCTCTTTCCTGGCATAGACTCTGCTCCTGGATGTCAGAGAATTTCTGCCAAAAAAAAAAAAAAAAAGCTTAATTAGTTATATAAATAAGCATATTACTCATTGGTAGGAAAAAACTCTCACAATCCTGGTTCTCTGCTACCACCATGGCAGAAAGAAAGGGCACCCAGAGGCCTCAGCCAAGCAGCTGTATCACCCTCAGGTTCCAGAGCATCACAGCAGCCACTGCACCTGCCTAAGGGAATGCACAGCGTCAGGAGAGGTGGGCGCAGCAGCCCCCCAAGTGGGGTATAGAACTCAGGAAGCTCCCCAGATATCTCCTCATGATTATGATATCAATTCCTTCAGTTATTTAGCCAGGAGTGGGATTGCTGGATCATACTGTAGCTCTAGTTTTAATTTTTTGAAGACTCTCCATACTATTGTGCATAGTGACTACATGAACTTACATGCCCACCAACGGTGTGCAAGCATTCTCTTTCTCTGCACCCTTGCCAGGCCTTCCTAGATCTCTTGTCTTTTTCATAATAGCCGTTCCAACAGGCATGAGATAACATCTCCTTGTGGTTTTGATTTGCATTTCCCTGGTAATTACTGGTGTTGAGCACATGTTCATATACCTGTTGGCCATTTGTATGTCTTCTTTAGGGAAATGTCTACTTAGTCTCTGTGCCCAGTTTTGAATTTAGTTATTTGGATTTTTTTGCTGTTGAGTTGTAGGAGCTCTTTATATGTTTTGTGTATTAAACCTTATCAGATAAATTATTTACAAATATTTTCACCCATTCTGTAGGTTACCTTTCCATTTGTTGATTATTTCCTGTGCTAAGCAGAAGCTTTTTACTTTCATGTAGTCCCACTTGTTTATTTTTGCTTTTGTTTCTTGTGCTTTAGTGTCAAGTCCAAAATATCATTGCCAGGGCATGTAAAAAAAATTTCCTTATATTTTCTTCTAGGAAATTTAGAGTTTCAGGTCTTATGTTTAAATCTAATCCATTGTGAGTTGACTTTGGACATGGTGTGATATAAGAGTTCAATTTCGTTCTTTTGCATGTGGATATCCAATTTTCTCAAATACCATTTATTGAAGAGACCATCCTTTTTCCATTATATTCTTGGTATCCTTGCCAAAGGTCAAATGGCCACATATGTGTGGGTTTATTCCTGGATTCTCTATTCTATTCCTTTGGTCTATATGTCTGTTCATATGCCAGCATTATATTGTTTTGATTACTGTAGCTTTGTAATATATTTTGAAATCAGGAAGTGTGATGCCTCCAGCTTTGTTCTTCTTCCTCTAAAACAATCTGGCTATTCCAGGTCTTCTGTGAATTTTAGGATTTTTTTTCCATCTCTGTAGGAATTTCCATTATGATTTTGATAGAATTGCATTGAATCTATAGAAGATTTTACAACTTTACATATTTTTAAATAAATTAGTTATACAAATCCTTTATTTTATATGTGTGTTGTAAATATTTTCATTTAGTTTGTCATTTTTTGACTTTGCCTATGTTGTATTTACAGCATCCAAAATTTTTATTTTATTTTTATGTAGTTAAATTCATCAATCTTTTATTGCATTTAATTTTAAGTCATAATTTGCAAGCTTTTTACTATACTCAGGTTATAGGAGAATTGACCTCTATTTTCTTCTGGTATATGTAATTTATTTATTTATTTATTTATTTATTTATTTATTTATTTATTTATTTATAACATTTAAATCTATTTGGAGTTTATTTTTATGTAAGGTTTGAGGAATGGATCTAATTTTATCTATTTTTCCAAATGACTACCTGATTGTATTGTCATTCATTAAAGAGATTATGGTTGCCCCTGTGATTTGAGAGACCTGTTTTGCATCTTTTTCTTTATTTTCAACTCCACTGTCCTGTCTGTTCACATGCCAGCCTTTCACTGTATAGGATTTGTATCATGTTTTACCGTCCAGTAGGCTTATTCCTCCTCCCACTCACCCCCACCCACTGAGTTAATTCTTCTGTGTTTTCCTGGCTTTCCTTGTGTGTTTATTTTTCTAACTAGCCTAGCTCCATTAAAAAGCTCCTTAGAATTTTTACTGGAATTGCATTACATGTGTAAGCTGACTTCCGGAGAAATGACATCTGGATCACATTGAGACATCCCAACCAGGATAAGAGATGTTATTCCGTTGGTTCAATTATTCCGCTGGAGACTTACTTTCCTCTTCTTATTTCCTTCTTTCCCTTCACTGCCTCATCTCCAAGGGGTACCATGTCTTCTCCATATACCTCTTTCTCTCCCACAAGTAATGCTTCTTCCAAGCTGCCCCCTCTGGTTCCACCCACTTGCCAGTGTCTTTTCCACAGCAGGACGAGGAACCTCCAGCTCCTAACTGGTGTTGAGTCATTTTGTGTGTATTGTTTCCCTTTCTCCTTCCGGGGGTGGTTTTGTCTGTAGTTCTTCTCAGCCCTCAGGTCCCTCTGCTATCCTTTCTACTCTTTCTGGCCCCCTCTCTGCTCCTCTGCATTCAGAGGCTCTCAGCAGCGGCGAGTGGGTGTGGGAGCTCTGTGGGAATCTGCTGCCTTTTCCGTCTACGATCAGGTAATGCAAAGGTCGCAGCATTCCCTCTCTTCTGGTAGTGCCAAATGCATGAGTCCTTTTGAGTTTCATCTGTTTTCCTTATTGACTTCATGGTTGTTTGGGGAAGGAGGTTGCAAACCAGACCACCATTATTCTCCCAATCCTGAGGGCTGTATTTTAACAAGCTTGATATCTAGGCAAATCTAGGGGTAGATCTCACATCAGAAGATGTCATTTCCCATTAGATAACTTGAGTATGTTCATAGACTATGGTATAAAGAGAAATACAATTTCAACTCATGAAGAAATCTGTGCCCCAAAGGGAAAGGGGTTCGTTGGGAGGAAAGTTTGAGGGCAGAAAAGAGGGAACACAGTTCCCAGGGAACCTAGATTAGTGATTAAGAGGAAAAGAATTTTGGAAGGAAGAGTAAGCGAGAGTTCTAAAACATTGGGTGGAAATCTGATTTTGACTTAATTTGATTGCAGTCCCTGGGGCTTTGTTCCATTATAATATAATAATTTAGACATTCCAAGTTAGGTTGTGTTTCAATTAATGTGATAGTCTCAAGTAAATGGTACAGACGAACTGAAGAGACCCCCCCCTCCCCGCCATGCCTTGGTTGTTCACGATAAAAAAGTATCTGACCTCTGAATTTGGGTCTGCTTGTCCCTGTCTGGGGGCTGCCATCACAAGATGACAGTGTATTTGGGGACTGGCTTATTGTGGCCTCTGAACTCAAAATATACAAGCAGAACATGGATTTATTTTTCTCCCACTTCTATTTTTAATTCTGCTTTGTGGGATTTCCCTTCTCTGCCCATGGAAGACGCCTTAGACAGACCCATACAGCTTTCTCGATGCTTCGGCTCACGTGACAAAGAAGGTCCATTGCTGGGCATTAAAAGTTCTGGTTAGACTGAACTCTTCAATTTCACATCTGGTGCAAAGCTGCTCCCAACCCCAGCTCTCATTGCTTCTCCGCATGTCCCCAGGACAGAAGCAGGGAAAACTTATTGGTAGAAATGGGACACATCTCCCCATGCTTGGTGCCATTGTGATCTACCTGTCCTGCACACATGGTTGGTCCCCCAGAGCTGGCACTCCCTTGGGAGGTGCCTCTGTGATGGTCTGGCAGTCCCACAGAGATCACAGATTTGTGATCTTCCCTCTGCTTTTGTCCTGATGTATACCCACAGCCTCCTGGTGATGGGACCGCTCACCACCGTACACTGCCCTATCAAGTGGGTGCTTCCAAACTGCTTGGCTTGACCATCTTCTCTACATCCTTGCCATTCAAGGGGGTCATGCACTGGGATCCCAAATGGGTCCCTTCTCTTTAGCTTCCATAGTATACTGCACCAGCCAGCTCTCTTTTTTGGAATTCTCAGGAGAGAAGCAGGCAATAGTCTCTACCTACAGGTACTCTCGAATTCCAAGAAACATACATTTAGCTCTTCCAGGACCACCACCCCCCACTTCATGTTTGCTCAGCATGTGGTGCATTGGCTGTAGGATGCCAATCTCCTACCCTTAATTATATATACTCTTTTCTGATATCTCTGCTGGAGCCTCCTTTCCTTACTTTGAGAAGGTGGTCAAGCACCCTACTTCCCTCTCATGATGGAGAATACATACTAATCTGCCCCTGGCTGGCAAATCTTGTTTTGGCTTATTGCCTTCAATAAACTCATTTCTTGGGGGATCCCTGGATGGCTCAGTGGTTTAGTGCCTGCCTTTGGCCCAGGGTGCGATGCTGGAGTCCCGGGATCAAGTCCCACATTGGGCTCCCGGCATGAAGCCTGCTTCTCCCTCTTCCTGTGTCTCTGCCTCTCTCTCTCTCTCTACGCCTATCATAAATAAATAAATAAATAAATAAATAAATAAATAAATAAATCTTTAAAAAAACCAACTCATTTCTTTCCATATATGTATCTGTGTATGTAAAGATTACATATTTTATATTACATACATACATTATATTCTGTATTATAACATTATGTTATATTGTATTATATACATATAGATATGGAAGTTGCAGAGTGCACACAAATTGAATACATCATGCTAGATACATAGTTGGGTTGCTAGACTGGCTTTTCAACATTTTGTTCATCTTTTATTTTTTAAATATTTTATTTATTTATTTACAAGAGACACAGAGAGAGAGGCAGAGGGAGAAGTGGGGTCTGTGCAAGAAGCCTGTTGTGGAACCCGATTTCAGGACTCCGGGATCATGCCCTGAGCCAAAGGCAGATGCTCAACCCCTGAGCCACCCAGGCACCCTGCTCTTCAATCTTAATAGGTCCTGAAGGAATGTGTTTAGAACTTTATTCTGGAATGGGAGGGGCTTTCCGCCTATTTGTTTGAAGCCTCCGCCAGAATCCTGGACCAGGGGGAATGGTGTCAGCCATATTTAGTTACCAACACTTTCTACCATTTGTGATCATCTACTGTGTGCCAATTCCTATTCTAAATGCTTGAACTAATTTCATCCCGTTCCTGTAAGAGAATGTTTCTTTACTTCCTTTTACAGAGTAAGGTATAGGGGTTCAGAGAGGCAGAACATCTTGCCCAAGATCACACATCTGGTGAGGCCAAGCCTGGGAAGGACTGGAGGGCTGTCTGATTGCCAAGCCTGCATTCTGTGCCTCATCACGGCGTCAGATGGTTAGACAGCATCAGATGTGTCCACTAAACTAAAACAGGCCTCATTCTCCCGAAAGTGCTGATTAAAAAGTTCAGTTGGGATGTTGTGTTGGCTATCATGAACATCGGTGTGGATAACTCTATATTCCCTAGAAACCATGGAGATATTATCTACATCCCGTTTACAAATGCAACCCCAAGCAAAGACTGCAAACTACTGCTCCTTAGGGAGGAAAACTAGCCAATCCATCACTAGAGACCTGTTCAAATTTCTAGTGTCTTAGTGAATGTCGGGTTTTGACATAAAGCTATTTGTGCACATGAGGAAGATGTTGTCAGTGGCCTGTGCTGCATGCAGGGCTCTGTGCTAGGTGGGAAAACTGTTGAATGTATAGGTCTGTCATTCAAAGAGCAGACCCAGTCACCACCAAAGCTTGCTTTATTTATTTATTTATTTATTTATTTATTTATTTATTTATTTATTTATTTTGGACATGTAGCTACCCCTCTATTGGTCTTAAATAATTTTTTAACAAGTAATTATACTTACAATAGGAACAAAAGGAATTCTATTTCTGAATTTGCTATTTTGTGGATACATGCCAGTACTTGGTCTTTAGTTGAAACAGACATTTAGCTATAAACCACTGGCCAGAAAGATCCTAAATGATCAATTTCCCCTGTTATTTTAACTCCCTTGTCTCTCCTAACTGTACCACGCACATTTTTCCTCACTGACCTTCCAACACATTCCCAGCTTTCATGAGCTTTGTACTTCAGTTATTAAATTACAAAAGAAATGGGGCAAAAGGACTAAAATATATTTCTCAGAAATACAGCTGTGCTAGCAACGGGCGCCGCATGTGAAGTATGTCTCTTATCCCACTTCTCCTCATCACATTTCAGCAAATAAATCCGACTCTCTGTGGAACAATTTTGGTGTTAGCACAAAGTAATTCGAAACAGTGGGGGGTGGGAGACGCATAATTATGACCAGCAGAAGATGCGTTTGCAAAAGCCGTGCATGAAATGATTGAGTTAGGAAAAAGCTTTGCCAGAGGCCCAGAAAATCCTTCTGTTTCCCCCTAAATTACAAAGCATTTATTCTATTCTGTAGTGATTTACATGATAATTCCATAAAACTACTTTGCCTAAAATTATTCTGTCTGTTTGTCCTCCTCAGTAATAATATGTTAGGATTCATCTGGCTTATTTATTCATTCATTGGATAGAATAAGAGAGAGTTCCTACTCTGGTGGGCCACATAAAGGAGGTCATTATATTTCAAGTTAGCACGTGGATCAAGAGGGCTGCAGAGCAAGCATCATCGGGGAGGACCACATATCCCTGTCTGCATGGTCATGAGAAGCTTCCTGGACAAGGTGATGGCAAGGCCGAGTCCTAGGGGAGGAGCCGGCATTGTTGAGGGTGAGGTAGGACAAGGTATCCTGGGTGTAAGGGAGTGGCATGACCAAGGACCATAGATAGGCATGGCCAAGAACATGGAAGATGGAGTCAAGAAGTATAAGGAACACAGTGGGTGGGTGTCTTAGTTGGCTTGGGCTACCATAGCAAAATACCATAAGCTGGGTGGCTTACACAGTGACTTACACAGTGGCAATCTGTTTTCTCACAGTTCTGAAGACTGAAAGTCCAAGATGAAGGTGCCAGCAGGGTCAGTGTCTGGTGAGGTCCCTCTCCTTGGATTGCAGATGGCTGCCTTCTTACTACACCCTCACATGGCCATTCTGTGTTCCTATGGAGAGAGAGATTGAGATCTCTACACTCTCTAGTCCTCTTCTTAGAAGAACTCTAATCTCATCATGAAGGCCCCAACCTCATGACTTAATCTAATTATCTCACAAAGGCTCCATCTCTGGATACCATCATAGTGGGCTTAGGACTTCAGCATATGAATCTGGCAGGACACAGATCAGTTGATGACAGTGTGTATATTAGTCAGGGTTCTCCAGAGAAACAGGACACACACACACACACAGACACACACACCACACAGATTGAAAGACACAATGTGGGAGTTGGCAAGTCAAAATGTGTTGGACAAGCCAGCAAGCAGGAAATCCTGATATGAGTTGAGGTTGCAGTCTTGAGTGTGAATTCTGTGTGGCCGACCAGGTGGGCTGGAAACTCAGGCAAGGTTTCTACATTTGAGTCTTGAGGCCAAATTCCTTCTTATTCGGAAATCTTTCCTCTTCAGGGCTTCAACTGATTAGATGAGGCCCTTCCACATTATGTGGAGCAATCTGTATTTTTCAAAGCCCACCAATTTAAATTAATCATATCTAAACTATATCTTCACAGCAACATCTAGACTAGTGTTTGACTAAATAACTGGACACCATAGCCTAGCCAGGTTGACACATGAAACCCTCACGGTGAGCAGAATGGGATGAATCAAAGAGGGGTGAACATGAGAAATTAATGGTCTGGGGCTGGATTCTAGAAAAGCTGGCCTGTGCTAGCTAGTGAACCACCACTGCCTTATAGATCTGGGATCATAAACACAGATGCCTAAGGGACCAGACAGGTAAGACAAATGAATGATTTGAGACCTGCTTATATTTCTTATATACACACCAAACACATGAGAATATTCTATTCTATTTTATAAAGAAAGATGTGCTTTCAATTTCTTTTTTAGTAGAGCCCTTTTGATTTATCTCTCATTTTCTCTCTTTTGATAGGGACAAGGATACACAAAAATATCTCTGTTATAACCAAATGATGGTATAGGCAAGGATAAAAAATGGCAACTGTCACATGCCCTGATTCCTGTTGATGGAGGAGTATTGGAGGACACTTGATATGTTGGAGGGAATCTGCTTTCTAAGGGGGATGGCCAGGCCACTGGCCCAGCTCATGGTACACTGTGGACATGTGGAGCTAGTGTGGCCAGATGTTCTGATGTTTATGTGACATGTTCTAATTTTGAAACATCAAAATATCTTAAAAGACTCTGTAGCCAAACTCCTCTCCTGGAAATGCCAAGCCTTCTGCTGTTCATGATGAGACCATTTTCAGGTTTTAGGTAGTGTGCTTTCAGGCGAAGTGAATTCAGTATCTATCACTGAATAACAGATTATCTCCCAAATTTTGTGGCACAAAACAATATTTATAAGCTTGCAATTTCTATGGATCAGAAATTGGAGCATTTTAGGTGGGTGGTTCTGGCTCAGGACTTCTTACAGGTGCTAGTGAAGATGTCAGCTGAGAGAGGCTAGAGGAACCACTTCCAAGCTCACTCACGTGGCTGTTGGCAGGAGGCCTTACTTCCTCATTATGTGGACTTCTCCACGGGATTGCTGAGCATACTTAGAACCTGGCAGCTGGCTTTCCTCAGTATGAGGAATGAGAGAGACCAGGATGGAAACCACAGTGCCTCTTATACTCTAACCTCAGAAGTGAAATCCCGTCATGTTTGCCATCTTCTCTTGACCGCATTGACCACCCTGGAACAATATGGGAGGAGACTACATAGCATGTGACTCTCAGAAGGCAAGGATCACTGGGGGCCATGCGTAAGGCTTACTACACAGTCGATTTGGGGTTGGTATGTGTGTATAGGATAGATTTGAGGTAGGGACCTTATTTAGGAGGATATTGGTTTGATAGAATGCTGATGAGGGCATATGGCAGTTAGAAAAAGGAAAAGAAAGTAAATTCACAAATACTTAAGGAATAAAATGTCTCTCAATTTTCCTGCCTTTGAGAATAACTGTGTGGGAACACAATGTATGGAGTTGTTGCAGTCATTTTGTGATAATGAGGTGACAAACGATTATGCTTGATGTGGTATGGTGGGCGGATGGACAGACCCTGGCTGCTTGATGACATTGCTGGGTCACCAATCACCCTTAAAATATCTCATCACATTAACAATAAAGACCTTAAGAATTTAAGCCACCATGAATGGGGCATTCTGTTATGGGCTGCTTTAAAAATACAGGGTGAGAGACAGAGGCATGAGTTCAAGCTCTGAGATTGAATGGTTTAGTGGAAAAACTATGAAGGTTTTCATTTCACAGATGATTAGATGGCAGTGATGCCAGAGGAAGTAAACATGATGGGAAGAAAGCAGATTCAGGGCCATGTGAGTCCTGTTGACCCTGGCCTGCTTGGGGGGGTAACTGCACAAGAGGGACCAGCACGCTTCATTCACCTCTATATTCCTCGTGGTGAGCATCATGCTTCACATATGTGAGGCCTCTAATAAATGTGTGCTGAGGAAGTAAACAAGTGAGTGGTTGGAAGGACGATGAGGCCCACACAGAGGTAGCAGTCACAGGTCTATGAAAGAAAACCAGTTATCCGTGTTTGGTGACAGAGCCTCAGTGTAGATGGCATGTCACAGATCCTGGCAAAGCCTTTAATGGTGTATTAAAAAGTTAGACTGAGGGCACCTGGGTGGCTCAGTCGGTTGGGTGACCCACTCTTGATTTCAGCTCAGGTCATGATCTCAGGGTTGTGAGATCGAGCCCCATGACCGGCTCTGTGCTGGACCAGCTTGGGATTCTCTCGCTCGCCTTCTGCCTCTCTCCTACACTGCTCGTGTGAACACTCATGCTCTCTCTATATTTAAAAAAAAAAAAGGTAGACTGTATGGAGAGACATCACTGTGTATGAAATGGATCATTCTATGGGGATGTTCATTTCTTTCCCCTCTATGTACGTATTTCTTTACATGGTAAATTGCCTTTGAAGAAAATACTGTCTCCATTTTTGCAGAAGAAAATTATATAGAAGAGAAGAAAATTAAGTGAACAAAATCAAACCTGCCACATGGCACAGGGTTTTCAAGGATTCTCATTTAAGAACAAAGAGAAGGTGATGGTCTGTAGCCACGTGGTGCCTGCCATCCATGCTACGCGCTTGCCCATGTAAACCAAGTAGCCCAGAAGCCTCAAAGTACCTGTTGGTCAGCTATTTTCATTTGAAGAGTATCCCATGGGTCCTTCTTTCTTCTCCTTTAGACTTTGAAGTTTATTTCCGTTTTCTGGGCTGCCTTCAAATGATGACATGCCCTCGCAGAAGCACGCGCCATAAAGACAGAATATTTATGGTTGAGTCCTTTGCCCTCATTTTCAGTAGACACTAGAAATAGGGTTTCAGACGGAGACCCCATGAAGGAGCTCAGCCAGCAGCCACGGTGAGCAGCACTGCAGGCAGTGCTGGCTGGGAACAAATGAGGTTTGGCCCAGAAAGTGCCATGGGGTCTTGGCAGGGTCTTTGCACTAGAGTTGGTTTCCATGGCTTCATTCCACAGTCAGCCCTGGTTCCAGAACTTTACATGGTGCAAAAGCTTGGAGGGCCTGAGCCAAGAGCTCCGTGGAGGCTGTACAGACATCACTTATCCCCCCATGGTTCCTCTGGGTGGCCAGGCTCTCTGGTCTTCTAAGTCTACTTGGGGTGTGGGCATGTTTGAGGCCATCTAGGGTCCTGAATGATGGGACCAGACTGCCTTGCCATAGTTCCCTCTCTGTGTCTGCCAGCTTGGCTTGGAATTTGGAGTGCCCTTGGTGGGGAGGTTCTCCTTGTGCTCCTATGTCCTTGCTCCTGTCCCCATCCCTGACTCTACCACCAACCACAGGGAGGGAATCCTTCCCTAGTCTTGAGGAAATCTTTCTCCTCTCAGGATTGTTGGCTATTCTGTCTCTGGATTCCTCTCATGGCTTTGGAGCAAGCCTGAAGACCCCTCCTCACTATAGCCAGGGTGTGTTTGGCCTTTTCTCTGCTCTCCTCAGAACTGTGGCCCAGCCATCTGAGGCTCCAGAAGTCACTTAGCATTCCCCATTGATCTACCTGGTGGTTCCTCCTAGGGCATGTCTTGGCCTCAGTGGAGCCTGATGGGCCTAGTGGTTTGGGTTGCTTGTCTTGAAGGCCACACCAATTCTCATACCTGTTTTCAAGTATGAGACCAGCTTGGTGCCTTTCTCCCCTCTGGGTGGGTGGTCTTGACATCCCGTCAGCCTGGGGTGACTGCATTTCAACTGTTAATGTGGAAAATGGTGCTGATTTATAGCAGTAGCCCCAGAATTACTTGTTGGGGGTAGAGGGAAGGCTTAAAGGTAAACACTCATCTTTGGGACCTAAGTTATGATACATATCAAAACATTACACGTATTTCTTTTTATCTTTCTTTTTTTTTTTTTTTTTTTTTAGATTTTATTTATTTGAGAGAGAGCAAGCACAAGCAGGAGAGGGGCAAAGGGAGAGGGAGAAGCAGACTCCTCACTGAGCAGGGAGCCCGATGCAGGACTCGATCCCAGGACTTTGAGATCATGACCTGAGCCGAAGGCAGATGCTTAACCTGAGTCACCCGGGGCCCCCATTGCATGTATTACTAACAGAGTCAATTGGGGAGAATGTGACTGAAGTATGAAGCCGAGGAGCTTGCCAACTCCTTCCCTCAAACTTGGACATGGCCTTAGAGAAACCCACCAAAGGAAACTCACTTATCTATGTCCCTGCATCTTCCCGGGCCAGCAGGGTGGCCTTCTTGTCACTGGACTGTCATGGTTTAGCACTGAAAGCCCTGTACCCCCCAAAACCTCTTGATCCCAGCAGGCAGGGTGGAGGGAAGGGGAGAGGGGGACAGGAAGCAAGTTGGTCATCGTAGACCCCTCAGCGGCCCTGGGCTCAGGACTAAATTGATCAAAGTGATGATTAGGATTTAGAGGCTTTCAGACACTGTCAATCAGCACCAAATTTCATTTTTAGCTTACATTCCTGACATGATATGGTATGGTTTCTTTTCATGAAATAATTGGATATTAGGAAAGTAATGTATGCATGCTCATAGGAAATCATCTAAACAGAACTGAAGAGTACATGTAGCAGTTAGAAGTCAGCCTCTCTGCTGACCTTCCCTGTTTTATATCTTCCAGCCAGGGACAGCCACATTCAATAGTTGCCAGGTGTTAGGCTACGAATATTCAATGCATACAGATGCCTCTTTATGCACAGTATAGGTGCATTGCAACTTCCTTTTTTAAATTTATTTTTTTGCTGCAACTCTGTTGTGAAGTTCCACCTCTAAGAACACCTATACATTTTTTTATTTAGGTTTTTAAAAATGACTATAGTTTTCTTCCCACCAAAAACCAACGTCCAATTGGCTTCTAGTGGATGTTTAGCTTATGCTTAGGTTCCTTCGATTTTGAACAATCTGCAATAAATAAACTAGAAGCACATTTGTGCACACATACCTACTGGATAGATTGCTACAAGTGGGATGGCCATACCACAGGGTATGTACGTTTTCCACTCTGATAACTAAGAAATGTGCGTCACTACATTGCATCCATTTACACTCAGGTTCACAGTGTGTGTGAATGTCTACTTTCAAACTTTCTTATCATCTCTGGGTATTATCAAACTTCTCAACCTGAGAAGCAAAAGACTGCAATTTTATTTGCATTCTTTTAGTTCTAAACAGATCTGAACTTCAGTTATATGTGAATTGGACACTTGTCCAATTTTTGTGTGTGGGCACTAATATTTCCTATCCTCTGTCCATTTTTCCCCTTCTTTTTTGAAATTGGCATGTTTCTGCTTCTTAAGAGAAGTGTATAGTTTTTAGATAATTTCATTTGGTTTCTTCATCATGAATTGCCTTTTGTTGTTCCTTGAGGGTATTAACTATGTACATTTAAATATTTAAGTCTTGGTGCAGGTCAGGAGCAGCCAGCCTGCAGCTCATGGGATCTATTTCGCATTACCAAATTAGATTTGTAATATCTAAATTTTTTTCTCAGTGGAGCTGTTGCTGCAGGAAGTAGATAAAGAACAAGGGTCAATTTAAAAAGGAGATACTCTGGGGTGGGGTAAGTTTTTGAGGGAAGAGATGGTAATAGCAAAAATAGCAAAAATTGGGATAAGCATAACATAAAAAGCTAAGGCACTCTTAAGCCCGTGGAATTCAACACTATGATCTGAATTCAAATTTCACCCCACCCCCACTTTTTGAAGTTTTAGGAAAATCATTGCATTTGTTTATGTCTCTTCATTTCTTTACCTATTAGGGTGTCACTTAATATTTCCTATTTAATCTAAATAGAACACAGTGCCATCAAAAAATTTCTAGAGTAGTTCAGGGAAAATGAGTATTTGCGTGATTTTTTTTTTTTTTACTACAGACCAGCATTATAACTTTATGATAATGGAAACTGATTGCAAAATGATCAAAATTGAATCTATCAGCCCTAAAATCTTGGTTTTAATGGGATGTCAGTGGTTCTTACAGCATGGATTTCATCTAGTGCCTAAGACACTTTGTCTTTGATAAATATGAGCATCGCTCCAATTGTCAGCATTGCCCCCGCATTCACTCAGAGCTGAAGCAAGGCAGCTATGGGCACAGCTGCAATGTCAGCAAGGTTCAGATCTTCACCCAGAGAGTGACATAAATGCCAGGTTTCCCCAAAGACCTTGTTCTTTCATGTTCTGAGGAAGGTTTCTTGGTGTCCATGTTAGTTCTACTCACGAACTGGCCATCCTGGCTTTCCAAGGATTTGTCTACCCTCTCCTGTTGAGTGAGGTGATCCCTTCTGCTTGGCTGTTCCTTTCTTGTCTCCATGGGACCCCTGTGACTTCCCCTAAATGCTTGCTGTATGAAGTGCAGGCCCCTAAATGACTGTCCTGCTATTGGTTGCCCAATGTGGCCAAGAGCTCCATTTCTAAAGCACTCATCGCTGTTATAGACTTGTTTATTCATTTTTTCCCAGCCTTCCCTTTGGAGGATGCTGGTTAGAGAAGTTCCAGAGTCTATGTCCCTACCTAACAGATTATATCACAAAGCTCCCAGGCCACAGATAAGCCACAGACGCTGATAGAATCTCGGAGGGATCCCTGAGTGGCTCAGCGGTTTAGCACCTGCCTTCAGCCCAGGACGTGATCCTGGAGTCCTGGGATAAAGTCCCACGTCAGGCTCCCTGCATGGAGCCTGCTTCTCCCTCTGCATGTGTCTCTGCCTCTCTCTCTCTATGTGTGTCTTTCATGAATAAATGAATAAAATCTTAAAATAAAAAAAAAAAGAATACCGGAGCCACCTCATCCTTGATATATTCCCTACCCAGAGGAGCTGCACTCTCACTGCTGGCAGAGGGGGTGCCCTTAATTGTGTTATTATGGGCACGGCTTGACTAGAGTCCCAAGTCACACTTACATCTTCTTCCAGGAGGCCAGCCAAGTCTTCAGGCCCACTCTGGTCCACGTGGCTAAAACCCAAGGCTAGAGTCTCACTCTGTTTTCCTCTAGGTGACACCTTAAAGGAGGTACTGCTTAGCTCCCTTTCACCTCTTTTCTCACCTGTCTCTTGCTTCAGATTATTTTCCCCCTCTTTCTTTTCACTTTCTTTTCACTTTCTCTTTTTTCTTTCTTGCCTCTCTTCACCCTCTTAGCTTGGTCTCCTTGATTTCATTCCCTCTGTCTGATGTCTCCAACACTTGTGCTGGCTCTGTCTGTCCACTAGCCCTTAATACTGCCTTTCTCCAGAACACCTTTCTCCCATCCTCATTTCCTGTAGCTATACAAGGTCATTCTGGGCACTGTTATCTGGGTGGTTTTATTTATTTATTCATGAGAGACACACAGAGAGAAGCAGAGACATAGGCAGAGGGAGAAGTAGGCTCCCCATGGGGAGCTCGATACAGGACTCGATTCCAGGACCCCAGGATCACAACCTGAACAAAAGCCTCAACCACTGAGCCACCCAGGTGCCCCTGGCTAATTTAAATGATCAATTTGTATCAGTTAGCTTTTTCTGCATAACAAATCACCCCAAACTTGAAATAATAGCTATTTAACTCATTGTTCTTCTGACTGGTCATTTAGGCTGGGCTCAGCTGCGTGAGTTTCTGTGCACTTTTAAGTTTCTACTAATCTATGAGTTTCCTTTGATTTCCAGAATTTTTTATCCCTGGCCCTATTGGAGTTTTAGACCAGATAACTCTTCACAGGAGAGGCTGTCCTGTGCATCGTAGAACATGGAGCCGTCTGTACCTGTTAGATGCTGGTAGCAAATCCTCCTCCTCAGTGCAACAACCCAAACTGTCTCCAGACATGGCAAATGTCCCTTGGACATTTGAGAGGTGGGGACATTGTCCGTGGCTGAGAAGCACTAATCTAACACAATACCCAGAAGAGTGAGAGCCAACTGCATATTTAATGAAAGAATTTTTTTTTTTACTCCTGCAGATGCAAAACTTTTAGAAGCGTTTGACACTTACCAGACAGACCTTTAGTAAGTAGGTTCTTACAAGGGTGAGTATTTCAAGGAAAGTGGAAGGAAATAACCTTACAACTGTCTGACTTGGAGAAATGTTACACCTAGAAACATGTAGCTCCAACAGTAGACCCGATGCTCAACATCCCTTCTAAGCTTTTATTGAGACAGGATATCTACATTTCATTTTGTTGTCTACAGGAAGTGATCCATTGGCCAGTTTTGCCCTCTGCAAGACAGATCCATGTCTCTCTAGCAGCAATTTTAATTATAATAGAAGAATAGTCCATTCTGTAAGAGGCTTTAATTTTTGTGAAGTGTTTTATCACGAACAGTAGCGATGTGATTGTGAGAAAAAAGAGAAATATAACTATCATGTGTGAATTTGATTTGGGAAATATCTCATAATCTTTCAAAACATATAGAACAGATCAAACCTGTTGTGATACAAATTGGAAAAAATTACTTTCCAACATACGAAGACATGCCTTTACAAAAGTATCAGGGGTTGGTACACATATAGATAGGCTCCAAAATTAGTATTTGTCAAAGCATCATTGATTCTGGCATTTAGATGTCCTCTAATTCATCTCTATTGATCATTGTTTCCTTGCTCATCTGAGAAACAGGTATCTTTTTTCTTTGTCATTGTACCAGGTTATGCTCATATGCAATATGAATAAGGCATTGAGGAGGACTTCTGAAACACCCAGTGTCACCCCATCACATTTCATTTTTCTTGTCAGAAAATTAGTTTGCTCCATGCGGTAACTCAAAGTCATTCAACCTAGTCTCAGAAAAGCTGCCATTCATCTTGTTGCCAGACTAGAAAGAGAAGGATTTCAGTCAAAGATGAGTTCAGGGAAGAAGCAGATGAATATCATTATGGGACTCCCTATGTGATGTGTCCGCCATATTGCCAATGAAATAGTAACCCCTTTCAGCAAGAACTGCTCACCACCCATGCACATGAAGAAGCACATTTTTCCCCCCATTTCTACTTTTTAGAGACTAATGGGTCAGTGATGTTCACCTCTATGAGAGGTACTGAACAGCCTCATCATTCCTTTGACAAATGTTGTAATGCTGATGCTTCCTATATGCTATGGACTGAATTATGGCCCCCACCAAAATGCATATGCAGAAACCCGAACCTCCAGCACCTCAGAATGTGACTGTACTTGGAAATAAGGTCTTTACAGAGATAACTAAGTTAAAAATGAGATCATCTGAGTGGGCCCTAATCTAATATGACTGGCTTTCTTTTAAGAAGAGAAGATTAAGTATGCGGACATACACAGAGGGAAGATTATGTGAAGACACAGGGAAGAAAGGCTTCAGAAGAAACCAACCCAACCAGCACCCTGATCTTGGACTTCTCACCCCTAGAATTGTAAGAATATAAACTTCTGTTGTTGAAACCACCAAGTCTGTGGTACTTTACTATGGCAGCTTGAACAAACTCACATGCTATTTTCCAAGACTGTTGCATGGTTGTGTGATATAGATTTGAGTTTCTTAGAATGGCCCTCCCAGTCTTTTCTGCTGCTTCCTGGCCAAGTACACAAATTGAAAATCAGAACAAAGATAATGAAGGGCATCTCCATGGAGGCATTTATATCTATATCCTTACATCTATGACTGGTCTGTAACTGACTTCTACATTGCCTACAATCATAATTTTCATTATTTGTTAAATTGTACCTACAGTGGAACTAGACTAGACACATGGTTTCTGGTCCAGGAACTTCATTATTTCAAAATTGTGAACATGATGATTGATTCCATTTCAATCATAAAAATATACGCGGGATCCTGAATCAGAGTCATTTTTAAAATGAACTCACTTAGAATCTTTTTTTAAAAAAAACTTTATTACCCAATTTTTGGGAAAAAAATATAAAAGATATTCCAGCACCGTAGTTCACTTTGTCTGTAATGCAGGAGGTACCACTTACGGTTCTTCAAAAGCAGACAATGTGGCTGGTGATGTTAAAAGCCTCAGTGTTCTATAAATAGAAATAAATTATAGAATCAGAATGGTGGTCAAATGACCTTTTTTTCAGAGATGAGAAAACTGGAAGAGACATAAAATGAAGGCTACCAAGATTATTTCTTCTCCCAAATATCTTTCCTATAATCTAAAATTTGGAAGGAAAAAATTTTTCCTCAATATCCTTTAAACATTTGCTTAATTTCATACAAAACTCTTCACATCCACAAAAGATACCCAGGAAGAGTAGAGGTAAATATAGATTTACACACATTGTTTGAGTTATTAAGATGATTGAAATTTGGCCTCGCCCACCCAGGTTTATTGAGAAATAAATGACATACACTGTGTAAGTTTAAGGCATACAGGATAATGGTTTGATTTACAGATATTATGAAATGATCACACAATAAATTCAGTTAACATGTCTTCTCATATATATATATATATATATATACACACAATAAAAAGAAAGGAACATTTTCTTCTTGTGATTAGAACTCTTAGGATTTACTCATTTAACAACTTTTAATAAATCTCACAGCAGGGTTAGCTATAAGCATCATGTTGTACATGACATCCCTAATACTTATTTACCTTCTACCTAAAATCTGTACCTTTCACACCCTTCCTCCAATTTCCTCTCCCACCATCCTTCAAGTTTGGTAACTATATACAGTCTGATCTCTTTTTCTTTGGTTGGTTTATATATTTATTTGGATTCCACACATAAGTGAGAACAGAACTTTCTCTGTCTGACTTATTTCACTTAGAATAATCGCTTCAAGTTCCATCCATGTTATTGAAAATGGTCAGATTTTCTTTTTTTTTTAATGACTGAATAGTATTCCATTGGCTATACATACCACAGCTTCTCTATCCATTTATCCATTGGTGGACACAGGTTGTCTCCATGTCTTGGCTTTTGTAAATAATGCTGCTATGACCGTGGAGGTACAGATATCTTTTCAAGTTAGCGTTTTCATTTCTTTTGGATATATTCCCAAAAGTGGAATTACTGGATCATATTGTAGTTCTACGTTAAATTTTTGAGCATCCTCAGTAGTGTTTTCCACAGTGGCTACATGAATTTTCAATCCCACCAACAATGCACAAGGATTTCCTTTGCTCCACATTCTTGCCCACATTTATCTCTCGTCTTCTTGGTGATGGCCATTCTAATTCACATGAGATGATATCTCTGTGTAGTTTTAATTTGCATTGTCTTAATGACCACTGATGCTGAGAATCTTCTCCTGTATTTGTTGGCCATTTATATATCTTCTCTGGAGATATATTTATTTGGGTCTTTTACCCATTTTAATTGGGTTATTTGTTTTTTTGCTATTGAGTTGTATGAGTTCTTCATGTATTGTGGATATTAATCCCTTATCAGATATTTGATAATAAACCCATCCCATGGGTTGTCTTTTTCACCTTGTTGGTGGTTTCCTTTGCTGTGCAAAGGCTTTTAAGTTTGATATAGTCCCATGTGTTTACTTCTTATTTTGTTACTTATGCTTCCTTATGTTGGTAACTACACGTTTGAGTAATCGGGCTCTTCTTCTAGACTTTGTAGGTTTACTTTGGCAGAGATAGTTCTTCACTAATTGTGCAGTTTGGGTGTTTGGGTGTGTTTGCTGGTAATTTCCTTGGCCAGATGGGCATTGCTATTATGGTCTATTTTGGGGTGAGGCAACTGAGCTCCAAGGATAGGGTGGGGGTGTGCCTCTGGCTGAGAACCACTGGACAGGACTGCTGGCTTTGTTTCCTACCCAAGGCAGGCAGTAGGATGGGCTCTGTAGTTGCCTAGATTCTCTGGTCAGGCTTATTCAGTAGTAGGTAGGGCTATGAATTAGTTTCCCTGCCCTGGCAGGGCAGCAGGACAGGACACAGAGTCTGTATAACTCATTGTTGGAGGACCTGATTCAGGCCAGAATGTGCACTGAATTCTGTGGTCAGATGAGGCCACCAGTTTTGCTATGCAAATAGCAGAGTTGTGGGCTATGCTCTCTGTTCAAGCACCTCCATATGTATGGCTATTGAATTAGCTATACAGCTTGAGGTGGTCTGGTTAGGTGCTCAAATTAGACAGCCTGGAGGCTATATTCAGCATGAACCAGGCTATGGGTGAGATTCTCTGCTGCATACAGTGGGAGAAGCAACCATAAAGCTGGTAAGGCTCTTGGTTCACTGTCTTAACCCAAGCTGACCTGCACCCCAAGTTCTCAGACAGAACAGGGCTACTGGCTATGCTCTGCGCACTGTCAGCTCTGTTCACCTGCCTGTTGGCTTGAGTGCTCCTGGACCACACAGGCTTTCTGGTCAAATGGGTCCAGAAGACACTCTTCATAGCAGGCAGGGCTGTGTCTCAGCTCCATTGCCTGGGCAGGAGGTAGAGGGGCAACTCCAGACTACTCCCCAATTCTCTGATTGGTGAGGCTGGGAGCTACCTCAGTCTTGGCTGTGAATTAGTCCCCCTGCCTGTGTTTAGCATGGGCACACTGGATACCTGTTCCTGGCTTTGGTATGGGGGCAATCAGCTCTGCCCACCTCTCTGCTCAAGCCCCACTGAGCTGCACTGCTTCCAGGAGTCATCACCAGCCTGTCTGATCAGAGGCTGCTGGAAGGCACTCTCCATGGCAGGTGGGGATGAGTCAGCTGTTTGCCTGGCTGTGGGCAAACCTGGATTTAGGGCCAGCAAAACCCCTCATTTGTGGACCTGAATGAGGCAGATCCGCACCTTGCTGAGCTTCCTGGTCGGAGTTTGCCCCTAACTTGGTTCTGCAGATGTTTGAGATTACTGTTTGAGCACTGCAGAATGGGTCTGCCAAGATCTGTGTGCTGGTTGTTGCAAGTTCTTCTCCCTTTCTCTCATCACACTCAGATCCCCAGTGGTTGAGTTCTACAGATTCCCCTGAGCCCATGGTAGGAGAACAGACTAGGGATTTCTGCATAGTGATCTAAAATGCAGGGTCGGAGGGAGAACTGGTTGTCCCCCTGGGTTCTCTTTACCCTCTAGAGGAACTGGAGGCTCAGTGGGGAGACCTCTCTGCCTGTTTTTGGGCTGACCTGGGAGACAGGCAACGTGATCAGCAGGTAGCCATTTCTCCTCCCTTCTAATAGTCTGGGCTTGGTATCTGTGGTGCAGGGGGCAGCCTCACCATCTGTGGCTGCAGACTTCAGCCTCATCCCATGTTCTCACAGGAGTCTCACAATGATGTCTTATTCTTGAATAGTTGTTAGTTTGTGTGTGTTGGGGTGGAGGTGGAGACAAAGTCAGGGACACCCTATATCACCATCTTAGAATCTTGATGAGATGACAGTGATGCAAAAGTTGGGGGGAAATCTCATTGTGTTCAGAATTTTTTGGATTAGTTTTATTTGTTTAAGGCAGAGGGAAGCTCTGTTTTTTTTACACATTGGGATTAGGTTAAACACCAGAATCTCTTTGGAATTAAAAAAAAAAAAAACCTGAAATAGGTTACCTGAGAAATAATGAGATATCTTCCTCTGAAGAACTTGGAAAAAAATTGTCTGATTCTTTTCTATCAAAGATTTGTAGTTGTGTTTCTTCCTTGGGCTGTTCATGCCCCAGAGACCCTACTAAATTTTTGTCAATATAAGAAAAAGGTGAATTATTACTTCAAAGATGCTACAGGCCTTTAGTAAGCAATGTCTTTGTAGAGGGCAAGTCGAGAACCAGAAACAGCATGTTGCAATTAAAAGAATATAGGCTTGTAGAGAGAAGAAAGGCAAGGAGGCCGATGGGCAGTCGGCTTGCAGCACATCAGGTTCCTATCACAGCTGCCCACAAATATGGCCAAACATCAGAGCACTTGCTTTTCCCATGAGTAATTAAGGTCCAAAGGGGAAGCGTGTTTAGATAAAGAATTTTAGATGCTAGAAAAAAAAAAATCACAGCATCCCTGAGACCATGTGAGTCTTGGTGATAGAATCTGACTTTGGCCTTTGGTATGAATCCCTTCTTTTTGGTAAGTGGTTCAAGGGCATTAGGTACAAGTAATAAAACAGGATTGTATTGTTTCAACTCATGAATCTTCACCAGAGGAGTAAACTATTCTTACAAGCCAGAAAGCTGTATCAGCTGCATGTTAATGGGAGCATGAAAGCGCTGAAGGGAACAGCTCATTCTGTGCGTGTTCAGCTTCATCACTTTGATTTTGGTCCATCGAGTTAATTGCACCTCTGATTGGACTTACATGTTAGATCACTTAGTATGTTTACATGAACTGGAGGCTAATCATTGTGTTTATTCTATAGTTTGCAGGTTACTGAAAGAACAAATTGGTTTTTTCATGTCTTGGTCTATTCTCTGTGACTTCACAGCTTACCTATATTACTTTTTTTAAAACAGCTTTGTTGAACTATAATTGATGTACAAAAAACTGCATATATTTAATGTAGAACATGGGATGAGTTTGAACATATGTGCACATCCAGGAAACTATCACTGCAATCAAGGTAATAAGCATATCCATCACCTACAAAAGTTTCTTGATGACCTCCCCTCTTTTTGGTGGTAGGAACACTCTGCATGAGATCTACCCTCTTAACAAACATATTAAGTACGCATTACAGCATCATTAGTTACAGGCGCTGTTTTGTACAGCAGATCTCTAGAAATTGCTCATTTGTGTAGCTGAAAGTTTATGCTTGTTGAACAACTCACCATCTTCCCCCTTCCCACAACCTCTGGCAACTTCCATTCGACTCTCTGATTCTATGATTTTGATTATTTTAGTTACCTCATGTAAGCAGAATCACATATTTTTCTTTCTGTGTCTGGCTTACTTCACTTAGCATAATGTCCTCTAGGTCTATCCATGCTATTGCATATGGCAGGATGTCCTTCTTTTTGTAATATTGAATAATATTCCATTTTAAGTGTATTTTCTTTATCCATTCATTCATGAGGAACACTTGGTTTGTTTCCATATCTTGCCTATTGTCAATAAAGCTGCAATAAACGTGAAGGTGCAGATATCTCGTCAAGATCCTGATTTTGATCTATTCTTTTGTACTGTACCATCTGACATTTCTCTTGACATTCTGATAGTTTAGCACTGTGCACACTGGTAAGCCAGAACCTGTTTTCAGCTCAGTTCTTAGGTGGGCAAGTAAAACTCATTTCCTGCAAAAAGAGTAAGATGTCACTCCATTTTCAATGGAAATGTTGTGGGATAGGATAAATAAATTTGGAACACAAAGACAAAGAACATATGTGAAATTTTTCTCTTCATTTTTCATTTAATTTTTTAAAAATGATATTCTTTCATGAATTCTGTAAAGTCTGGCCATATCTGTAAGCAGTGTAGCCACTTATCGCTGGTATTCAGAAGACTCACAAACTGCCAAAAATGGTGTTTCCAGAATATTCTCTGCCTTCATAGGTGTAATTACTAAAAATATATTCTTGTTAAAATAAAATTTGATGATTTCTCAGGTGGGTTTACATATCATATAGGTACCTACTTCCCCTCTTTTTGTGTGTGTGTGTGTGTGTGTGAGAGAGAGAGAAAGCCTGAGCATGGGGTGGGGGGTGGAGGGAGAAGGAGAGAGAGAATCTCAAGCAGACTCCGTGCCCACCATGGAGACTGACTCAGGGCTCGATCTCATGACCCTGAGATCATGACCTGAGCCAAAATCGAGAGTCAGATGTTTAACTGACTGAGCCCCCAGGCACCCCTCTACCTCCCCTCTTTTATGTTTTCCTGTGACAGCACATGTTCTAACTTTGAAAGTCAATGGAAAAATCTGCCTCTAGTTTACTAAAAACAAAATAGAATACTACAGCTTTACAGAAAGGTGATTTTTATAACCAATTATTAGATTAACTAGGAACTAAAGAAAAAATTAACCAGGAACTTTGGGATTTCAATTTTAACATAATATTGAAAACATTTGAGGATAGCATATATATTATTTTATGATATTGCTATAGCAGTCAAACCTAGATAATTCATTTGAAAACTACTAATGTAGAATATACCTAAGCTATTTGTACAGGCTTATTTTTTCAGGAGGTTTTGAATCATGTTTTCAAGTCCCAAGAAAAAAATCTATTGGGATTTTTATTAGAATTCCATTAGAACTATATACTCACTGAGGAAAATGGGCATATTAAAATATTCATCATGGGGACCCTGGGTGGCTCAATCAGTTAAGCATCCAACTCTTGATTTCACCTCAGGTCATAATCTCAGGGTGGTAAGATCATCAAGCCCCAGGTCAATCTCCACACCCGGCATGGAGCCTGCTTAAGATTCTCTCTCTCTCCCTCTCCCTCTCCCTCTGCCCTTTCCTCATTCTCTAAAAAAAAAAAATTCATGTTCTTATCTATAAATATAGCATATTGTTCTTTTATTTAAAAAAAATACATTTTCACAATAAAATTCTTCCTTTAATGAGGCTATTCCTTGATGCTTAGTGTTATGAATATGCTGAGAACAAGATCCCTACTTATTAAGACTTTTATGTTTCTGGGGCATAAGTTAAGGTGAATTTTTTCAACTTTATTGAGTTTCTTTCTTACACTTTAAGATTTTTCTCATTGATTGTTCTAGATTTTTAGGTCTATTTTTTGCAGTTTTTAATAACTTTTGCTTTATCCTTCCTTTTTTTAAAAAAATATTTTTATTTATTTGAGAGAGAGACAGAGACAGAGATAGTGAGAGAGTACATAAGGAGGGAGGTGAGGGAGTAGCAGACTCCCTGCTAAGCAGGGATCCTGACCTGGGCTCAATCCCAGGACCCCAGGATCATGACTTGAGCCAAAAGCAGACACTTAACCACTGAGCCACCCAGACACTCCTGCCTTATCTTTCTTAATGGTTACATTTTTATTTTTGTTTCAGATTTTATTGCATAAACCAGAACTTTCCGAATTATATAAAATAACAACAATGAAAATAAAATAAAATAAAATAAAATAACAATGATGATTATTATGTTCCTGACTTTAACCAGAACATGTTTAGCATTTTAAAATTAAGTGTGATAGCTGTTGGTATGAGACTTAAAAAAAAAATCATCCGAAGAAAATATTCTCTTTGTAGTTTACTGAGTTTTTTTTTTTTATACATATCAAATAGTGTTAAAATCCAATGAAATTTTTTTTTTTTTTTTTTTTTTTTGGTAAGTGATAGGAACCAGTTTTTCATACTGGTTCTCTTAACGCATAAAATTATATTAACAGATTCCCTAGTACTAAGCCAGTTTTGTGTTAAAGGGCTTAACCTTCTTTTATGAGGTGGATAAATTTTTCCTGTATAATTGAACTGTATTTAACATCCACGTGAAATTGGACTTAAGTTTTAATTTATTTTGCGTTATATTTTTAATATATTGGTCTAATGCTTTACTGCTAGCTTGAAAAAAATGGACTGGATAACTTTGACTATTTTTCTGTCCTTTGAAATCTTTACATGTTACATGGACTACTTCTTTAAAGTTTTGAAGAACTTATTTATAAAACAGTCCGGCTCCAAAGACTTTATGGTGTGTAGTCCATTGGTTGGTACACACATGTGTACTTGTTGTTTTCTCAGAAAAAATCCACTTATCAAAAAAACAATCAAGCTCCATCATAGGATATCACATGCAGTAATTTTTGCCCAGCGTTATTGAGATAGAATTGACAAACAACGTTTTGTAAGTTTAAGGTGTACAAGGTGTTGACCTGATTCACTCATGTATTGCAATATGATTACTACCATTGTGTCAGCTAACACCTCCCCTACATCACATAAGGATTTTTTTATGGTTAAAACATTTAAGATCTATTCTCTTAGCACCTTTCAACTATACGCTACAGTATTATTAGCTATAATTACTGTGCTGTGCATTACATCTCTGGAAATTACTCGTCTTGTAATGGGAAGTTTGTACCCTTAAACAACCTCTCCCCATTCCCCACCATTCCCCCCTCCAGTAACTACTATTCCATTCTGTTTCTATGAGTTTGGATCTTTTAGATTCCACATATAAATGATATCACACAGTACGTGTCTCTCTCTAACTTATCTCACTTAACATGATGTGCTCGTGTTCCATCCATGTTGTAAATGGTAAGATTTCCTTCTTTCTCATGGCTAAGTATTATTCCTGTGTGTGTGTATGTGAATATTTATCCTTTGACTGACATTTGGGTTATTTCTTTATCTTGGATATTGTGAGTAATGTTGCCATGAACATAAAAGTGCAGATACCTCTTCAAGATTCTTTTTCACTTTTTCCTTTTTTTTTTTTTTTGTATATACCCAGAAGTGAGATTGCTGGATCTCAGGGTAGATCTGTTTCTAATTTTCTGAGGAACCTCCATACTGTCTTCCACAGTGGTTGCATCAATTTACATTCCCATCAAGAATTCACAAGGGTTCCCTTTTCTCCATATCTTTGCCAACACCTATTATCTCTTTTTTTAAAATAAGCCATTCTAACAGGTATGAGGTGATGTTTCATTGCAGTTTGATTTGCATTTCCCTGCTGATTGCTGAGTTCATGTGTCTGTTAGCAATTTTTAGGTCTTCTTTGAAAAAAAAAAAGATGTCTATTCAGTTCCAATGCCCATTTTTAAATCACTTTTAAATAGTGCTTCTTTTGTTTTTTGTTTGTTTGATTTTGCCATTCAGTTGTATGAGTTCTTTATATATTTTAGATATTAATCCCTTATTGGATTCACGATTTGCAAATGTTTTCTCTCATTCTACGAATTGTCTCTCAATTTTGTTGATTGTTTCTTTTGCTGTGCAGAACCATTTTAGTTTGATGTAGTCTTGTGTGCTACAAAAAATATTGTCAAGACCAATGTTAAGAATCTTTTTTTCCTATATTTTTCTAGGAGTTTCACAGTTTCAGATCTTCTATATAAGTCTTTATAATTTGTTTTGAATTAATTTTTAAAAGATTTTATTTATGTATTCATGAGAGAGAGAGAAAGAGAGAGGCAGAGGGAGAACTAGGGAGCCTGATGTGGGACTCGATCCCAGAATTCTGGGATCACGCTCTGAGCAGAAGGCATATGCTCAACTTCTAAGCCACCCAGGCATCACTTGAATTAACTTTTGCAAGTGGTAAAAGGTAGGCATCCAATTTCATTCTTCTGTATGTGGTTATCCAGTTTTCCCAGCACCATTTATTGAAGGGAATATCTTTACTCCATTGAATATTCTTGATCCCATTTCCCAAATAATAGTTGACCCTATGCCAAGGTTCATTTCTGGGTTCTCTTCCATTGGTTACATTTTAATGCTGGGATCAAACTGTTATGATAACTATAGTTTGAAGTATAATTTGAAATCAGGAAGTGATACCTACAGCTTTGTTCTTTTTTCTCAAGATTGCCTTTGCTACACAGGATCTTTTGTAGTTCCATATCAGTTTTAGGATTTTTTCCCATTTCTGTAAAAAATGCCATTGTAATTTTGATAGGGACTGCATTGAATCTATAGATTGCTTTAGGTAGTACAGACGTTTTAACAATATTCATTCTTCCATTCCATGAACATTGGATATATTTCCATTTGTTTGTGTCTTCTTCAATTTCTTCCATCAAAGTCTAGTGTTATTTTAACTTGAAGTAAATTTTCTGTGTCTTGGGGAACAATTTCCTCTTCTTACTTTCCTGAAGTATTTTTTTCTAGAGGCTGTCTTTTTTTTTTTTTTTTTTAAGACAGCTTTTAGATTTGAGTTCAAATATATCCATGCAATTATATGTTCTTCCCTCCTCTTTCCTGTCATCTTTCTCTTCTTTGTCTTCTTCTTCTTTTCCTGGTTATCATGCTTTTTGAGTTTCTTTAGTTGATGACTTAGTTCACTTATCTTTGTTTTGTCTCATTCATAATGAAAGCATTTAAAGCTGCAACATTTAAAGCTGCAAATTTTCCTCGGATTATATACTTGGTTAGATGCTGTGCTGTTTTATATGTTCTATTCTCATTTAGTTATTATATTTGTAGCGTATAAATTTTATTTTGTTTTTAACCAAGGGCTATACAGAATATTTTATAATTTTGAAGAATTGGGAAAGTTGTATTTTCAAAAGTAATACTAAAATTTCTCCTTTACCCTGACTCTACTAGAGGTAATAGGAGAAAAGAATGCAACTGGTTTACTCTCTCCCTGCATTTAGTAAATACATTCTGAGACTTACAAAACACATTATTATCATTAGATTATTATTTTCAATCTTGCATATTTTTAAAAAGATTTATTTATTTGAGAGAGGAGAGAGAGAGAGAGAGCAAGCACATGAGTGAGAGTTTGGGAAGGGCCAAGGGAGAGAATCCCAGGCTGACTTCCCACTGAGCCAGGGTCCAATGCATGGCTGGATCCTAGGACTCTGAGATCATGACCTGAGCCAAAATCAAGAGTTGGGTGCTTACCTGACCAAGCCACCCAGTTGTCTCTTGCATATATTTTCTTCTGCATTGCCAGTAAGCCGCTTAAATTCATCTAACCATAAAATTGCTATACTTTCCACCCTGTTAATGTGGATTATTACTTTCTCTAGTATGTACTTTAATTTACCTCACTTAATTTTTTTTCATGTAATATGTCTTCATTTCATCCTGTGTTCCTTTCCCCAAAGCCTTTCTCTTCATGATTCTTTGTGTTGTTCCTCATTAGTGACGTCTTCTAGCTTCCTGCCTGTTTGGCCTGCCTCACACTCCATTTCCTGAACCCTGCTTCAGTGGCTGTGGAAAATATTTTAGTGAGATATGTCCCCTACTGAATCTTCAAGATGGTGTTCCCCTCACCTCATGTGGAGAGTTTTCTCACAGGCCCTGTCGAACACGAGGGCTTTGCTTCTAGTGGTCATGGAGACCTGCCATTTCCCTCAGTTTGAGTCTTTGTACACCAGATGGCCTTATGCCATGTCCTTGATACACCCATGCAGCTTTGTAGATATTCAGAGGGAGATTTTGTTGACCTTCAGAGCTTTAATACCCAGCAGCAAAGTCGATCTTTCCCTGGTCCCCCTACATTCATTCTATAGAGAATATAAAAGGTCATCCAAATTTTCTCTAAGCTTGAATGTAGCTCAGCCCAGTTCCACCTGTCTTGGAGTTGGTATAAACCTTTTCCCAATGCCAAAAACAGAAGCTCAACTCTGTCAGACCTGGATCTAGTTTATGGGTTTCCATGTTCCTCTGTATCTTCGTAGATGTTTTATTGAGAAGGATTTGAGGCTTTCTCAGGCCTGTGGCAAAATGACAACTGAAGCAACAAAAATAATAATAATGTTATTACTGGTTACAGTAATAATGGCAACAGAAGCAATCATTTTGTTAAGCGCTTTGCTGTACTAAGCACTAGGCATGAATTACTGAATTACTCTCTTCAAGGCACTCAGTGTGATAGATAGTATCATTCCCTCCTATTTACAGATGAGGAAAGCATCTCCAGAGATGAAGCAGGCCCTGCTGTCACAAAGCAGGTGGACAGGGGTGCTGGGAATTCAGCCAGCCAGCTTACCTCCAGAATCAACACTACTAACCATGCACTGGAAGTAGAAAGAGTTTTATGTGGTACTTAGTCTACTTCTCGAATTCAAGAATAAAACTCTGAACAATGTCACGGAATTGGGAAAGGTCCTTTAATGGTAAAGAAGTGAAACCAAATTATGGAACAATAGATGAGAAAGAGTTGAGGAATAATTGTTTTACCAATTTTTAAGTGAGTTTTCATATACCATCCTCTTCAGTGCTTATATTGTAGCTGACTGGACTTTCTTATCAAACATCACAACCTACAAAACTGGATTTAAAAGAGATTGAAAACTGAGATCAAACAGTTGAAACTCATTAAAAAGAAATTGGCCTTGTGACATTTTCTTTCTATTGATTCATGGGTGGCAAGAGGAGGTGATACACTTCAAACACAAGGTGACACCTATTGGAAGACCAAATGTTGGAAGCCAAAATTAAGAAAACCTTTATTTGATAAGTAGGGTAACAGACTCATTTTTTCTTCTTCCACCTTTATTTTGGGAAAACAAATGTTTGTGTTCTTCTCTTGTTTGATTTGCAACTACTGAAATCTTTTCTGATCTCATCTTAATTTCTTCCATATTTTTATGAATTAAGAACTTGTTTGATTTTGTTTTCTCCAATTGTTATAATTTATCATTGGCTTTCTTATTGTCAACAGCTGCAAACATCTTAGATGCTGTACTTAAAAGGGTCAACTTTGTAATTAATTTGTGTCTTAATTTTGGCAAAGGAACATAATTAGTTATAACTCTTCCCTCATGAATTACTAAGAAGCCGTCTCCCTTGTGTACTAACACTAGACCCGGGATAGCTTTATTAAAATTGGATGCCTCTCAGAGGAAAAAATAAAAAGCTAGTAATTCCTTTGAAGATAAACTATGGTTGATTCTTGGAGGTGAGGGTTATTGAGTTATAATAGTGAGTTTAATTCTAGTTGAAATGTATTACATCCCAAAGTGTTGTTGAGCATAACAACTGGCCATGTTTTTACACTGCTATCTGATGGCTGACATTATATACAAACCAGTCTCTAAAAGGACCCAAGCATTGGCTAACTGCTGTCTGTGTAATAAAACATTTTTAAAAAGGCAATGTAGTTAGCACACTCGGTTTGGGAACAGAAAGCTTCATGCGAGAGGTCATACTATAATTCGGCAAGAAATACAAAGAACTGTAAGAAATGTATTTGCCTCTTTATTGTGGCTCTCATTTTATTTTATTTTATTTTATTTATTTTTTTTATGATAGTCACAGAGAGAGAGAGAGAGGCAGAGACACAGGCAGAGGGAGAAGCAGGCTCCATGCACCGGGAGCCCGACGTGGGATTCGATCCCGGGTCTCCAGGATCGCGCCCTGGGCCAAAGGCAGGCGCTAAACCGCTGCGCCACCCAGGGATCCCTGTGGCTCTCTATTTTAAAAAAAGAGTTTTGGGGAAGCTTTTAAAATGCCTGTAAAAAGCCAAAAGTTTTAAATGGTCGCTGTATAATTTATTTATCTGATATTTATATATGTTTATTTTTCATTTGATAGACTGAAGGCAAACAGCCACCTCTGCTTCACTGTAAACCTTTGTGAGTGCTTTGCTTATTTCCAGAGGTGTATCCAACAGTAGGGAAAATAGTCTTTAAAGGCTTTTCCAGTAGAAGGAGTTGGGTGGGGAGTGGTGAGAGGAAGGAGAACAGTAAGAAGAGGAAGAAAGAAAGAGTGTCGAATTAGGGTTTCTTTTTTAAGATTTTATTTATTTATTTATTATTGGAGTTTAATTTGCCAACATATAGTATAACACCCAGTGCTCATCCCATCAAGTGCCCTCCTCAGTGCCCGTCACCCAGTCACCCCCAGCCCCATCCACCTCCCTTTCCACCACCTCTTGTTCGTTTCCCAGAGTTAGGAGTCTCTCATGTTCTGTCTCCCTCTCTGATATTTCCCACTCATTTTCTCTCCTTTCCCCTTTATTCCCTTTCACTATTTTTTATATTCCCCAAATGACTGAGAACATATAATGTTTGTCCTTCTCTGATTGACTTACTTCACTCAGCATAACACCCTCCAGTTCCATCCACATCGAAGCAAATGGTGGGTGTTTGTCGTTTCTAATGGCTGAGTAATATTCCATTGTATACATAGACCACATCTTCTTTATCCATTCATCTTTCGATGGACACCGAGGTAAAAGATTTTATTTATTCATGAGAGACACACAGAGAAAGGCAGAGACACAGGCAGAGAGAGAAGCAGGCTTCCCGTGGGGAGCCCAATATGTGTGACTTGATCCTAGGACCCCGGAGATCACAACCTGAGCCGAAGGCAGATGCTCAACCACTGGGCCACCTAGGTGCCCAAGAGCTTCCGAATTCAATACGAAGAGTCCCTATAGACAAGAGAAATGAATCCTTCTTTATCATAGGATTCACAGGTCCTCAGTGAACATCTTTCTTAGTAAATAAGTTTTTGAAAAGTAAATGAGAAAATCAGGATGAAGGAAAAACAATGATGAAGCCAATATGAGGCTTCTACAGGGGTGAGATGAGCTGCAAAGCCAGTTCCATGACAGTCAGGGAGGAGGACATGTTTTGTCATGTAATTCTTGATGCCTGTACTGCATTTTAAAACATTTTTAAAAAATAAAAATAAAAGAGAAAATCCATAACTTGATCAGGCTCTCAAACAGTATATGACCCCAATTTTTAAGAACCACCAATCTGGAGGAAAGGTGGTGTGGAACTCTCAGGCAATCCTGCCTAAGTATTTTCCTTCTGACTTAACCTGTTGTTCACTGTTGGCTGGTAGTAGGTTCCAGGGGCTCTCTGACAGGCACTTAGGGTGTGGATGCTCTTTGACATCAACCAAAGAAGGAGCACAAGCATTGGTCATCACTACAGCTGGGATTGGTATAGCATGTAAGCTAAGAAGCCACACACGGATACAATCCAGAGCCAAGGCCACTGTCCCTCTTCACGAGGGTCAGGAGAGTAACTGAGGACAGAGCCCAGACTTGCTGAGAATGGAACTCCATCGACTGCAGACAAGAGAGAAAGGAGGGGACAGCGGCAGCTTCTCCTGGGGTGTCAGAATGATTGGAGTCCAGACCCTGGGGCTGGAGGGAGGCTTCATCTCATGTTTGTTTTATCCCCCTGGAAATTATCATCTGATCTGCCTAGACCTAGTTCTCAGCTGCATTATTAAGAGATAGAAACTCTGCAGATTTTTTTTAAGTTTAAATCAAATAAGTTCTTAATAATTGAGTCAGAAACTAAGACTCAGATGAAGCACTACATATCTCGTTTTGTTTCACCAAGTAACGGGCATTTCAGCATCCCACATGTCCAACATATTCCCTCACTGGCACATTGCCTTCACCCCCAGTCAGCTCTAGCACCTGCTTTAGCCTCCTTCAGTCCACAAGTGTGTATTAGTTTCTTGTGGCCACCAGAACCACACTGGAGTGACTTACAGCGCCAGAAATGTATTCTCTTACAACTCTGCAAGCCTGAAATCTGAATTCAGGGTTGTCAATAGGGCTGCACTCCCTCCAAAGTCTCCAGTGGAGAGTCTCCTCTTCCAACCTCTGGTGGACTCAGGGGTTCCTTGGTCATGGCTGCATCACACCAAGCTCTGCCTCCATCCGCACATGTCCTTTCTCTTCCACCCCCTGTGTATCTGTCCCCTTTTGCTAGTCTTTCATACAGACACTTGGAAGTGGATCTGGGAGCCACCAGCATATTCTAACATGATCTCATCTTGAGATCCTTAATTATATCTTCAAAGACCCCTTTTTCCAAACGAGGTCACCCTCACTGGCCCCAGAAATTAGGACATGAACATATCTTTCTCGGGGGGGGGCATCATTTGACCCACTGAAGTACACAGCCCCACACCTCCTGCAGGACCAGGTTATCTGAGTTGCACACCCTTTTATAAAGAGTGTACCATGGTGCTAGATGGAAGGGCTTTGACCTGAGTTTGAATGGTCAGAGTTCAGATACATGCTAGACTGGGTAGTGAGGAGGGTGTGTTTTGTTTGTTCTGTATGACTCCACTTCTATCCCTTGATTGTTGTTGTTCTAAATGCCCCAGATTAGCAGGTGCAGGTGATGCTGATGCACTGATAGTCAGGGCCATCTTTGCTGAGCACGTTTTCCCAGGGCCCAGTTCAAAAACCATTTGTATCCAACCCCAAAGCAGCCAGTCCCCAAGCATGAAGCTGCTAACACAGGAAAGGCTCTCCAATTTTTCCATTCTTGCCCTGCTTTGCTTCTCGATAACCATCGTCTTTACAAAGTGGTGATGCAAGTGGGCTTCTGGAACTGGAGGGGATGATGATTCGTGGTGCATCCATGGGGCAAGGGTCTTTACATTCTCCAACTCCACCGCCATTGATGTTTTCCCGATCATAACGATGTGAACGTGAAGCCATCCAGAACCTAGGGAAGTCACCTTTGCTTGCAGGAGTGTGGGAAGGTGGACATCTACTTGATACAAAGATCCATCTGTCTGTCTTTCCTCTGTCTGCATACATTGGAAACACCCACATCCTACTCACTTATGGTCCTTGTTAAAAATGAAAATTCCTGGGCAGCCCAGGTGACTCAGTGGTTTAGCGCTGCCTTCAGCCCAGGGCATGATCCTGAAGGCTCCGGGATCGAGTCCCACATCGGGCCCCCTGTGTGGAGCCTGCTTCTCCTTCTGCCTGTGTCTCTGCCTCTCTCTGTGTGTCTCTCATGAATAAATAAATAAAATCTTTTAAAAAATGCAAATTCCTGCCTTGTTCCAGGTCTACTCAATCAGAATCTCTGAGAGATAACTGGGAATCTCTATTTATTTTGGCAAGCCCAACAAGTGATTCTTATATTCTGTAGACTTCAAGCATTCCTTTTTTTCTGGAAAAAAACCCCACATTTTCCCATAACCATGTAGGATTTCATTTAACCTGCCCAAGTGATTAATCAAGTCTCTGTCCATAGCAAGAATTTTGAAGCTTAATAAAGGTCACCCCATTAGTGGTTTAAAGGGTTCCTAGATTTCTATGGATAGCAAATTAGTATCACTTAGCATAGTCATCTCAGCACAGAGTCAAAAATTATGTTTTTATTCTGAGGTTTCTGGTACTCAAATCTCCTAGGCAAGGAAAAATACCTAATTTGCCACCTGAAGTCTTTGGTTACTTTTTTCCTCTATGAAGAGTCCATTCTACTAAGTCAATGACTTTTCTTGGGTTGGACCTTGGCACGTGTAGCACTGAATACCCATGAAGTTACCATGGATTCCTATTGATAGAAGGATTGCAGGCTTCTATTCATTACTCGCCTCATTCAATTAGAGTTACACAAAGCAAATACTAATTAAAGATCTACTGCAGGCAGAACATCCCAGAAGGCACTGCAGGAAACTGTTAAAGGGGAGTCTGACACAATCACTGCCTTCTGGAAGCTTGAGAGAAAGTACATGGATGAAGCTGGTGACACTGGAAAATTTATTGTCATTAGTTGAGCCTTTCTGTCCTGCTCTGTTGCATGGCTTTTGAAGATGCCTGGGGAATAAGGGGGCAAATGCTTTTGACTCTGGTGGCCACAGAGAGTAGAATAACAGAGAGTAAAAAGAGAAAGTCCATGGTGGGATCCTTAAATTTTCATCTGTGCACATGGCATGCTTTGCCTGGCCCTTCTGTTCACCACGACCATCAGTCAGGCTCCTCAACCATGGGGCTGCTCATGGGGCTGGCTCACTCACAGGAGGATCAAAAGATAAAATTGCATTGTAGACACCAGCATTACCTAAAAGTCAAAAACATTTTCCAAGTTGGGTGAAAGCATTGTGTTTCCCTCTTCACTGGTGGCTCTTGTTCCATCTGGCAATAAAAATAAGGAGTATGAGTAATAAAATCATGGATAGGATTTTGGGGAACCAGTGAATATTTATGTTTTTATGGCTCATTTTTAGTGATATACTGTTAACATAATGTGTTAGCTTCAGAGAGCTCATTGGGTATGCTAGACTCTGTAAATAGGCATACCAACTCAAGTTCCATTTGTTCTGTGGTTCCTATTTAAAATATATGCTATGTGGAATTAAGAAACAAAACAGAGGATCATAGGGAAAGGGGTGGGGGAACAAGACAAAATCAGAGACAAGCCATAAGATACTCTTAATCATAGGAAACAAACTGAGGGTTGCTGGAGGGGAGGTAGGTGGGGGATGGAGTAACTGGGTGATGGACATTGAGGAGGGCACTTGAGGTAATGAGCACTGGGGGTTATATGCAACTGATGAATCACTGAACTCTACCTCTGAAACTAATAATACATTACGTTATTAAGTTGAATTTAAGTAAAGAAATATATGTTAATGATTCAATTAGAATATATTATGTTAGAACATACAGTTGAAATATGTACTAATAATTCAAGCTATCTTTCTGTCATCTATTAAAATAATCACAATTTTCCATTTTAAAGGAATATTTTGCATGTATTTAAAACTCATGCAAAAAAGTAACTAGATATTTTGAAAATATATAGCATTTGTTATTTTACTTTTAAAGTAATACATGTTAATTTGAAGGGCAATATAGTATAATAACAAATACAAGAAAACACATAGAAGGAAATAAAGATAATCCACAAGTATTGTTACTAAGATATAGTTATTATTAATATTTAGATTCATATTTATAGTAATAATCAACGTTTTAAAATGAAATTGGAATTATTTGATGTGTACCACTTTAAATTCTACTTTTAAAAAGTTGACATTTTAACCTGTAGAAAATTAAGTTCTGAAGATATAATGCTTACGGACAACAATTCTGTATTATAACTTCAAAGTTGCTAGGAGACTAGATCTTAATTGTTCTCACCACAAGAAAGATATAAGCATATGACAGGATAGAGGTATTATTTAAGACTACATTGGTAATTATATTGCAATACATAAGCGTATCAAGTCAACATATCGTACACTTCAAATTTATTTAATGCTATATGTCAATAATAGCTCAATAAAAACAAATTTTAATTTTAAATGTTAAGATTTTGTTAGAATTTTTCAATAATATAAAGTTTTTGAAAAGCAAATTTTAGTAGGCATGTATTTTCCATTACATAGAGTATAATTTGCTCATTTCCTCCTATGATTCATTTCTTTTGACTTGTTTTTTCCCCCTTCAATCTTAGTCTCTTTTCTTCTTTCTCTCTGGTAAATAAAACTGCACTGAACATCAGATTACAGGCCTTGTATGTGATTAATTACATGACAAAGTACGTCCCAAGGAATTTCTTGGAATTAATGGCCACTAGGAAAGAGTTCACCCTGGGCTGGACCTCCCATCTGGTGACCAAAGCCTCTGGGAAATGCCTAGGGATAACATCCTTCCTGCTGAATCAACATTTTTTTTTCTTCCTCAAGAATAATGTATTTTTCAAAGTGAGATTTTCCCAGGGGCAACAGCTTTGTTGTGTCGATGACATGCTGGTACTCAGGGTGTTATCTATTATTGAGGTACTGATAAATAAATCCAGGGATTGAAGATTTTATAAAAGAGACGTATTCAATTGTAGTTTAAAAGACACAAAATGGTTTTCTCTACCTAAAGAATTTGCTTACAGTACTTAACAATATTTAATTGTGTATATAACACAATGCACTATGCTTTTGGTAAAAGTAATTGCTAGAAATAACTAGGCTTCTTCCTTGGCACTGTGGAGTGTGAATTATGCTGGAATATGTCATTTTATCAACAGCCATCAGCTCTGGCTGGGTGGTTTCCACAGATACTACACAAAGTCCTCAAGATCTGTCGTTACCATGTAACAACATCACTAATCTGAGTAGATTTTGACACAACTATTAAATATGTAAGCAATCACCATGGGCTGATGGTTCCTATACCTGATATCCAAAGGATGTTTTGCCCAATTCTATTTTTATAAATATATTTATGATATACTATAATACAATATAATGTGATACTGTAATAGATGTTACAAATATAAGCTGTATTAAAAATGCAATAATAAATTATTGTATCTAGAGCTCTCCAGAAGTGTTTTCCCTTGACATATGTTAGTCTAGATGGGACATTTTCTATGCTTCTGGAGTGTTGTATTATGTGGCCAATTAATCCACTTCAAAGAGCAGAGGTCCACTTTTTTCCAAGTCTCGCCTTTGGCTGTGTAAACAATTATGCTCCTCTACAGTGCTTTCACAAGTAGGGAAGAAATATTACCAGGTTATTTCCTACCCCATCTGTAGCTTTACCTTGATGCTTCTCACATCCCTGGTGCTGACCCGGACCCATTTTGTTCTCCAGACTCATACATGTGATGGCCCCTTGGGTGTCCCCTGCAAATTCATACTCTGTTCAGCAGAGACGACCTGGGTATGAGCCATGAGCTGCGGAGCCTGTTCTGATCTACACAAAGCCTCTGTCCCCAGGGTCCAGACTTCAGTGGAGGAGGATGGAAGGGGATGATGTACCAATACTTCGGACTCACTCAGTCCAAACCTGAAGTTATTCTGGCTTTGCCCAGACCTGCTATTCTCCCCTAATCTCCATTACAGGTTTTGGTGCCACCCTTCCCCTATTCTTCCATTCTTATGACAAAAATGTGCACCCTCTTGGCTGGATGCTGGGAATATGACAGTAAAGACCTTGAACTGACATCCAAAAGGGTGACAGTGACAACACGGTTTGCTGAGGCAAATGCATGCAGCTGTGTTTGCCAGCAAGAGGGGTAAGAGAGGAAGGACCCAGCTCTGGGATATCAGGCAGTTTTCATATTGTGCACAGAGTCCAATCAATTAATTGAGGCTGCCCTGAGCTCTGGGTTGAGGAGGCTAGTCTAGGTGGAAGCAGAGGACTGCTGTGATCAATTAGTAATGTCTGCCACGGGCAGTAGCTAAAGGTATATGATCATGAATGTTAAGCATTTACATCCTCTATTGCTAACAGGGGTTTCTTTCTTAAAGAATCAGGGGAAACCATCCCTGGGTGCTTGCCTGAGTATCAGATGGTTTGCTGGGTTTGTTTAAAGCCACCTGTGCCTCACTAAGGAGGGCTGTGCTCCCCCTGGGGTTCTTATATCAACAATCAAACCTTCCAAAATTGTAGCTGTTCATAAACTACACTGTGTGAGTTTTTGTTTTTGTTTTTTAAAGATTTTATTTATTTATTTGAGAGAGACAGAGATAGTCACAGAGATAGTGAGAGAGAGCACAAATGGGGAGGAGAGGGAGAAGCAGACTCTCCACTGAGCAGGGAGCCCAAAGTGGGGCTTGGTGCCAGGACCCCGGGATCATGACCTGAGCTGAAGGCAGACTTAAACCAACTGAGCTGCCTGGGCAGCCCCTGAGTGTGTGTTTTTAATGCACGTGCCCAGTGAGAAGCATCACTTTAATTTCTTAGGATAATATACACATGGGTCTTCAATCATGTGTTAAATGGATTTCCAAGAGACTTGGAGACTTACAGAGAGCAGTATTCTGTCTAAGGATTAAAATAACAGATTATTCCATGAGTTATTATGAGTTGTTATGTTATATATAATATGTTGTATACTTTAATAACACATCTTATACTATAACACATATGGCCCAAAGATTTTTGGAGAAAAACAAATTTTGTGCATTCAGTGGTACAGAAAAGGCAAAGAATAAGTAATACTTCAAATGATGTGGCTTTGAGCCCTTGCAGTTTTATGTTAGTCTACATTAAAGGATCTTTTCATGTTCCTGGCCCCATCAAAATTCTGCTTATTACTGCTGGTTTCTTAGGGTTCATCCCTATTCAATGGATTAAAGATGCCATTATATATCATTTTATGTAATTTTCTGGTCAGTAGAAGCAAAGGTGCTGGAAAGTGAGGCTGCCACAAGGGATGATACAGGGACAGTCCCCATACTCTTCAGTTTGTGTGGCCTAGCTGGGACTCTAGGCTGAGCTGGGCATTACCCACCATGCCTGGCTCACCTGGAAACCACAGGAGACAGATCAGATCAAGTTCAGTTCAGTGGCGGCAGGTCCAAGGGTCTCATCGTAAAGTAGGCAAAATTCTGCCCAGGCGAGCCCTCTTCAGCGTCCCATCACAGTGTCAGTCACAGGATCTTTGCCTGAGATTTTAGTTCTTCAAGATTGTAGCTCAGGGGAACCCTGGGTGGCTCAGTGGTTGAGCATCTGCCTTCAGCTCAGGCCGTGATCCCGGGGTCCTGGGATCGAGTCCCTGTGGGTAGCCTGCTTCTCCCTCTGCCTGTGTCTCTGCCTCTCTCTGTGTCTCTCATGAATAAATAAATAAAGTCTTAAAAAAAAAAAAAGATTGTAGCTCAAGTATTACATTTCTCTTTTCTCCCTTAGTTCCTATTTGCTCCTTTCCCTCCTGAATGTCCTTCTGTGAGTGGGGGTCCTTACCATTTCATCAGGGTAACCTACTATCCATGCACCACAGGCCACAGGGAACACAGTTGCCTGAGAATTTGGGAGAGGACCCTGAGCAAGTTGAAAGTGCACCTCTACTATATCCACTCTCTTTGGACTCTGCCCAGAGAGAGCAAGGTACAGGTCTGATCCTCCTCCATGACTTCAGTTTTATAAGAGCAGATTCCCACTCCCCAAAGGGAAGCCTGGATAAACTTTTTGTCTGTCTAATTCTGGGCAAAGTATAAAGAAGCTGGTTAGCTGTACAGCCAAGCCATCCTCTCCCAAATCAGCTTGGTCAGCAATAAATGGGATGTTTTGTACATCATCCGTCTGGCCATTGCCTGTCTCTCAGTTATTCCTAAATTTTGGCAAGGAAAAACGGAGTGTTAGGTATTCACCTGTGAAATTTATATAACTTTCCTGTACAGCCTCTCATTTCATAAATCCATTCAGTCCAATTTCCATGAACATCCCAGATACTGTGAAAATACTAGAGATAAAGGGAAAAAAACACAAATGAAACATGGGGCCTTGTCTTCGGTGACTTCATAAATTGGCGAGGACACACACAATTAAAAAATATCAGAGAACTACATGCTAAGGGCTTGGGGAGAACTAAATCCTGGTGCTCAAACATTTCCAAATGTAATATGGCTATAAATCAACTGGAGATCTTGTTAAAATGCAGATTCTGATTCTATAGGTTGGGATGAGGTGAGGGTCTGCATTTATTTATTTATTTATTTATTTATTTATTTATTTATTTATTTATTTATTTATTTTAGATATATTTATCATTTGAAAGAGAGAGTGCGGGAGTGGGGGGCAGAGGGAGACAGAATCTCAAAAAGACTCCATGCTGAGCATGGAGCCTGACATGGTGTTCCATCCCATGACCCTGAGATCATGACCTGAGCCAAAACTAAGATTCAGATGCTTAATCACCCAGGTGCCCCAGGGTCTGCATTTCTAACAAGCTCCAGGTGATTCCTTTGCTGTTGGTCCATGGACCACACACAGAGTAGCAAGTAGGAAGGCAATACACTGCACTTACTCACTGGTAGCCATGTTGCATGGAAGAGAGGCACCCAATCAATGTATTTTGGGAAAGCCTGAGAAGACTTCTCTGGAGAGGGGACAACTAAGTTAAATCTTCAAAGATGAGCCATTTGTCAAGAAAGATCTAGAGGAATGGAATGTCCAGAGGTGGGGAACTGTGGAAAGACTTGATGGTTTGCTGTAATTGTCTGAGGAGCCATGAAATGGAGAAAATAAGTTGGAAAGAGGAGAAAATAAGAGCTGGTATTCAGTGCTAATGATGCAGTTTTGATTTTATCCTGCAAGTAATTGGGACTATTTAAGAATTTAAAGTTTATTTTCAGCATTTAATTTTAATCTTTAATAGACTTGCATTTTTGAACAACAGTTTCAGATTCACAGAAAAATGTAAAAGATATTACAGAGGATTCTCATCTATGGAAACCCACTTTCCCCTATTACTAACATTTTACCTTAGTATAGCACATTTGTTATAATTGATGAACCAATATTGATACATTATTATTTATTAAAATCCATGGGGCACCTGGGTGGCTCAGTCAATTGAACATCAGTCTTCAGCTCAGGTTGTGATCTCAGGGTCCTGGGATCGAGCCCCGCATCGGGCTCCTCACTTGGAACCTGTTTCTCCCCCTCCCTCTGGCCCTCCCTGCCATTTGTGTTCTCTCTGGTGTGCTTACTTTCGTGTGTTCTCTCTCTCAAATAAATAAAATCTTAAAAAAATCCATACCTTGTCATATTTTCTTCATTTGTATCTAATGTCCTTTTTTCTGCTCCAGGATACACTAGATTTAGTTATCATGCCTCATTGGTTCCTCTCAGCTCTGACAGCTTCTGAGACTTGGCTTATTTTTGATGACCTTGACAATTTTGAGGAGTACTGCTCAGATATTTTGTAGGATGTCCCTTTGTTGGGATTTTTCTGACATTTTTATCCTGATAAGACTGGGATTATGGCTTATCCAGAGAAAGACCACGGAGGGAAAGTGCCACTTTCATCAGGTAATGTCAAGGGTACATAATATCAACATGAGAGGGAGAGAAGAATGAGTGGATGAAGTACAAGGATTTTAAGGCAACAAAACTATTCTGTAAAATACTGTAATGGAGGGCAGTCCAGGTGACTCAGCAGTTTAGCACCACCTTCAGCCCAGGGCGTGATCCTGGAGACTCAGGATCGAGTTCCATGTTGGGCTCCCTGCTTGGAGCCTGCTTCTCCCTCTGCCTGTGTCTCTGCCTCTCTCTCTCTCTCTCTCTCTCTCTCTGTTTCTCTCATGAATAAATAGAATCTTTAAAAAAAAAATAATGGTGAATACATAACATAGACAATTGTCAAAATCCATAGAATTTTATAGGACAAGGAATGAACTTTGGTGTATACAAATTTTAGAAAATCATTTGGAAGGTTGGAGGGGATCCCCATAAGAAAAGCAGATGAGACTAGGAATCTAAATATATTCTAAATGAATGAAATAACCATACTGAAAGGGGTGAGGGCAGGGGCACCTGGGTGGCTCAATGGTTGCGCATCTGCCTTTGGCTTATGTTGTGATCCCAGGGTCCTGGGACAGAGTCCCACATTGGGCTCCCTGCATGGAGCCTGCTTCTCCCTCTGCCTGTGTCTCTACCTCTCTCTGTAGGTCTCTCATGAATAAATAAAATCTTTTTTAAAAAGGGGTGTGAGAGCAAAGATGCTGACCTAAGTCACTCTGGAAATGAGCAGAATCTATAAAACTAAAAGCCAAAGGAACTGCACAGAAAGCCTGTCCTGTAGTTGATAAAGTTGTTTCCCATGGAGTGCGAATCAACCTGTAAATAGGTTACCTTACCCAGCAAAAGGGACTTTGAGATGTGGATTAGGATTCCCAATCAGCAGACTTTAAAATATGGAGATTATGCTGGGTTATCCAGGAGGAGCCAAAGTAATCACAGGAGCCCTTAGAAGTGGAAACAGGAGAGAAAGTCAGAGATATTCATGCACTGTTGCTGCCTTGGAGCTGGAGGAGGCCGTAGTCAGGGAAACCGGGACCTGGGTCCTACAGCCACCACCAACAGAGATGCGTTTGCAGGCAGATGCTTCCAGGAAGCCTCCAGAACGGAGCCCAGCCCAGTCAACACGTTGAATTTAATCTTGTAAGATTCTAAGCAGAGTAACCCGCCGTGCTGTGTCAGACCTCCGACCGAAGAGCTGTGGGATCGCAAACGAGTGCTTTAGCGTGAGAGGTTTGCGGAACTTGTTGCACAGCCCCCCATCCTAACATCCCGAGGGGAGTCGGGAACCTGATGAGTCAGGTTCCTCATGTGCAGAGAGGAGCTAAGGGAGATGTGCTCCTGGAAGGTTAAAGCAAGTGGTTAGGTGACAGTGCAGCGCGGTGCCGCAGCTCGGCAGACGTGCACCGAATGTGGGCGCGCTTCCCAGGTGCACAGAATTCACCGTGGGAGCGAAGAGCGAACCGAGAAAGTCTCCGTGGGAGAGGAGGCCCTTTAAGTGAACTTTGAGGGACGGACAGACTTTGATAGACAGTCCAGATTAAAATTAAACCCGTAGAGACTAGAACGGAGAAAACCCCAGGTTTACCCAAATCCATCACACGTTCCATTGAAAGATGAATTTGCATTTTAATAGGTAGAAGAAAATTAACTGATCTCAGACGGTGGCAGCTTCCAGAGGCAACTTGCAATCCTGAAAAGTGAAACAGGAGACAAAAATGAAGAGCAAGAAGGAAATCGGTGTAGACGACATACACGGTGCGGACAGCCCACAGCCCCGAGGCCTCCTGGCAGAGGCAGGGCCAGCGCGGCCCGTTTAGACTTGACTCTGGCTGCGGTGTCCTCTCAGCTCCAGCCCAGAGCTGCGAGGCTTCGTGGGACGCACGCGAGCCCCCTCCGCGCGGCAGGAGCCCCACATCCACGCTCGCGACCAGCCCCCGATGCGTGGGATAGAACGACCTCCGCTGACGCAGGACTCAGAGGCAGCCAGGCCGTGGAGGGCAACCACTGAGACTTTAAGTGTGAACTAAGTGTGAACTCAGAGACTACAGTTCTGCTGGCTTGTCGGGGAAGGCCACTAAAAAAAGGAGGCCTGGGGAGGGCGATCCTGGGTGACATGGGACCGTGCCAGGCTCCTAGGGTTGCCACAACATAATCTCCCAAATCGGCTGGCTGGAGACAACCTAAAAGAATCTGGGATCCCTGGGTGGCGCAGCGGTTTGGCGCCTGCCTTTGGCCCAGGGCGCGATCCTGGAGACCCGGGATCCAATCCCGCGTTGGGCTCCCGGTGCATGGAGCCTGCTTCTCCCTCTGCCTGTGTCTCTGCCTCTCTCTCTCTCTGTGTGACTATCATAAATAAATTAAAAAAAAAAAAGAATCTCTCCCGGCTGGGGAAGGGTGAAGCCTGGAATCGAGGTGTTGGGTGGCTGGCTCCTGCTGGAGGCCCTGGAGGAGAACTGGACCTCGCTCTGTCCCCACTTCTGGTGGCTGCTGGCAGTCCGTGGTGTTCCTCGGCTTGTACACACATCACTCCAGTCTCTGACTGTTTTCACGGGATCTTGTCTGCTCCTCTTCTCTCTCGTCCTTCCTTCGGTGGGAGTTTTCTCATGTGCCCAGAGACAGGGGAACTCAGATATGTTTGATAACAAGCAGCACAATATATATGCGCTCCCCCCCCACATATATACACCCCCTGACACACACATATATATGCACACACACCATCAATTCACATTGTTGTGTGACACAGACACTTCAAGTATTTCCTGCTATGGGGAATGCCATCACTGTTCCAAAACATTTCCTCTAACTATCAGTAAAGAAAGAACAAGATAGGCTGTTCTGTTCCTTTCCACGAGAAATTTTCATAGGACTAACTCTATCTTGTCTGTTCAAAGACAATAATTTAAGTTGAATTTCCCTGTCAAGGCCAGATTAGCTTTGATTAGAGGAAGTCCTCCCACTGCCTTGAAGGCAGGGGTGGTCATATAGCTGACTTTGGACAGTGACCTGGTTGGGAGCAGCACATGTCACTCTCAGACCGAAGCATTTAATTATCTAAAGACACTTCATTGCTATTTTTCCCTCGCTTATGATAACCAACACAGTATGCTCTGCGTGGAGGAGTAAATCCATCAACCTGCATTTCCAAATGAGGAATAACATGGAGCCGACCATGACGGACAGGCAGCGTGAGTAAAAACAAACCTTTGAGATTTGGGATTTTGCCAGATGATGAAAATAGCCATAAGTTCCTCCATCATCTTTGTAAGGTGACTTGTTGCCCTTCTCATCGAGGAGTGGATTTTCCTCCTCCACCCCCCAAAAGTGGGCTGAATGTGTGGCTTGCTTTGATCCGTAGACTGAGGGAAGCAAATTGGGAAATGAGAAAGGCCTCCTGGTAACCCCTCATGCTGCCCTCAGACCGCCTCTGAAGCCAGCATCCGTGAGGAGGGACCAGGTGCAGAGAGATCTGGCCGATGGCCAGCATCCAGCTCCGGGCATGCAACAGGCCCGCCTTGGACCACTCAACCCCAGATGACTGCACTGCACGAGTGACCCCAGGCGAAACCCACAGAACTGCCAGCTCAGCCCAGTCCAAAAGCTGTTGGACTGTGAGTGAAGAAAGTTTTGTTGTTTTGAGTCAGTAAGTTTGTGTGGTTTGCATGTGGCAATGGATAACAGATGCAACGGCAACTAGCTTGTTCTGATTCATGCATATATGTGCGTATGCACGAGTGTGCACACACTTGTATGTGGGTAATTTAAATCCTTGTCTGTATGATATACATCTCCACACACAGTGATATGTGGATATAGCAGACTGATTTTTATCAGCAAACTGGGTCAAGAATGTGATCCTGTTTTTATTTTATAAACAAAGAAATTCAGATGTTCCCTCAAATTTTCCTTATTTCTGTCAACATAATTTCAGCAGATGGTGAGATTAAAGTGGTTTTACAAAACGGACTTGAAGAAATCATGCTCTAATAGTTGATTTTTCCATAGACAAATGATATTAAAACCAGATTGTGAGGTTAGAAGATCAGTACCTTTGTGTTTCCCTCTTTGTCCTGATGCATTCCAGAATATTCTATGCAGTCATTGCCAGACATCGTGGAGACCACCTTCAGGATCAGAAATGATAGCATTCATTCGCCTTTTGGAGGTTAGGATTACATCACTCCTAACTGACACTGCTGTGATTAGTCAAGCTGGAATCATTTGGGCTAAAATAGAGCACGGAAATCCTGATGTTTTTAATACAGAAAGGTTAGTATAAAAAGTTATAATGACCTTTCTAAATTATTTCATCTGAGGAAGAGGGTTGCTTTACAAGAAGGCACCAGAATTCAGAACGATTAGTGTCTGTGGCTAGAAAGAATCGGATTGCCTAAAGTGGAAAACTTTTCATTTAAAAGGAAATTTGCTTGAAAACTATGTATTCTATTGCTGCCATAACAAGTGACCATTAACTAAGTGGATTAAAACTACATGGATTCATTTTCTCCCAGTTCTGGCAGTCAGAAGTACAGTGTGGGCCTCAGTGGGCTGTGACGGGGGTGTCCAAGGGGGAGTTCCTCACTGGAGATACTGGGGAGAACCCGTCCCCTTGCTCATTCAGGCACTGACATAATTCAGGTCATCATGGTTGTAGAACTGGGACCTCCATCTCCTTGCTGGCCATCAACTGGGAGCCACTTTTACCTCCCAGAATCCTCTCTCAGATGCTTTTTTTTTTAACATTGTATAAAACTTTATTATTTACAAATGTCATTTTGTAAGTAGTGAGGTCTATATATCTTAAATTTCCATCCTAGGACTACAGTTTTGGCATAGTAGCTCTGGGCAAAAGCTACTCTCTCAAGCTTAAAATTCAGATAGGCTGTGGACTCCTGAGGCAGCACTCTGGGCACTTATAAATGCTGTAAGTGAGGAGAAGAGAATGGGGCATGAGCCAGGACCTGGTGCACACCACCTGCCACGTACCAAGGCCCTAAGGAATTGACCCCACCTCTTGATCCTTTTCTTGCTGCCATCTGATTCACCCCCTTGCTATCTTCTTCCAACTTATGATGTCGTGTAATTAGGTTGGACCCATTCAGATAATCCAGGTAATTTTCTCATCACAAGGTGTGTTACCTTAATCATGAGTGTAAAGCCCTTTTGCCATGTAAGTGACATATTCAAGGGTTCCAGGGATTATGATGGATATCTCAGGGAGCCATCGTTCTGCCCCCTACAGCCTACAGGGAAGCATAGGGTCATTAGAGGTACATGTTTTGAGCATCTCGAGACCACTGGGTCTCACTTCCGGGGCTGGGCTGTTTGGGATGTGAGCTCAGGGAAGGAGTGCATTAGAGATCCTATGTACCTCTGTGATTGCTAGGGCATGTTCTGTGTGAGGATAAATGAGGTTCCTATTTTGTCAGTTTATTTAGAAATATTTGAGACTTTTCCATACCTTTTATTTATTCTTAAAAAGTATTTTTTAAACTGCTTCTATTTAGGGACTGCTTTATAGATGAATATTGACTGTTCATGTCCCAGTCTTGAGAAACTCACTGGTGAATCCAGGGCTCAGAGAATATGTGTGTCTTAAAGTTTGGTGTCCCTTCTGCAGAGTGGGACAACCCAAAGGATGTCACAGCCCCCTTTTCTGACTCTTGGGAATGGTCCTTAACCCAGAGACATTCTCTTCTTTTGTGGTGAATATAGAGGATAGGAGGATGCTCACAGGAAGGGAACTCATTTGGGGCTGCTGTATGGATCTCATTCAGAAGCAGCGTGATATAAAAGGGAAGCCAGTAATAAAGTGAAGATCTTCTATTGGGCCTGACCTCTTATGACCTAACAAAAGTGTTCACATTCTGTGTTCACATCCTTCTAATAGCTTAGGATGGTTGCACTATGGGGCCATCACTAGGAATGTGCCCATTCTCCGATCTCTCATGCATCAGATAGACCTGATGGGGAGCCAAGTCATGTCATGTGACTGTGTCTCCTGGCCACCAGCTTGCTAGCTCTCTAAGGCGTTCATGCAGACAGAAGACCTCATGACGAGAGGAACCAGCTCCTGTGCTACTGCTCTGGACTGATTGTTCCAAGTAGAGGAAGGTCCCCCTGAGACCTGTTATTTTTTTTAAATTTTTTTATTTATTTATGACAGTCACACAGAGAGAGAGAGAGGCAGAGACACAGGCAGAGGGAGAGGGAGAAGCAGGCTCCATGCACCGGGAGCCCGACGTGGGATTCGATCCCGGGTCTCCAGGATCGCACCCTGGGCCAAAGGCAGGCGCCAAACCGCTGCGCCACCCAGGGATCCCGAGACCTGTTATTAAACGTGGTACTGTCACCTTCCCCAGAGGGCAGCTAATCTAGGTCTTGAGGTGAGTCAAAATTAGGGATGTCGAAAAGGCCTTTCCAAAACCAACCTCCCCCACTGCAGTTCCCATGTTTTCAGCAAAGGATACTCTCCATTTCCTGGGGCAACAGTTCAGTGGTTTCTGTGCTCCTGGTGGTCACCCAAAGTCTGGGCTCAGCAGTCCACTTTGAGAGCCCAAGAACTGGTTTTATCAGTTTTCACAGAGGTTATCAAGCTTTGGGGGCTTGAGCCATGCAGGAAAATTAATAATAGACAGATTTATTAAATCTGAATGCTGATTTGCTAATTTGCCACAGGGGATAGACTATGCAGGCATAAGGATACTTGTATCCAAGGCAACCTCTTCTGGAAAAGCAGCTGTAGAGTGAGAGCAAGGGGAGGGTGAGGTTTCGTGGGATGCTATATTCATATTGTGTCTTTCGTGACTTCTGAAAATGAAGTTTTAGCGATTAGAAGGCCGTGTTGTGCTGTTATGGTGGTTTTACAGTAAATGATACTCCTTGGTTTGCCATTGCCCTGGACTCCCAGCAGGCTTGTCACGGGCACGCATTGCCTCATACTTGCCGCAATATAGTTGAATAAGTAACAATTTTTAAATTGGATTATCAGCCAACTTTGCTACCAATTACTTCTATATCAATAGCAAGTCTTTGGGGTAAATTAATTTGATCCACAAGTAACTCATGCATTATTGATTGTTTACTAGTTTAACTCCAGGAAGTAGCTGGTGTGCTTTGTTGCAACACTTGGAGGGTCTGCAGCACTACTCATTGCGTGGGCCTCAGCTCAGCACGGTCGGCACCGCCTGTGAGCTTGACAGATATGCAGAGTAATGATCTACTGAATCAGACTCCCTGAGGACAGAGTCCAGGACAGAGCTTTAAGGAAGCTTTTGGGTGATTCTTCTGTCCATGAAAGTATGAATGACATGGCTGTGATTGTTAAGAGTGTGGACTGATGGCCAGATGGGTGAAGTTTGTATTCTGACTATATCCACTGCAGGCTGGATGCCCTTGGGAACATTTCTTCACCTCTCCGAAACTCAGGCTTCCTATCTGTAAAGTGGACCTAATTATGATTCTTACTTCACAGGGCCATCGTGAGGGGTATCAGACACTCTGAGTGTTCTGAATGGCACCTTGCATGGGGAAGCAAGTTCTAAGTGTTTGCCATTATTTTTGCTTTCATTTGAGGGGTGATAGAGAGAGAATGGAGAAGTGTCTGCTCTACTTGCTCTGATTTGCTGAGTGCTCAGCATCTGAACAGTGGTGGGATGAAGGCAGAGGAGCCCAGGATGGGGCACTGGGAAGATAAGGCTTGCATCTTGGCCACTCACCTGTTCCATGGCCTTGACAGGATGACTGAACTTATCTGACTCTGGTTTCTTCACCATTGCAGGCCTGTTGGTTTTTAAGATCACTTTTGTCTTTGAAATTCTGCACCTAAACAACATCCCAGTCTCTTATCCTGCTAAGGCCACATTACGAGAAGTATAGGCGAATCAGTGTTGAGACCAATCAGAGCAGGAATATTTGTAGCAGAAACAAATGGAACTTTTTAAGAAAAGAGTGAATTTCAGCGAACTGCTTTTGATTGTGATCCAGTGTACACTGGAACCTCAAGGTGAGGTCTGTCTATTTAAGAAAACGGATCTTCCAAAGCACATAGTTAATGTTTTCTGTTCTTTAAAATTACACAAATGAGTCATGTTAACTGACATAAAAACTAGGAAACTCCACATTAGCAAAAGGAAAAAAATCGCCCATGATTCTGTTGCCCCAAGAAAATAGCATTTTTTAGATGTATGTTTCTCCAGCTTTTTCTGTGTCTATATTTCAAATTAAAATTGGATTATACTATAATTCTCCTTCTAACCGGCTTTTAAAATCTAACATATTGTGAGTGAGTGTTTAATATCAATAATTGTAGGTTATCATATATCACTGTTAATTATTGAATTATGTTTCATTGTAATTTATGGTTTATTTAATTACTCCTTTACATACTTAAAAAATATCTTTCCATCTTATAACCAATAAGCAATGAGGTCTCATGTACAAATATCTGACACTTATCTGATAATTTCCTTAGAGCACATTCTTAAAGGCTCAATTAGTAGATCAAGAGGATAATGCATTTTAATGGCTTCTATTAAATGTTGCCAAATCACCTTCCAAAAAAGTTTATGTCTATTTATACTTCCACCAGGAGGAGATAAAAATGGCACAATTTAAAAATTTTGCCAACACTGGATATTTTTCTTCATTTTAATCTTTCCCAATTTAAAAATGCTATCTCACCCTACCTAAAAGACACACAAAATATTTACTGAGTACTTGCCTGTCCCAGGCACTGTGCTAGGCACTCGGACTGTAGCCTCGTCCTTTCAGAGCTCCCATGGAGGCTGTTGGAAGACTGGCTGTTCATTACAGTAGGATGAGTGCTCTGTAGGAATCATGAGCAACACAGCAAGATGAAGCAGGCCTTCCTAATCAGAACAAGAGTCACGAGAAACTACCAAAGAATTGGGATCTTGAGGACGCATAAGACTTACCCAGACATCAAGTTGGGAAATGGTGGTCCTGGAGAAAGAATGGAAACGCCAGTGCTAGGAGATCACAGGGCAAGGTCAGGATGTGGCATGCAGTCATTTAAATTTGTCTCTCCTTGATTTCTAGACAAATTGAACATTTTGAATATTCATTGGTCTTTTTTTTCCTTGTGAACTGTTTCTTCATATCTCTTTTCTGTTTACTTATCCAAGTACTCTATTTATTTTGCTTTCTAGTTCTAAGAATCTTTCTATAGTAGGGATATATTAGCCCTTGGTCAACCACGTGACACATTTAAAATAGTGTTTCAGGCACATTGGCTTCTTTAATAAATTGCTTATCTTTTTAATCTTTGCTCATTTTCCTTTTGAAGTGTGTAGTGGGGTTTTTTTGTTTTTTGGTCTTTTTAGTTTTTTTTTTTTAATTTTTATTTATTTATGATAGTCACACAGAGAGAGCGAGAGAGGCAGAGACACAGGCAGAGGGAGAAGCAGGCTCCATGCACCGGGAGTCCGATGTGGGATTCGATCCCAGGTCTCCAGGATCGGGCCCTGGGCCAAAGGCAGGCGCTAAACCGCTGCGCCACCCAGGGATCCCGGTCTTTTTAGTTTTGAGATTTGTTTCTAAAATAAAGATATTAACTCAGTCTCTTATACATAATGATTTCTTTCTGGTCGTTAACTCATCTTTTAATTATTGTTTGTGGTTTTTTTGATCCTCTAGAAATTTAAATTAAGTAGTTATATTTGTCAGCCTCTTCATTAAATATTACACCCTCCACTACTTAATAATTTTATGAAGATATAATTGCCACTTAAGGTTTATAATTGAAAGAATTTGGCAAATCCATGCACCATGTAACCACCACTACAACCTAGACATAAAATATTGCCCTCATCCCAGAAACTGCCCTCATGGCCTGTTCCAGTCAATTCTTTCCACATCCCATGCCTTGACCACAGACCACTGCTATTCTGATTTCTGTCACTGCAGACTCATTTTGCTTATTCTATTTTACTTCATATAAATGCAATTATACATTAGGCACTCTGCATCTAGCTCTTTCCACTCAATGCAATGTTTTTGATATTCATCCATGTTGATGTGTGTAGCAGTATTTGTTCCTTTTAATTCTGAATAATAAGTCATTGCATGACTATATTTCCATGTAGTTATCCATTTATCCAAATGTCTCTCAGTGGACATTTGGTTTCTTTTATGTTTTTGGCTATTATGAATAGAGCTGCTATGCACATTCTTTGTATAAGCCTTTTTGTGGACATATGCTTTATTTCTCTTGGGTAAGTAGATAGGAATGAAATCACTGGATCACAGACTATGTGTATATTTAACTTTATAATAAGCTGACAAACTCGTCCAGAGTAGCCATATCATGTTCTAGTTGTTCTGCATTTTTACCAACACTTGTTTCATCTTTAATTAATTTCTATGTAAATTCTGAGATAATAGGTATTTAACTTCACTTTTCCTTGGGTGGTTAGCCACTTAACATTCATCCAATAGTCCGTAATCTCTCCATTTCTTTAAAGACAAGAATGATTTTATATACTTTTTTCTTTTTATGGACTATCCATTTATTCTCCTGGTTTTTCTAAGGCCAGCATCACTTAGTTTTAGTCATTACTGTTTCATAATATATTTCAGTATCTAATAGTGAAAGACCATTCTTCCTTACTTTTTCATTTTGTTTTTCCAAAACTTATCTGACTATTCTTATACATTTAATCTTATTTGAAATTCAAGATAGTTTTCTTAAAAATGTCATTTTTGTAAGTCAAGGGATAATGGAGGGATAGAGCATAAAATTGAGATTGTTCCATTCTTCTGTAAACTTTTGCCCAGGAAAATAACAACCCAACCCAAAGTCTTATTTTTTTAAAAAAAGTATTAGATATTATTCTTATACAACAAATGCAAGAGGATATATATTTTTTTAATTTCATACCTCGCTGAAGTTCAAGAGTCCTTTTAATTAGAGCTTCAGGCATGGAAATTCTTATGGAAAGTAATTTTAAATGTTCTAACTTCCTACAATCTATTTTTGGAGGGGAATTTACATTTCTTGTTAATCTGCTCCAGATATGGTTACAATGCTCTCAAGGCTTGCCACTAAAGGTCCCAAGTGCTTGGTGTATTTGCTTCACACAGCACTAAGTATGCTGTCAGACTCAGACCGAAGCTTGATGTTCTAAAGTTACCCACTAATGGAGCAAGTTTGTTACCAGAAGATCATTTACTAACCACAAAACCAACTGCAACCTTACCTTCATGCTCACAAATCACTGTATAACCACGAGCTGGGTTTTAGGAAAGTGATTGTGGCTCCTATCAAGGAAAGAACAGTGGACTTTGAATAGTTGGGAATTATTCTGCATTTGGGACTAATTTTCAGAGATATTGATTAAATTTAAGACAGTAAATGATGCAATACCATTTTGTTTCTTTTCTTGACATGTTCTGGAGGTTAAGATCCTAGGAAAGGAGACTGTAGAGAAACAGGAACACTGATGCCATATTGGTGAGAATGTAAAATAGCGCACCTGTTATGAGAAACATTATGGCCATTCCTCAAATAGTTAAAAATAGAACTATCATATGATCGAGCAATTCCACTTCTGGATATACACCTAAAATAATTGAAAATAGACTCTCCAAGAATTATCAGTACACCCATGTTCACAGTAGCATTATTCACAATGGCCAAAAGGTGGAAGCAACCCAAATGTCTATGGACAGATAAATATATAAACAAAATGTTCTCTCGACATACAATGAAATATCATTCAGCCTTAAAAAGGAAGAAAATTGTGACACATGCTATGACATGGATGAACCTGGAAGATATGCGAAATGAAAAACTCAAAAGGCCTGCCACGTGAGGAAAGCCATTTTAGATCTCTTTCTAAGTCAACATGACTGTACAGAAACTTTATGCAAACCAAAAGCCCAATTTATGGCTAGCCACGCATGTATTGTACATCTGCTTTGTGAATGACTAGCCTAAAGGAAAACCATTATGTCCTTGAGATATCGATCAGCGCTCCTACTTCTGCATTCCTTTTTGATAAAACTTGTGATTCCTGCCTATAAGCTAATCTATAATCTTTTGAGCTTTTACAAGATGTAAAAAGTCTATAACCCTGTAAAAATAAAAACTGTTCATTCTCCAGAACACTTTCTTCCCTTCGAAGAGCATGTTCCCAGGCAGCTGTCCTAACTTGGGTGTGAATAGAACTCTTTCATACTTTTACAGATTCTAAAAGGCTTGCTCCTTTTAGGTGAACACCAATCACAAAGGTTAAATACTGCATAATTCTACTGTCGATGGTAGTTAGAATGGTCAAATCCACAGAGGCAGGAACTACAATGATGGTGGCCAGAGGCAAGGGTGTGGTGGGGATGGGGAGTGACCATTTAATGGGGAGAGAGTTTCACTTTTGCAAGATGAAAAAGTTCTGGAGGTGAATGATTGCACAATAATGCGAATGTGCTTAATGCCAAACTGTACAGTTAAAAGTGGTTAAAATATTAACTTTTATATTCCTTATATTTTAGCATACTTAAAATTCATTTTTAAAAAGTAAATGAGACAAAAAAAGATCCTAGGACATTCAGATTCTGAAAAACCATGACAGGTCATTATGTTCGTCAAGGTACATCAACTGAACAAAACAATCCCAAAATGTAGGTGGTTTAGTGCAATAGAAGTTTATTTCTCACTCATATTTCTGTCCATCACGAATCTAGTGAGGGCAGTTCGGTAGTCTATTTGCTTCACACAGTCATTCAGGGAACCATACCCTGTGGTCTTGTGGCCTCATCCTCCTCTAGCTCCTTGGCATACTATTTACTGGGGAGAAGAGGAGGAACATGAAGACAGAGCTTGGGTAGTTTTTATGGGCCAGGGCTCAGAGTGGCACACATCAGTCCCAGTTATGTTCTACTAGGGGGTACTCTGTCACAGTGACACATATAACATGAGGGACACTGGGAAATAGAGTTCAGCTGCGTGTCCAGGACAAAGAGGGGTCTTAGATATGAGAACTGCAGCTCTCTGCTCCAGGTGAGTCCCACTAGAAGGGTGTATTTGAGAAATGTCTTGTGGGAATAAGATCTGTAATATTCTTAGAATCCTGTAGGAAAGATACTTCTTAGGGGAAACAAAGATTTACAATGTCTACGTGATTGGTCCCAAGTGCTTAGAATGATAATACATAGTCATGTGAATATACATATAATTATTTCAATTAATCCACACTTTGATCTGAAGATAGATCATTTCAATAACAGACCTCTAAATTGTCTCCTGACATTCAGGTGAAGAGTGACTCCTATGGTGATAATCATTACTAAGATCAAGTTTAGAGACGGGATGGTATGGAAAGCTAATTTGCACCACTGCTCAGCTTGGAATATAGAAACCCAGCCACTATGAACCAGCTCATCGTGAGGTTCTGGACGACATTTCCATCCTAGATGCCCTAGCACTGAAGTGAATGGGAGTGGACGGAGGGCTTCGAGAAGGCTACTGAGCCCCAGCCCCAGCTTCAGTGAGTCATAAGTTGGCTTCTGGCCTCTGGAGTGTTCTTCATCCAAACCTTCACCTGGGCTACTTAAGAAAGACCTGTGCAGGGACGCCTGGGTGGCTCAGTGGTTGAGCATCTGCCTTCAGCCCAGGGTGTGATCCTGGGGTCCTGGGATCCAGTCCCACATTGGGCTCCCTGCAGGGAGTCTGCTTCTCCCTCTGCCTGTGTCTCTGCCTCTCTCTATGTATCTCTCATGAATAAATAAATAAAATATATATAAAAAAAGAGAGAGACCTATGCAGGCATACCTCATTAACTGCATTTCACTTTATTGCACTTTATAGATACTACTTTATTTTTTTTACAAATTGAAGGTTCATGGTATCCTGCATCCAGCAAGTCTACCTGTGTCAATCATCCAACAGCATTTGCTGACTTTGTAACATCGTAAAATTTCTTACAATATTTCTAGGGTTTTCATCTTTATTGTATTTATTATAATGATCTTTGATCAGTGATTAGGACTTGCTGAATGCTCAAATATGGTTAGAATTTTTAGCAATAAAGTATTTTTTTTAATGAAAGTATGTACATTGTCTTTTCTAGACATGATGCCATTGCACATCTAAAAGGCTATGGTACTGTATCTACATGGAGCTGGAGTTGCATTTACTCAAATGGGGTGACTATAAATTTGCCTGTACTGACATTATATGTATATCCATAAAATCTTGGGTTTGGTTATACTCTTTTAAAAATGAGGTCTCTAGGGGCACCTGGGTGGCTCAGTCAGTTAAGTGTCTGACTCTGGATATTTTCCTCAGGGCATGATCTTGGGGTCATGAGATAGAGCCCTGCATTGGGCTCCGTGCTGGGCATGGAGCGTGCTTAAGATTCTCTCTCTCTATCTCCCTCTTCCCCTCCCCTCACTCTCTTTCTCCTTCTCTAAATAATAATAATAATAATAATAATAATAATAATAAAATAAAAACAAGGCCTTTAAACTTTGTTATAGATTTCTCTATTAAATGTGCCTATGTAAACTTGAACCATCTTCATGATATGCGAATCACTTCCCAACTTATCTTGTTCATCAGATCAGAATTTAACACATTGGGTGATTTTTAAGTAACATGAATGTTATTGAATTTTTTCACATTTTTCTGCTGGAAATTCTTTCATTGCCGATTTCTGGTTTGGCTATATCCTTCCCCAATCTAAGCCCTTATCTCCTTCCATACCAGCACCTATTCAAAGAATGATTGGTTCCATTGTTTTCCATCTGTCCAGATTCATATTTTTTTAAAAAAAGATTTATTTATTTATTTATGATAGACATAGAGAGAGCGAGAGAAAGAGAGAGAGAGAGGCAGAGACACAGGAGGAGGGAGAAGCAGGTTCCATGCCGGGAGCCTGACGTGGGACTCAATCCCGGGACTCCAGGATCACGCCCTGGGCCAAAGGCAGGTGCCAAACCACTGAGCCACCCAGGGATCCCCTGCCCGGATTCATCTTAATGAAATTCAATAGGTACACTGAGGATCAATTTAATGATATATTTATTAAACTGGTAACGTGTTCCTCCCTCAGGCTGCCCAGTTGACCATCTTGAGAACACCAGTCTGATAGAGTCTGATGATGGAGCATGTTTAGTTTTTCTGTTTGGGGTTTCTCCACACCACAGCATAACACAGGCTTTGACACTTTTCATACTTTGAGTCTGTCAGAAGCACATAGAAGTCTTGATAATTCCTAAGTGTTCAAAACAATAGCCATTGTAGGAAATGTTTCCCAGCCAATCTGCAAGCTGCATTCTCTCCTGGACCTCTCTACAATGTCACTGATGAACAGATGTATTTTTATTTTACTCATTTAGTTATGCAGTCATTCAACAAAGATTGAGCCCCTCTGGGTACCAAGCAGCATCTAGTTACTGGGGATACATTGATGGACAAAAATTATCTCTGTTCTAATGGAATTTTGGATGCTAGGAAGAGGAACAGATAATAAAAATTAACATGTCTAATAGTGATGAAGTGTTAGCGAAAAAAGAAAACAAAAAACAAAAGGAGATGAAGCAGGGGAAGGGGGTGGGGAGTGAGGGTGGTATGGTGGAGGAATCAGGTATGGCCTGAGGTAACACTTGATCTGAATTAGGACAGGGCACAGATCTTGAGGGTAGGGAAGAGTGCTCCAGCATTCTAAATCTCAGACTCTATAGAGGGTAACCTGTGCACATCATAGGGTCCATCCTAGTATTTGCACTGGACCCAGCAAAACCCAATGTGAAACTGTAGGCATAAAGTCACATGATCATCAGTGTAACAGAGCTGGGGTCCGCAGAAGATCTAAACCGTGCTATAGAAATGCCAGTGTGGATCCCTTAACCCTACACAGCCAGTAGAGCACAGGAAAGATGTCATACACATGCCACTTTTATTTTGTTTTGTTTCATACCATTTTTTTGCTCAGTGTTTTCCAGGGCAAACATGGATGCTGAATTAGCAAAAGCCCAACTTCTTTAATTTGGAAAAAAGTTTCCTTTGGTGAAGGCAGCCATAAACGAGTTTAGCATGTATATAATAAGATTATAATTCTTTTTTTTTTAAGATTATAATTCTTAAGTTATGTTAGAGCAGATTTTCTTTCTATTATCTAACTTAGAAACTGCAAATTTTTCTATAGCTATACACTTTATTTGTATATCTTGGGTAAGAATTGGCTGTCTCTAAAACTCATTCTTGGAAATCACTAAATGTCTTTTATTCCTCTATTACTAATTTTATTTTTCATATAAAAATTTCCAGGACCAATTGCAGACTGTGTAACTATTTCCATGTCGGCTATAAACTGCTTATAATTAAGTTTACTTTTTAATTGCAGGCCATTATATGTAGGCCATTATACCTGGTTCAAAATGCACATTTGGTAAGTATTCTCAGTTTTAGATAAGAAATAAATGCCTACTATTTTAAAAATGCAGACTTTTCCCCCAAAATGAGGGATATTAGCTATTCTATTGGTCATGAACCTAACTTTAATAAAATTTTCTTTTGCTCAAAGGTATTGACAAGAGTGGATGCAGTTTGCATATTTTGACCTCTTAAATAACAAATGCAAAACAAATGTAAATGTGGTTCCACTTTTAATACACTTTTGCATAGTGCAGAACAACTCACTGGAACATGCATGTGCATATTTGTGTTTCATTAAAAAGCATATTTGATATAGAACTCGCCCTAGGGCATGTTACTGCTGACTTCTGATTGAATTATAGGAAACTGAGAAAATAGAAACTGATAAACTTACATTCCATAGAGGTGATAGAGAAGCCATTACCTAAGAGTATTCTAGAAAGATAAGATGTAGCTAAAGTCTCCCTGAGACTGAGGTCATAAAATTAGAGTCAGCAAATTTCTGCACAAGTCTTTTGCAAATATTTCTAACTCTTGCTATTATATCCTCTACATAATATTTGCCACATTATGGCAGAAGCTAGTGTCAGATAACTTGCTTCAAATGCACTTGTGAATAGTTCCTTGGGTAGCTATATTAATTTTCTTAACATTCTGCTCCTTCCACACATTGCTGATGATACATATGAAGAAATGTGTAGGGTAGTAGCTGCCCAGTAAGTATTTGTTTGTTGGACAAACAAACAAGTGCAATGTCAAAGATTGGGGTGTGTCAAGATACTTGTTATATCTACAAAATTAAGTGGTGGAACTTGAAGGTTGCTCTGAATTGTAAAATTGCTCTTACACTGCTTGAGTCAGGTGTATTTGTGATGATGAGCCTCAGACGAAGGGAGTATTTCTAGCTTTATTCCAACAGTTGGAATTGTGGACATCACATCAAACACTATCAGAACACAAGATGAAGGAGTTTCACGTCACTCAGGAGTGAGCTGGTGGGAAAGGGGCTTTGGGGAGGAGAAAAGCTGAAGAGATCCCTCAGTGATGCCTTAATGCTGGTGCTGCTCCCTCCCTCCACACGAGAATGTGGGCCTTGCTGGGGCTGAATTTGGCTTGAGATCCAAATGTTTGCCAGGTGTCCTGGGGCATAGAATATGTGCTGCTGAAGCAAGTACTGTCCTGGGGCATAGATTGTTAGTCTAGATCCTTCCTAAATGATGATACAAGTTCCTAGCAGAAAAGGGCAGGGCACTATAGGAAATTGAGGTTTTCGTTTTGGCAAGACTCAGTCTTGCAAACAATGTGTCATTCACCCCTTGCTGCTGCCCCCACCCTGCCCCCAATATTAGCAGGTGTGGGACCAGTGGAAACTTACCTGAGGTATATGCTTCAGCTTGAGGGAACCATATCGTATCCCACAAAGCTCAGGGCATGGGAACTTAACTTCATCTTACAAAGGGCATGATTATGGCCTCTTCCTGTCAAACCAGTTCAACTCTTCCTCCCCAACCAGAATGATGCAAAAATAGTGCGGATCAACCTTATTGTAGATCCGATAGATTATTGGGGAGAAAAAAGTCATGATTATTTTTTCATAAATCAGTTTTTAAAGTGATTGGAAGCCAAAATGAGGTTTAAATGTTTGTATTCAGCAATCTGGGTCAACATGAGAAATTTGAGCTGTACTAATTATCAGTCCATATAATTAAGATCTTGTTTTTCTCACCCACGTTGGACTGTTCCCTTCTCCTCCTCCACTGCACACCACCATGGCCATGTTTCCACTGTCATACTTACTTTTTCTGTTTTAAAGCAAAGCATGTTGCACTTTGAATATATTTGATAACTATTACTTTTGGAATATACTTGATCTCATCTTGTTTTTTCAACCAAAATTGCTTATTTCATGGTTCTGTGAATTCTGAAGAGGAAGTCAGTTTTGTAAATCACTGTGTGAAGTCATACCCAGAAAAAAGAGAGTCCACTGAACCTAGGAAAAACCCTATTCCTGATTGCTTAATTGTTAACATTATCCAAATCTGTGCTGCAGTAGAATCTGTGATTGCCTAAATTGTGTTTCATACCAGGCAGAAAGAATAGATTTGAAAAATGGGTATTATCTACTTAATTGCAATAAGACCATACTCAGATTAGTGGATAATTGAGGAAGCATAAGATTTCATAAAATGAAACTTCTATATTATCACTTAATATGTATGGAGGGAGTCTTAAGTGTACAAAGATAATTATTAATGATGACAAGAAATTGGAATTTAAAGTTTCCCTTATGTTTCCCTTTCTAAATATATTATGGTTGCAATTTAAAATATGTTGGAGTTAAGAAAAATATGTTGGACCAATTTCACTCTATACAAATACCTGAAAAGCCTTGGGTACCATTACTGGATATTCTTTTCTTTTCCCTCATTTTGAGGAAGGATTGCAGATTCCTATGTGTATCCTTTGCAATCAATAGCAATGGGATACAAATACATGGGTGTGGAGTTTCTCCAGGTTTCCCCAAAAGTATCATCATTAGACATGTCTTGGGTGGACCTATAGGGACCACTGTCCCATCAACCGACTGCATTTTGTCATGCTCCCATGGAGGCTGCACTAGTCACAACCAGGTGAAGTAAATCCAGAGTTTGCCTTCTTCTAGAATACACATCTGACTATTCCCTAGACCAAGGCACAGGGCGTTATGCATCCTTTCTGAAATTCTATTTTCTCTTCTTTCATATAATAAAGAGCCACACAAGTCATCACTAATATCCTTTGCAGATATGACATAGTGTGGTTCTGCATTAAATTTACTGTATAAAATTTAAAAATCCAAGTTCATGTTTTTTCACACCCTCTGAATTAGTGAGATTCGCTTTAATTCCTGGTCACAGACCTAATTTTTCATCCTATTTATTTATCCCACAAATGCCCATAAAATGATATTAGTTGATGATGGGTCAGTGGAATTATATTTTCTGCTGTAGGAAAGACATTATGAAGTTTATGTAATACTCAATTTTTAATAACAACATCTTTCTAAAGATGAGAAGCTTTATTCATTTTACTCATTGCTGTTCATTCAGCAATGCTTATAGAGCATCTTCATATATATCCATACATAAATATCTGTCCTGGTACAGGGAATGGGGACAATTTCCCTACACCATGAAGTGAGAGACCATGAACCTTAGTCCCCGCTACTGGGGAAACCAAAGCAAGGAAAAATCATCTGGGTTTTCTAGGAATTGATAAAATTATGTCTGGAGAAAGTTGGCTCAGGGAAGAGAAAGAGAAACCAGGTGCCAGATAGCCTTGTTTTCAGGAAAACCTGGAATACTCAGTTTTAGCAAAAGAGATCTGGCTCCTAGGATGAGAGAGAGAACCATTCAAGACCAGACCAGGGCAGAAATGGCATTATGGGTTTCCAGACCACACGTGCACCTTTTCCAATCCTACAGTTGCAACCAGCATATATGTAGATGAATAGGTACTGTGTGGTCCAGTAGAGCCATAGATCCATCGATCTACTGGACCACACATCCTCTGGACAGAGGAGAGCCAGTCGGCATAGAATACCAAGGGTATCTTGTGCATTTGGAATGAACGAACCTTCTAATGCCCATATGGTGGCCTTATGCTTTGTTAACCCTTCTTATAGCAAATAAAATTTTGAGCTGTCAGAGTGAGTATATGAGGGGAAAGGAATAATTAAATATATAAGGGACACCCCAAAAAAGAAAGTTGTATTTTTTTCTTAAGAGTTCTTTTACAAATATGTTTGAGAAAACTATGGGTTCAGTGAATGGTGCAGTCAGCTCTAATTTAGAGATCACAGGTTTGGGCCCTGGGTATATCGTTAAATTCCCTGGCTTTGCGCAAAACACTTCTCTGGCTCCAATCCCTAAATGTGAAAAGTGGAGAGCACATCTTTGCCTTCCTATATAACCTGCAGCTGTTATATTCTAATACACCCAAAGTGACAAAAACCCACTTCAAGCTCACTTCAGCAAATGCTGGAAATTTATGGGTTCATTTAAATGTCAAGGCCAACAGGAAGTGAAGGCTGGCACTGAGCCCTGGTCTTGCTTTCTTTCTCTTCTCTGAGCCCTGCTGCTCTCTGCACAGAATCCATTCTTAGGTGTGTTCAGGTCTGCCTCTCATGGTGGCAAGACGGCTGCAGCAGCATCAGACAAACATCCTATCTTTGACAGAGAGGGACATTTTGCTCAGCCTGCTCAAGCAAAAGTTCTGGGATTACTTCTGACAGACAAAATTTGGGCCTTGAGCTCATTCCTGAACCGATCGCCCCTTGTCAGGTGAATGGAAATATTGGTTGCCACATCTGGGTCATGTGCCTATTTTTGGATTTAGAGATGGGGAATCCCATAGGACCCAGAAACAAGGATCGAGGAGAGGTGGTTCATCCAAAGAAAGTCAGGGTGAAGGCAGGGGGTAATAAATTCTGGGCAGAAAAAAATAGCAGTTGTGCAACCTTCATGTTAAAGCGTGGAAAGGAGTCTTCACTGTGGTTGTGAGCGCTAAGGTGAGAGGCCAGGGTACTGAGTCCTCAAGGACACACACATAGCATTTGAAGTCAGATTGTGGTCCATATCATGGAAACACTGTTTTCTACTTGCATGACTGGGGACGATTTCCAATCCTCTGTGCACCTCAGCTTAATAGAGTCTAAAGTGGAGATAATATTGATTCCATAGTGTTGTCAAGAGGGAAACACAGACTACGTCTGTGACTTGTTTATCGTTTTAAGAACGAAATAAATGGCAAATATTCTTCCCCTTCCCAAAAGCCCCTGGCCTCATAATCTTTCACTGTGAATTCTTTCCATTCTCCAAGAAACAGATAATTCCTATGCTATTTAAATTGTTCCGGTGCATAGAAAATAAGAAAAGCTTAACAATTTCTAGATAAATCCAGCATAACATGTATAATCAAATTTATCAAATAGAGGGCCAGAAAAATCTACAGACCAATCTGCCTTATAAATGAAGAAGTGAAATTTCTAAATGAAATAGCAAATAGAATCAGCCACATATAAAGAGATTAGGGTACCATGACTAGGGGGGTTGACTTCAGGGAAGCAAGTGTTAACTCATATATTTTGCTTTCATCAGACTTCCTTCCACAAAGAGGTGGCATCAGACGGTACAGTCAGGGTGACATGAATGCACAAAATATTCTGTTGCTTCTTTATAGGGCTCAGACACTCCTTTTGGCAATCTCTTCCCTACATAATCTTATCCAGTGTCATGACTTCACGCATAGACTGTCATCTATATGCAAGTAAATTCCAAATATGTATTTCCAGGTTTTGTGGCCCCGCAAATTCCAAATTTCTCACTCACTGCTTACTAACACCTCAACCTGAAATAAGCATTTCAGACAGATCATGTCCAGACCAGAGCTCTTGATTTGAATGTTCTTCCAATCTTCCCCTTCTTGAAAAATGGCACCGTCACTCACAAGTGGGTCATGCCAATGACCCAAGAGTAATTCTTATTGGTCTCTTTCTCCATCAAAGCCAAGTGAAATCTCCATTGGTCCTACCTTCAAAATATATTACAAACCCAGACACTTCTTTCTACCCTGTGCCACCGATCTAATTTAAGTCAACAACATTCTTCGCCTGGTCTACTGCCATAAGCCTTCAGATTGGTTTTCCTGCCCCCACTCTCGCCCTTTCCTGACTCTCAAATCTGTTGCTCAGAGTAAATGTTGTTTTTGGTTTTACAACAGCCAGAGTAAATGTTTTAGACACAGATCTGGTTATGATGAATCCCCCACCAGCACACACACTTGCACGCAAACCTTTCGATGGTTTCTCGTCACACTGAGGATGCAGGCTAATTCTTACTGTGACCCAAAGCCCTCCGTGTCCTGGCCATTCCTGCCCCCTCTGCTCTCCTCTCCTTGGGTCCTTCACCTTGCTCATGCTGCTCCAGCAACTCAAAGTTTGGCCCTCTGTGTTTCTGGAACACTTCAAGTTCTTTTTTTCTTTTCTTTTTTCTTTTCTTTTCTTTTCTTTTCTTTTCTTTTCTTTTCTTTTCTTTCCTTTCCTTTCCTTTCCTTTTCTTTTCTTTTCTTTTCTTTTCTTTTCTTTTCTTTTCTTTTCTTTCTTTTCTTTTCTTTTTGACTCAAGAGGGAATTGCTATGTCCCGCCCTCTCCATTTTGAATGTGTACCCCCTAGATATCCAGAGATTATTCCTTCTCATTCAATTCTCTTTTCAATGATCACCTCCTCTTGGAAGAAATCTATCCTCCCTGACCATGCTCTCTAGGATAGCATCCCTCTCTGTGTCCCCTGGACATATTGCTTTTATACTTGCTTAATTCTCATCTTCCCTACCAAATTTCCAAAATGTAATTTCCAAGATGACAGAGACTCTGTCTTGTTCACTACTATGTACTCAATACTTGAATAGTGCCCACCCCATAGTACACATAGTAAATACACGTTGACATATGGATAAAAGGAGGAAGGGAAAAGTAAAAAAAAAGAGAGAGAGGTAGGGAGACAACAGGGGAGGAAGAAGGGAGGGAAGGATTTGAAGTTCCATAGCTCACTTTTGAGCTGAAGACAAAATCATGAAGACTAGAGATCATTCGTGGGATACATGAAGCCTCTCTGGCTTGCCTTTCCACATCGTCACCAACAAGGGATTCTTGTTTGCCAAGCACTTTGGGTTCTTTACGTGTAGGACTTGAATTCAATGTATTATCACATTGCACCATGATTCCATATATTGCCAGGCAAATAAATGTCAGCATATCCAGCAGAGTAAGGAAAAGCCCAGAAATACACCACCAGGATACATAAAGGAAGAGAAGGGATAAATGAATGGGAATGACCTGAATATCAGAGACAAAAATTTTAGTCCGAAAGATCAAATGCAAATTCAAGTGGAGAGAAACAAAAGAACAGATTTAAAGAATGATTAGTCCAAAAGAACATGGAGCTTTTCACTTGAAACATTGTGAATTTTAGATGCCATAAAGTCTACATGCGCTTCGGCAGGCCTGAGCTCTGGTTCAGGAAGGTTCGGCAAGTATCTGCCCTGGTTTGCACAGGGTATGTTTCTTTCTTATTTGAACGATCTTATTAAATATACAATAATGTTAATACATGCACACGCTTCTAAGAGCAGGAATTGTTCCCTTGATAATGAAATGGGAAGACACACTGGGGAAAGGTATTAAAACTATCACTCACTCTCACGATGACTCTAATCTCAAAGTGAATGTCCGCGTGCCACTGGAAAGCAGGAAGATGATCACAGCAGCCTCCTACCTGGTGAAAAGCTCGCCACTGTCAATCTAAATGCCTGTGGAAAAAAAAAATCACACTTTATTTTGAGGAGCCGAATGGTTTGAATATAAATAAGCAACTCTTTCCGCCTGTCAGTTACCTTGAGAATATTTAGTGTTGTCTCTTTTAATGATCGCTCATTACAGATGAGTGCGAGTGAGCGGATTTAATCAGGGTAATACGGGGTAATCATCATGTGAATTTCTCCACATCGGGATTTGTTTCATCTGTTCCAAGCCATTTGTCCATGTAAAACTGTCACCACTTCCAGCCGATGACTGACAGGTGAGGCCAGACACGTTCGTTTTTCAGCTCAGACCCAGAAATTCTCTGACGTGTCCTTCTCACTGAAACAAACTGCTTCAAAGATGCAAACGGGTCCTGTATTCAGGACCTTTGTCTCTTCCGGTTTGTTGGGTTGCTCATTAAAATACTTAGCTCACTCTCACTTAGCACAAGAGCACAGCTAAGGTTACAGCTGTCTTGACTGATGCGCTGGCGTCTGGGGGCGGGCCGGGGTCCAGCACCTCGGAGAGCTCTCGGCAGCACCCACACGCAGCCCCTCCCGGCTTGGATGGGGCACCGGCTCAGCAGCCGCACAAGTGCTGCGCTCCTGGGACCAGACATCCTTTATTCTGCTTTCCTCTCGTGTAAGAAGTGCAAGTCTCGGGCGACGTGGTGGCCCTTGTCAGCCGCCTTTGTGTGTGCTCACTGAAGGGATTGGTGATGGAAATTATTTAATGAAAAAAATGTAGCTTAAGCCTCATGAATTTTTATTTTTTCCCTCAGTGGGATTTCCGCGTGAAAAGACCTCTATGAACTAAAGTTCTCTGTGAAGCATTGCCTTGACTCCCCGAGCTAGCTCTCACAGAAATTATAATAGAATATTTGGAAACTGCATATCCCCTCAAGATGCTTGAATCCAAAAAGACAAACAGCGGTCAATAGACACAAGTAGACATAGTTATTTCCTGTAAGTGTTTGGCCTACCCTGCGTTATCTCTGCTCGTTTGCGGTCACTGTTGAAACACTGGACTATGGTTTTAGACTCCATTGAATGTTTTCCCCTTTTTCTTTGCATCACCATGACTTTTCTGCAATAGCGAAGTGCCCAGATTTGCTTTTGGTGCATAGGGCACAGTGTGAAGGGCTCGGTGCATAAATGTCAGTATTGGGGTGGCAGGGAAGGGCTGGATGGTGGTCCCATAACCTGATGTCTCTAGGAATGGACATAAACCCAAAACTCTCTAGGTGACTTTGTAACATTTATCTCTCTTTTCCTTTGTTACAAAAAGCCTAATATAACCCGCTTTGGTTCTACTTTACGAAATACCCATATACCAAACGCCAAAGGAATGAGCGGGGCTCAGGGGCTGAGGAGAAAGCCCAGATGTGCCCTTAGAAAGCTGGGAATCACAGGCCACCATGTGACACGTACAAGCATGGGGTTTGATGGAGAACCAAGAAAGAGGTAGTTGCCACTCTTTCGAGAGTTCTTGGCTTCATCATTTCCTAGGTGGAGGCCCTTCTGTTTGTGCTTTTCCAGCCAACAGAAGGTAAAACCCGAAAGTACTTTTGAAGCACCTTTTTCTTTCCACCTGAGAGAGAAAAAGAAGCTTGACCGTGATTGTCATGCTTGAATCAGGATCCTTTTTGATAGAATCCACTCACGAACTGCCTCCCTTGGTGTCTCTTTCATGATGTTCCTGCTCCTTCCCTTCATCTCATTGAAGTTGCAACAAGAACAAAGTAGAGTCCCACACCACACAGACATTACACATTCAGAGAAGATTGATAAAGTAACCTAGAGATTTATTCTTACCACTAACGTTTTCACATGGTTTCTTTTCCAGTTTTCTAATGGTAAGATTCATTCTAAGCATCCTTTAGACACCTTTGGCCAGAGTGAAACATATCTGTAAGGACATGCCTCATTAGGGGGTCTGCTGGGAACAGTATGGTCAAGTGCTAAGTTGGAAAAGCTTCAATCCCCCCAGTGTGTAATAAACTGTTCCCTACTTTGCACTCTGGTGGTGAATTGTCCAAATACCTAATTTGGTTTTATGTCACACTGTACATGTGGTTGGCCTTTAGTCTCTGAGAGTTTTAAGGATAAAAACCATGTTCCATTCATCTTTTTCCTCCTAATATCTAGGACAGTGGTGTTCAACTGGAAGTTATGTGGCCACTCAGGGAGCATTTGGCAATGTCTGGAAGCACTGTTGGTTGCCCCACCAGAGGAGTGGGGTGTGTTCCCTGAATCTAGTGGGTAGAGGCCAGGGATGGTGGACATCTCACATCGCGCAGGGCATCCCCCCTCCAACAAAGAATTATCCAACCCAAAATGTCAACAGTGTGGAGACTGAGAAAACCTGGTTAAGTTCAACCCCCAGCACAGTATACATGCGAATCAATTCCAATTTAATTTTTCCAAAAATAGTCTGTTTGACAATTATAGCAGCAAATTGAATCAGATAGTCTTTTTTTAAATTTATTACTATTCCCCTGGAACAACCAGCTCATGTCACAAAAATCTCATAATATTGAGAAAACAACAGGAAGAGGTTTCAAATCCTGTGTTATCCCACGGATGGTTATGTTATGAACCGTGCTATGATTCTCTCAGTGGTACATTACCTTCCTTCAGACTCTGGACTGATTGTATGCGCATACATGTAAGCCTAATTCTTTGTCTCTACCTTTTGTGACCTTTTCTGTTTATCACATACATTTTATTACGCAACTGCTTTAAATTTTCAGTGGTCCTGAATCACTGAGTCATGGCATATTGGATAATTACTACTCAGAAGTCCTATGTTGCTGACCATCCTACGCAGTTACAGCAGAAGTGATCATTTCAAAGACGTGTCTTTTTAAAGAATGCCTCACTAACAGTAAGCGAAATTACACCTGCAGGCACAGTGCAGTGTTCATGGTGGGGATGAAGGATTGAGGAGCTTCCACTGATTATGTAGTGAAGGAGCCCTTCTCCCAGCCTGAAGGTGTCTGGTTCCATCATTTGCTTGGGATGACGCTGGAAGATAAGTAGATCTGGAAAATGCAAAAACTGTCACCAAGAAGAAAATTGTTGCTCAAGTATCTCTTTCTTATTTGACTGCCTTGGAACCAAATTGAGTAAAAGGTGATATAAGCAAATGTACACCACCTTCTTGCTTTATTGCCTTTATTGTCAGCGTCATGTTCCCCAAAGGGCTTTCCAGTCGAGATGAAGCAAAATAGAAAACTTGAATAATCCAAACTGTTCAAAAATCTATAAATACATCAATTTTTAAAGTAACTTATTTTTTTCCTTTTCAAAATGTTAGAGTTTTACCTTATTATCCATTTTCTTTTCACAGTGATGCAATTTCTCATCGGGGTTTTAGCAAATGGCATCATTGTGGTGGTGAATGGCACTGAGTTGATCAAGCAGAGAAAGATGATTCCCTTGGCTCTCCTTCTTTGCTGTCTGGCGATTTCCAGGATTTGTCTACAATTGATCATCTTCTTCATGAATCTGGGTACTCTCTTCTTGATTGAAGTCCCCCTACTTGCTGATAATTTTGTAATTTTCGTGTTTGTAAATGAATTGGGACTTTGGTTCGCCACATGGCTTGGGGTTTACTACTGTGCCAAGATCGCCCCCATAACTCACTCATTCTTTTTCTGGTTGAAGATAAGGATATCCAAGTGGATGCCATGGCTGATCCTCGGGTCCATGATGTATGCATCCGTCCCTTCTGTTTTCTGCAGCAAACAGATATGGGTTTATTCCCAAAACGTTTTGTCCAGCCTTTTTTCCCCAAACGCAACTCAAATCAAAGAAACATCTGCTTTACAGATTGCCTTTCTTATTAGGTTATTATTGCCACTGCTTATCTTTCTCGGTTCCACCCTACTTTTGATATTTTCCCTGGGGAGACACACCTGGCAGATGAGAAACACAGCAACAGGCCCCAGGGACCCTAGCACAGGTGTCCACGTGAGCACGATCCTGTCCGTTCTATCCTTCCTGGTCCTCTGCCTCTCCCACTACATGGCAGCTGCTATGCTCTCTTTTCAGATCTTTCAGCTCAGAAGCCTCGTCTTTCTGATCTGTCTCTGGGTGTTTGGGTCCTATCCTTCTGGACACTCTATGATCTTAATTTTAGGAAATCCTAAATTGAAACAAAATGCAAAGAAGCTCCTCCTCCACGGGAAGTGCTGCCAGTGAGAGAGAACTTTGATCCATGGGAAGAACAGGGGAGTCTATGTGTTCACAGTGCCTGCCATGCTTCCCTCCGTCAAACAAAGCAGTCTGCGCATAAATACACAAAACATCATCTAAAGACCGTTAGTCCAACCTCAGGCATTTTCATGGATTTTCTTCTTTTACAAAGGGTTAAATTGATTTTCAAAGCACAACACACACTGGCAGATTACATCAATGTCAATATCCTGGTTATGATATTAGACTGTCGGCTTGCAAGATATTACCTCATTGGGAAAGCCTGGGTAAGTGGTACAAGGATCTATCTGTTTTAGTCCTCACAACTGCATGTGAATCAACAATTATCTCAAGATAAAAAGTTTAAAGAAAAAGAAAAGGATGTTTGAGCTTGTAATGTCCAAATGCATGAATGCCATGGGGTGCCTGCACATCTGACACCTCATCTTAGATGCTCTATCCTGCAAGGCCTGGCTGCTCCTTCCTTGTCTACTTGCAGATTATTTTTGCTCTGTTTGTTAGTCACAGACAATGGAACCATTCTCCCTCATCAGATCTGAGAGGAAGCTGAGGACAAGCTGGCTCTCTCTGTCCTGTGTAAGCTTGCTCACTGACTCCACACTGCTGAGATGCTAGATGCCATGTTGACATGTCCCATCAACTGCTTAAAAAAAAAAAAAATAGGCAGATGGAAAAGGAAGAGGAATCCAGGGCTGGATTTTCCATTTCCCCTAATTGGGCACACTGACCAGAAAATAGCTTGCAAAGATGTTTCCTTTTGCATTTGCGTGGTGAGCTTTGGGACCTTTTCAACCGATGGTAACAAATTAGAACTCCTACCACATTGCATGTCTTCCCAACGAAGCAACATCAGTAGGTGGGTGGGCTGGGGGTGTCTCCATCTGCTTCAAGTCACAGATACATGTTCTATTTGAGTGATGATTTTAGATGCTAAGATATATATGTATTCCTAAAACAGCTTCAGAACCCTTTTGCTTCCAGCAAAGAAAAAAAGATGTTCTTCAGTTTGGCTATAGCTTGCAGTTCACGTGATGATGGAAAGCGTGTTTCGGTTTGGGTTTGCCAATTGCCAAGAATGCAGATTCAAAGAGTAGTTACAAGCCTAAAACGTGCAGGCTTGGTTGTACTAAACTAATAGAGGTCTTTGCTTCAGAAGATGCAGGAAAGCATTTATCTTCTTGGATGTGGAAACCGAGTTCAGAGACTGCTGTCCTCTTCCATGCATCTCATCCTTCATTCCCCAAGGAGCAAATTAACAGCCTTCATCTTCCTGCCATTTCATTTTCCTTCGTCCCAGTAGGTGAGAAGGTTTGTAGCTAATGGTGCACACAGGCAGCCAGCTCGGGGAACAGCAGTTGTGTCCTGCAGGTGATTATGGCTCCTGCTTTGAGAAGACACAGTGAAGAGTTACTTTTATTTTCTGTGCATCTCAAGTTTAGATACCGGCTCTTTGAATCATGCATGGTGTGTACACAAGTAGGTGGATAGAGAGAAAGAGAGTGGGGGCAATTTCAAACATTCCGGAAGAAACTCGTAAATATACAACTCTCGTGTGCTTTTTTCCTCAGACCAAATTCTGATTCCATTTCATGCAACTTATGCTTTTATAATCCTAGTAGATGAGATGAGTATTAAGGTAAAACTATTTGTATCCTTAGAAGTTACTAAGGAGTTATAAAAAAGAGAAGGCATGCTAAAGAAAACTATTCTAGAAACCTTTTCACAGTCTACTTTCCTAGAAATATTTCTTCCAGAAATGTTGCCTAGCTATCACATTGATGGATATTGTGTGGGACGCTAATTGCTCCATCATAGAAGCAAAACAGACTCAGCCTGTGGTTTCTCTCTAGCAGCCTCGTCTGGATTCCTTAGCCTGGACAGATTGTTTTCATCCCAGCCATCTAGCATGGGTTAGCCTCTGTAGTGATGCAGATTCTTCCTCTACCCTACCTCTCCATCTGTAAGGGTGGACTGGCCATCGTGGCCCCTGTGAGCCTTGGTTGGGGGGTCACATGTCCGTGTGTCAGGGAAGAGTGCTATGCACTCTTCACCCCCTGCCTAAGGCCCCCAGTTTGGAGGAGATCCAGCACCCCTACTCAGACAAGGGCAGAGGAGGATGGACTATCACGCAGGCTCTTACTGAGATGGGAGACAGCACAGTACCCCATTCCATTTCAGATAAGGGCTCAGAAAATGGGCCAAACCAGAATGCAAGACTTGCTGCATCGTGTCCCACTCCCCTTTCTGACATTGACTTCTTTGGGGGTCAAAATTGCAGGGTTTCTCCACAGCTTCCCATGACTAAACATGGTGGTGAAAAGGCACACAGATTAATATATTTGAAGTATAAATGCTGTAACAATTTGAATATTGTTGATGGTGAAAAGGCGCACAGATTAATATATTTGAAGTATAAATGCTGTAACAATTTGAATATTAAAAAAATAAATGCAATAGTCTTAAAAGTCTCACAAATTACAAATGCCTTTTAAATCATCCCTCATTCGAATATAATAACTACTTAAATGTAGAATGATCTGGACCTGAACATGCTAGGAACATATTAGCTTTTAATGTCTACCAGTCTTTAGGCTGATGACCACTCATTCCAGATAGATCATATGCCATGTATCCTTAAGTATAGTCATACTCATCAGACTATGAATATTCTAATCCTAGGCTTGGGGAACATGGTTGCCATAACTTTTGCCCACATAGACTTACATCTCTTTGGATAACAAGAGGGACAGGTAGTCAGAAATATCCAAGAGAGAAAGAAGCCAGGCAAATCGTCCAAATCGACTCTGGCAATCAACAGGCTAACAGATGTTACAAACAGATGGCACCCATACTGGAGAAAGCTCCAAGCGACAGGGGTAGGGAACCCCACATGTTTTAAAAAGTGTCCAGCTAGGGTATGAGTTTGGAAATCAGATTAGAGATCAAATTAACACGAACCTAATATCAATAGTATATTCTTTTAAAAAATTATTATTTTGCAACCCAATAATTGCAGACTGTCATCTGAAACCTTAATGCCAGGGGAAAGGGTAGGTGCTGGGGAAATCTGCTTCAATGAACAGAAAATATTAAGGTTTGGGGGACAGTCCACATAAATTCAGATGGCTGGTGGTCATTTGCTTCACTACCTTTCTGTAGAAAGACAGCATCTCCCTCTCCTCCCTTGCTACATCGAAGTACCTGATTTATACCTTCACAGGATTAAATACTGATTGCTTTTAAGATATTGATGTAAACATTTGGCTTCATATCTGTGACATCTGGATCTACTTCATTCTGGCTGGAGGTCAGGAGTTGGTGATTTTATCCTATAATTTAAAACATATTCAAATCAGTGAAGTGTGGGTTTCCTTTTTTCGGTTGTTTTATTAGTTTCTATTTTAAACAATTCTCTACAAGATCATCAACATGACATAATATTAAGTAAAACGGCCACTTATATGTCTGAAAATATGTCCTTTTTTAAAGATGATGACCAAGAATTCATTTTGTGTAAACCTCAACATTCTTGAGAAAAGAGATTCACTGTGACTCTCTATTTTTGAGGCTGGAATGCATGTACCTAAGTGAAATCTTCAGCTTCTTATAATAAACTCTCCTCTTCTCAGAGATTTGTGTAAGCAATTCATATAAGTACCTGCTGATGAATAACTGGGTAGAATTGGAATTTGGGAATATCTGAGGTCCTGTAGCTAAACAGGGCTAAGCACTTGGTAAGCCTACTCTGGATGACCTAAATTCCAGAACCACTGGGGAAACCAGATTCTTCTGAAAATAGGCAGGTGGATAAGGATTTGGAAAATAAATAAGTGGCTAACAATGGGATAGAATATTACATTACTAAATATATGGATTGCCCTCTGGCAGTAAACCCACTCATTTAGAAAGCAGATGTTGTACTTGTGATTGTAAATTAATGTTTTACTCCACTTAAAACCTAGGCAATTGGCTTCCAGAGAACATTGACCAGATATGGCCAGGAAGCTCAGTTTCATGATAAATATTCTCCAGCACATTCACTGCTCCTTGTCTGCTCTAATGCTTGGAATTCTTGAAATAAGGACTTGTGCCTTTGATCACAAAGGCATGATGTTTTTAATGGCACTTGTTGATGATAGATCTGGAAAACAGGCTCTGTGGAAGGAGAGAGGAAATCTTGAGCATAATATTTTAGATTCGGGAACCTAAGTGGATTTGTATATAATACCATAAAAAGATAGATAATTCGTCCACACACAAGCCAAACCACTGTGTTTCCAGGCTGATAACCTGGCTTCCCCTGTTCTCGCTAAAACCACACCTGCTGTTTTGGTCATTTAAGCAACCTCTGTGCAATGCAGTAAGCATAGTCATGAGCTGGTCCTCTCTTCCTTGATCTGTGAAATGGGGATATAAAGGATGGAGACCATGCACAAAGTTCCAGGTATATAACTGTGATGTAACTCCCAAGCCATGGGGACTGAAGTTTGTACTATCACAAGGACTGTCCAACAGTAGTAGTCTGGGAGAGGAGGAGAGCACATGGGAAGGAGCATGTTGAACAAAAGAGGGTCAACACGGAAGCTTGATTTGGAATCTAAATCCACCACCAATGAGCTGGGTGGCCTAAAAGACCTGCACATCATGTTTCCCCATCTTTGAAGAGGGGGGTGAATAATTGATTGATTCCAAGCTTTACGAGAAGAGTCGACGAGCTAGTGGAATCCATGCCTTGTTGCTGCCAGTGTTTTCAGTTGTTAAAACGTATACAACTGCTGATACATGATCACTTCTGACCTGCAGAAATAGTAGTTTTATATGTTTCATGCTAATCACCAATCAAACAATCGATCAGAGGGCTTGGAGGGGAGCTAATTCCAGAGAGAGGAAATAGCATGTGTAGAGTTACCTGGGGAAGAAAGGACATGCTGTTCTTGAGGCGGAGGGCAAGGAACAAAGCCTAAAGTTGTGCCATAATCACTCCCATGTCCAGGTGGCCAAACTCCAAAGAATGAGAGGAGGACATCCCCTCCCTTAGAGAAGGCAGCAACTATCTGGGAATAAGACCAATTCTACCAAACGGGTGAGTAATGACTTTGCTGTGCAAAACAGCTTGGTATTTCCTCAAAAAGTTAAACATAGAATTATGATATGACCCAGCCATCCCACCCAAGAGACTGAATACAGAGACTTGAGCCAACATCTGTATACCAGGGTTCGTAGCAGGGTTATTCACAACAGCTAAAGAGTAGAAATAACCCAAGTGTCAATCAACAGACGAACAAGTAAACTAAATGTGGTATGTCCATACAACGGTGTGCTATTCAGGCATAAAAGGAATAAAGTCCCGACCCATGATACATCATGGGTGAACCCTAAAAATACTGTAAGTGAAAGATGACAGGCACGAAAGGATCAACACTGTATGCATCCGGTTATATGAGGGACCTAGAGAAGGTGAATTTATAGAAACAGAAAGTAGTATGGAGGGTACCAGGGGCTGGCGGTGGGGAGGGCTCATGGGTACAGAATTTCTGTCTGCAATGATTATAAGTTCTGGAAACAGCAATGATGGTTACACAAAATTGTGAATGTACTTAGTGCCAGTGAATTGTATACTTAAAATGGTTAAAATGGTGAATGTTGTGCTCACTTCAGCAGCACATATACTAAAATGCTGAATGTTATGTATATTACCACAATAAAAATATCTACTGTGAAAGGAAAGAGGCAGAGGCTGGGCAGACTCCTGCTGCTATGTTCTGGTGCTGCTGCTCACGGGCAAACACAGGTGCCAGTCTCCCCTGGGGATTCACTCACTAGTAAATCAGTGCTCCTTAGAATCCACTTGCACTCAGGGTAATGGATAAACATTATGAACCTGGATACCTGAGAATCCAATAGATCATTACCATTCAAACACAGGCTCTTCTCCCTTCAGAGTCCATAAGGCATGTTACAGGCCACCAAACCTAGGAACGTGTGCTGGTTGCTAGAATAGAGCCAGGAAAACCTAAGTCCTTTGACATCTTCCTTAAAAAGAGGTTGGTTAGTGGAATTTAAGAAAATAGATGAACATAGGGGAAGGGAAGGGAAAATAAAACAAGATGAAATCAGAGAGGGCATAAGCCATAAGAGATACTTAACTCTGGGAAGCAAACAGGGCTGCTAAAGGGGAAGGGGGTGGTGGGAGGGGGTAACTGGGGGATGGGCACTAAGGAGGGCATGTGAGGTGATGAGCACTGGGTGTTATACACAACTGATGAATCATTGAACTCTATCTCTGAAACTAATGATACATTATATGCTAATTAATTGATATTAGCAAAATTTAAAAAGAGGTTAGTTTGATATTCATCTCAAAGATGGGACACAAATAAACCAAAAAAGTAGATGTCACTCTTTCTTTCTTCCTTTCTTCCTTTCTCTCTTTAATGGGTACTGACTGGGTCCTCAGAGGAAAATGACAGGGAAGAGAAATTCTAACCCCTCAGGGCATTGGAGCTGTGCTTGATTGCCTGTAGTCAAGAATTTTGAAGCCTGATTCAATCATTGGTGGCTAATTCACAGGGAGCAAACTCATTATGAGTGGTATGTTTCCAGAATGTTAAAAAGAAAAATGCCTCTGCCCTGGATGGAACCAGGTTCAGGTGAAGCCCCCCAGGGAGCATGCTGTGGGAGCATCTTTGGGGGGGTGGGGGTAGCCGTCCCTTCCAAATGGGAACCTGACCAGAGTTTAGCTCAGCGGGGCAATTTCATCTGAGAACAAACTACACTTTATTTTCCCGTGTTCTGTGTTTTGTTAGGCTCCAGGACTCCACCCCAGCAGATCACAGCGGCCTCGTCACGCTCCACGCCCAGATCTCCCAGGTGTGCTCATCAGGTGCAGGCTGAGTGCCATGCCTCCCAGAGTTCCCAGGGGGGTCCCAGGCATGAATAGCAACCTGTCTCCCTGTTTTTCCAGGAAGAGAATGAATGGGCCTCTCGTGAAGTCACTCTTCAATCTTTGGGATTTTAAATCGTATCTGAGAGAGCAAAAATTTTAAAAAGCAGAACAGTGTAGACAAGACAGCAGAGCCCTCCAGGGGAAGAAGCCTCCAGCCGGTGGGGCTAAGCCCTCTCAAGGCCAAGGCTGAGTGAGACCGGGCAGTTCCTGCCTCTGGAGTGCAGATCATCCTGAAGTGTGAGGTACAGAGAAGTCCTGTGATTCTCTTGCAGGGCGGCAGCAGTGGGAAATCTAATTTCTAATTATATTTCTTACGTATTGCAAATAATGTAAAATTGAATAATAGATAATGAAGAAGAAAAGCATCCAAAATTCATCATCTTAACATATCAGCAATTTTGATTTGCCCATGTGCCCATTCAAATGTTGTAAATAAAAATATTTAATTTTATATCATTATAATCATGACAAAGGTATATTTTTATAGATTTCATTTTTCTTATTATGTGAAGTATTTTCTCGTTGATCATTTTAATAACTACAGAATATTCTGTTGAGCTGATATAGAGCACTGTGCCCAGAAACAGGCATTTGGTAAATATTTGTTGAAAAGATGAATTAATGTACTTTACTTATCTACTTCCTTATTTGGGGAGCACTGGATGTGATTTCATTTCTACTATATGAATAATGTTTAATAGATATCTTTGTGATTATTGTTTTTCCTACCTTTTGCATAATTTCGTAGGGAAGTTCTCAGAAATAGGATTCCTAGGTCAGCGGCTATAAAATGCATCAGCAACTTGCCTTTTAAGGGAGACTGTACGGATTTGCTGTACTGCCGGTTAGCAATGCACGAGTCTGCCAGGTTTTTCATACCTTGACCGGCACTGCTATTTAAGTTTTGTTTTGTTTTGTTTGCATTTACTAATTTAACAGGTGTGGAAATTTTAAAATCTCTTTCTTCTAAAAGAACGATGGAGTAACTTTTGCTTTTTGTCTTCATTTTATGAGCCTTTTCCTGTGACCTGACACAGAGCCTAATCAGCTTTTAATGTTTCTCAATAAACTTCATTTTATTGCGTTAGACACCTTCCAAGGGAGCTCGTGGGGCATCTGGCACCCGCTCCGTTCTGCAAAGAGGACAAGTCTAGTCACTGGACTCTTCTGAGCCACCCTGAGCACAGAGCCTGTCATTGCATGTCAGGTAGGGCGGCTGCAAGGTGGCAGAAATGCTCTGAGGACAGAGCAGAGGCTGAAGACTCCGGACAGCTTGTGGCCGGCAGAGACCAGGTGGGCTGTGCAGTGAGGCCCTGAGGTTGTTACAGACGACCCTCCCTGGGGTGGGTCTCTTACTGTGGGCTGGGTTTGATCCTCCCCATGTGAAGGTTAATTCATCAAGTTGCCCCAGCAGTGTTAACGCAGCCTTATTTTCATTCTGCATTTCAAGATATGGAAACAGGGCGCTGGGAAACATAATTTGCCCACAATGCCTCAGCTGTCAGGATCCAGGCTCCCGAGATGTGATTCCACAGTCCCTGCTCGGGGGGCAGTCCTTGCTAAACTGAGGCCCAGGGAGCCCCTAGACTAAGGTGTGAGTCCTTCTGAGTATTAAGTGTAATAAAGTTTACACAGACGGGAGGCACAAGTACATTCCATGGTTATGCTCTGTCTTCCTATTTGTTTTTTTGTTGTTTTTGTTTTTGTTTTTAAGAAATTAATATTAAGGGGCACCTGGGTGGCTCAGTGGTTGAGCATCTGCCTTTGGCTCAGGTCATGACCCCCGGGGTCCTGGGATCGAGTCCCACATCGAGCTCCCGACAAGGAGCCTGCTTCTCCCTCTGCCTGTGTATCTGCTTCTCTCTGTGTGCCTCTCATGAATAAATAAATAAAATCTTAAAAAAGAAATTAATATTAAAATACGCACAATGATGATGATGTGCTCTGACTGGCTTGATCCTAATATTTTAAAAACTGTGACCTAAGGCAGGTATTGTTGATCGCATTAGCAATGAGGAAACAGAGACTCAGAGGCTGGTCTAGTGGCACCTTGAAGCCAGAGCTTCTAAGTCAGTGGTACAACGTGTTGCAGACCTCCGGGGTGTGCTGAGGGCCAAGTGCTCAGTACAGGGTACTCAGCCCAGTCCTTCCTGGAGACAATGAAGGGGATACAAGCAGAAGCCACCTGCACAAGAAGATGGACATGGAGGTGAGGTCCAGGGAATGTTTAGGGGGAGGAGGAGCCGGCGGGGAGAGGTTAGACCAACCCCACAAGTGCTGCTGGGCCTGCTGGAATGAGAGCCCATAGGACCAGGGTCCAGGGCCGGCTGCACTTCACCTTGGTCTGAGAAGGACCTGAGGAAGGAGGTGGAGCGGGGGTGGGCAGAACCACCTGCGGGGCAGGGAGCTGAGGATGGAGCCGCGAGACAGCGGGCGGCCTGGCACCCAGGAGCCCCTGGCACCCCAGCCACGGACAGGCTGCGACGTCCCCAGGCGTCAGCGTGGAGGACACTAGAGTCATGCTCTGTGGGTGACAAGGCCTGGAACGCGGAGCTGGCAGGTACCCCAAGCTGAGCTGATTCCCCTGGGCGCCCCCCACCGGTTTATGGACACCCCCCCAACACACATGGGTTTCCTTCCCCCTCCGGGTTGTCTCGGTTCAGGTCAACATTTTCCATCTTGGATTAAACTGGGAGAAAGTCTAAAGGGGACATGGAGGACACCTTCTCCTCTCTGTCCTAGACCGGTGGACATGCACCGGGGAGCCTGTGCTGCAGTGGCAGGCGCGCCTCCGGTGTCACCTGTTAGGGCGAAAACTGCGAAGCCTGGGGGACGGCGCGCTGCTGGTCCCCCAGCCCCCGAGCACACCGGCCCTCCTGGGGCAGAGCTTACAGGCCCTCTGTGACCCCGCTGTGCTCCTGCACTTACACCGCAGAGCCTCCCGAGAAAACTGTGAGGTGTGTCATTTGAACCCGATTCAAACCCAGTCCGGTTTCATCTTTCTCCCCGAAAATATCCCCAGGACGTGTCCTCTGTGGCTTTCTACTCCAAACCACCGCTTGCACCTCTAAACAGCAGCTGCCAGCCCCCCAGAGTGAGGGCGTCTCAGGGGTCGTGGCCGATCCCTGCATCTGGGGCTGATGTAGGGTTTAATAAGTTGGTGGGTCCCAAACTCAGAGCTGTTGGGACAAATCGAAAGGGAAGGACAGCTTTCCACGTGGATTAAGAAGTCTGTGGAGGAGGGGCATCCGGGTAGCTCAGCGGTTGGGCGTCTGTCTTCAGCCCAGGGCGTGATCCCAGGGTCCTGGGATCGAGTCCTGCATCCGGGACTCTGCTGTATCTTCTCTTCTGCCTGTGTCTCTGCCTCTCTCTCTCTCTGTGTGTCTCATGGATAAATACATAAAATTAAAAGAAAAAAAAAAAGAGGTCCATGGCTGAAGAACCTCTCCCTTTCATCTATAGTTCTGCTTAAGGAGAATGCTGTCTTTAAATCCTAGACCATATTCTCTAATGATCTGGGTGGGTTTTAGAGGCCACAGTCCAAATGGAGGCGACAACAGCTGGGGACGAGATTCTCAGCTCCTCTTCCAGACACCTGCGTGTCTGTTTGTAGGTTCACTGGGGGTGCAGACCAGCTTCTGCCCCGACTCAAGGGTGTCTCCGCCCGGTCATCCATCATTTCTTTAGACACGTGGAGGAAGATGTCAAGCCAAGCAGGCAGGCCTGTTGGTCATCTCCTGCCTGAGAAGTCATCTGTGGCCACTCCAGGGCTGGGGTCAGCCCTACCCCTGAGCAGGGCTCACAGCTTAGGGACAGAGCCTTAGGTGATGGGAGCCGGTGCGGCCCCTGCCAACAGAGCTGCAGGGTGGCTGCCCTGGAGACTTGACCCCAGGAGGAGGGCAGGTGTGCTAGGAGTGCTGGGGTGACGAGGAGGGCATGGAGTGTGACTACGTTTCACATTTTTCACACCAGAATACCACTGGCACTAAGACAGCCGGCTGGGCTAAAACGTAAATACAAGTCTTTCACCAACAGAAAGATAAACCGCATATTGGTGGAATTGGGGGTGGGGGAGGTCTCTCCGAGCAGAACCTTAAAGTCAAAAAACCCATAGAGGTGATGATATGAACATTTACAATCTCTCTGCCGAAAAAAATAAACTCAATGACAATCATCAGGATATTGGGAGACCAATCTCAACAGATAGAACAGAATTCATATTAACGTCGGAAGAGCTCCCAAAAGCAATCAGAGGAAGACAAGCGTGCCCGACAGAGTAGGCAAAAGATATGAAACAGGAGACTCAAAAAAAGCCAGAAAGTGCATGAAAAAATCATCACCAAAATGCAGTGGGAACAACAGCTGGGTGGCACCGTAGCTCACTGGCAGATGAGCCAAAGGGGAAGAGTGTGGCTGCCAGTGAGGGAGCGCGGGGGCGGCGGACCCAGCGCACCCGAGGGGGGACAGCAGCGCCGGGCCCACGCACCCAGAGATCACCGCGTGGGGCCTCCCACTTCGCCAGCCACAGCTAAGTACTGACTGTCAGGAAATAATGAGATCAGTGCCCCCGATGAGAACTTAGAAAGCCTCATCCCGTTGACATTCGCTGCTGGGGGGCTAACCCTTCAGGGGTGATGCAGGCTGTCCTGACACACGCCAAGCATGTGACAGGCTTTTTTATTAAAGTGAAAATGTGGAAAACCCTCAATGACCAGGAGAGTATTTACATAAACTACAGCCGAACCGTACACGCAATACTCGGGCGTCTATTACAAATATTTATCTTGACGTACGCGAGGATGTTTGTAAAACACTAAATGCAAAAAAAAATAGGCAGTGAGGGAAGATATATGATGATATTTATTTATTTATGGCTCTTTCTGCCTTCTGACTTTCTGCCTTACATTCAAAGCTGGGCCTTGGTCTGAATTTCCCTGACTCCCATGAGGCGCTCTCTCTCTCTCTCTCCCCCTCTCTCCCCCCCCTCCCCTCTCTCTTATTTTTCTCTTGCACACGTCCCATGTTCACTCCTACCCACCTGTTCCCTGGGGATCCAGCTCCTTCAGGCTTTTGATAGGACCCCAAAAACAAGTTCCCTGAAAGAGACTTGAAAGTAAAGAGGCCTATCGCACACTAGCGATCGTTTTAAAATATGTAGATCTGCTTTCTCCTGCTCCTGTTCAAATCCCTCCATTGTCTTTCTTTCATATTCAGAATAAAAACTACTTTCCCTGTACTTTATAAGATCTCATGAAACGTGAGCCTTCTCTGAGCTGTCTCTGAATTCTTTCCCCTTGTCTCTTTTCCTTACTTGGTCTACATTGAGCACATTTCCATGCTGTCCTTACTTAATATACCAAGGCTATGTCCACCCCAGGGCCTTTGCACTTGCTTCCCTTTACTCAGAATGTGCAGCCTGACTCTCTCCTTCACTTATTCAGGTCTCTGCTCAAACGTCACCTCCACGAAGAAACCTCTCCTGATCATACCATGTAAAACAAAACCTTCCGCCATCCTTCTGTGTCCTCTAACTCAGCCTTATTTTCCTCCTAGCACCTCAAATATCACCTGATGATAACTTATGCATTCAGTTTTTCTTTTGTTTATTACCTTTTCCCAAACAGAACAAAAGCTCCATGAAAGGGAGGCTTTGGCTTGTTCTTTGCTGCATCCGTGGCTCTGAAAAGAACATCTGGTCCATATTTTTTGGTGGAAAGAAAGAGAACAGTAGTATAAATGAAGAGACCAGAAATGAATTTTATCAGTGGTGACAAAGCAGGCAAAAGTCATAAGGGAAAAGTTTTAAAGATTTTGAAAGAGAGCCCTGACCAAGCTCGTATCAACAAACTAGAAGGCTCTGCTGGGGCTGGGACCCTGCTCTGCCCCAAAGCTCCCCTGGCAGCCCCCGTAAGCAGTGGGGACCACACAGACCAGCTGGGGTGGGGTTGGCCACTCAAACAGCATTGATGACCCAAGAGAAAGAATCACACAAAGGTGCATGCTAAAAAGCTGACAAATGCTACAAACACCGTAAAATCCAGACAAATAGCACGAAATTGTTATTAGTAGTAGTAACAGTAATTGACTGCCTGACACCCTCTGCAATGCTCATTTCTCTGTTTTTTTTTTTTTTCCCGGCATACTCTTTTATTGCCTCCTCCTATGAAAATAATTTTGTAATATCATTTTCTGTAGAGAGAATAGAAAACTAATTCCATCTTTCCTCTAGCAAGGCTGACAGAATTTGCTTTTTACTATTGAGAGTTTAGTAAAGCTCCTTGGACACCCCCTCTGATATGGGGCAATGCCACAGTGGTGACTTTCCCTAGAGTTTCTTGCTCCATGGGTCCTCCCAGCGGGACTGGGGAGGTATGCAGGGTCACGGGAAGCTCTCCGAAGACCTGGGTCTCTCTGGGGACTGGCATGGTGCAGGATCAGGCCAAGCCTCCAGAGCCCTCGTCCCCCAGGCTCTCTGGATAAGGCCTCCTGTGGCCACTGCCTGGTGGCACGTCCAGCCTCCCACCCCCAGGCCTTTCCTACCCCCCCCCCCACCAGCAGGGTGTAGAGGTGACTGTTAGGCTGAACCCCTGAATCCTCCCTGCATTGCTGAAACAGGACGCAGCTAGGGGAGGCCTTGTTCTCCTCTTGGCAAGCCCACCTTGAGTGGGAGCCAACCCGGGAGCAGGTGGGAAGAGCTGAGGAGCCCCACGGGGAGCGGTGGGACTGCCTGCTGGTTCAGCCTTCACTGCGGTGCTTCTGCTCCTTCCAGGTGTGTTCTCTCCGGCCGTGTCCTCACCACAGCTGCTCCCCGGGTGCTGGCCACCCACCGGCTCCCTCAGTCCCCTGGCATCGCGTACTGTGGGCAAGAATGTTCAGTCGGTTTCTACTTCTGCCATTTTACTGTTTGGTTTCTGTATGTTTGATGTCTTTTATTGTTCCTCCATCCCTCTATTACTGCCTTCTTTCATGTTAAGTATACATACTTTAGGGTGCCGTTATCATTCTCTTTCCATTTATTCACCTCTACGTGCTTTAGTTACTTTTGTTCCAGTTGCTCCAGGATTACAATTTATGCCTTAACCTCTACCAGTCTAGTTTGGATTAATACCAAGTTAATTTCTATAGTACAGAAGGATTTTGTTCTTATATAGTGCCTTTCCCTCCCTCTCCTTTGTGGTATTATTATCACAAATTCCGTCTGTGTAAGGGCACATTTCAGAGATATTGCGGGTTTGGTTCCAGATCACCACAATAAAACAAGAATGGCAATGAAGTGAATCAAATGAATTTTTTTGGCTTCCCAGTGCATATAAAAGTTATGTTTACACTATACTGTTGTCTATTAAGCGTCCAAAGGCATTACGTCTTAAACATGTGCATACCTTAATTAAAAATTCTTTTATTGCTAAAAAATACTAACCATCATCTGAGCTTTCAATGATTTATAATCACTGACCACAAATCACCATAACAAATATAATAATAATTAAGAAGTTTGAAATATTGTGAGAATTACCAAAATGTGACAGAGATGTGAAATGAGCAAATGCTATTGGAAAAATGGTGTGATAAAATTTACTCAACCTAGGGTTGCCATAAACTGTCATTTTACAAAAAACAACAATATCTGCAAAGTGCAATAAAACAAGGTATGCCTGTACATTCTATGCCCACCAACACACATTTATAATTATTTCTTTATGCTGTTGTCATTTAAATTAGATACGACAAGGATGCCTGGGTGGCTCAGTGGTTGAGCATCTGCCTTTGGCTCAGGGCATGATCTCGGGGTCCTGAGATTGAGTCCCACATTGCCCCCCCACCAGGGAGCCTGCTTCTCCTTTTGCCTATATCTCTGCGTCTCCCTGTGTATCTCTCATGAATAGATAAAATCTTAAAAATACACATATAAATAAATTAGATAAGAGAAAAAGTTGTAAGTAAAACATAAACATATATTTATGTATGTTTTTAACTTTTATTGGTGCTCTTTATTTCTTTTTGGATTCATGTTGCTGCCTAGTAGCCCTTCATTAAGGCCTAAAGAAATCTGTTTATTATTTTTTGTGGGGTAGGTCTGTTAGAGACAAATTATCTCCAATTTTCAAAATATGAAGGGGATCCTGGGTACACAGTCAGTTAAGTGTCCAACTCTTGGTTTCTGCTCAGGTCATGATCTCAGGGTTGTGAGATTGAGCCTGATGTTGGCCTCCAAGTTCAGAGGTGAGCCTGTTCAAGATTCTCTCTCTCCCTCTCCCTCTGCCCCTCTTGTTCATGCTCTCACTTTCTTTCTAAAATAAATAAACAAATCTTTAAAAATAAAATAAAATATGGGAATATGTTAGTTTCTCCTTCATCTCTGAATGATAGTTTTGCTAGATATAGAATTTATCATTGACAGTTTTTTCCTCAGGGCTTTGAAAACATCGTACCACTGACTCCTGCTGTTCGTGGTTTCTGGTGAGAAATTTTCCATCAATCTAAATGAGAATCCCTTGTACAAAATGAGTCACTTTTCTCTGCCTGCTTTCAAAATTCTCTCTTACTCTGTGGTTTTGGACAGTTTCATGATGATATGTACGAGTGGATCTCGAGTTTATCCTACTTGGAATGCATTGAGCTACTTGGATGTGTAGATTTCGGGAGTTTTTGGCCATTATTCAAATATCTATTCTGTCCCTTTCTCTCTCTCCACTCCTTTGGGGATGGCCATTATTCATATATTGAGAATCTTGACTGTATTCCACAGGTTTCTGAGACTCTGTTCAATTTTCTTCATTTTTTTCCATTTCTCAGACTGACTACTCTCATTTGGTTAGCTTCACATTCATTCTTTCTTTCTCCTGTCTGCTCAGATCTGCTGTTGAGCTCTCTAATTTTTCATGTTAGTTATTCTACTTTTAGCTATGGACTTTCTATTTGATTTTAAAAATTATTTCTATTTCTTTATTGCTATTCTCTATTTGGTGAGGAAGCCTACTTTCTTTTAGTTCTTTACACGTGGTCTTCTTTAGCTCTTTGATAAATAACTTATTTAAAGTCTTTGATCATTAAGTCTGATGTCTGATCTTCCTCAGAGACAGCGTCTATTGGTTACTTTTTCCTCACTGTGTAGGGACAATACTTTCTAGTTTCTTTGCTGGTCCCATAATATTTTCTGTTGAAAATCAGACATTTAAAATAATACAATGTGGCAACTTGGAAAATCAGACCTTTCTCTGCCTTGATCCTGATTTGTTATTATTGTCACTGGTTGCTGTGCTTATTGTTTATTTAGTGACTTTCTGTACTAATTCCACCCCTAAAAACTTGTGTTCTTTTTCATGTGTGGCTACTGAAGTCTCTACTCAGGTCAGTCTTTGGCTAAGGATTGGACAGATTTCCTCAAATGCCTGGAGCCAATAAGTCCCCCAGATTTTTCCAAAGGTTCTATACATGTTTTGGGACAATCCTTCGACACTCAATCAAGCAGTTGACAATATTGCCTTTGCCATCCTTTCCTGTCCATGCAAAGCTTCAAGGTCAGCCAAAGGTGAGAGTTTAGGACCGTCTCAAATTTTTCCAGAGCATGCACAGTACCCATGTGCGCAGCTCTAACATACACATGGTCTTCTAAATTCCCAGGAACACATCAGAGTTTTTCTAAGCCTCTATGAACTCATTTCCTGGCTTTTCCTCATAGGTTTGGTCAGTCTATAGTTTGTCCCCACTGTATCCACCACCTCAGGCAATGAAAAAGTAAACATCTCCCTTTAATGGTTTTCAACAAATACTCCTTGGGGAGGAGGATCTTTGCACTGGGCAAGCTCTAAGTCAGGTCAAATGCAGATAGCTTTGCAAGTAAGATCTTTACAGAACCATAGGAGGGGTCAGGTAGTGATAGTTCTTTGGAACTGGGGCTTTACAAAAGCTTCAGCTCTGTGTTGTTACCTCCAGTGGCTGCCAGGTTGCAATGGAACAAAGGCTTCCATCTCACATGGTTGTTGTAGAGCTAGAGAGCAGAGGATGGGCAAATGGGCAAGTTGAATGCTACAGAGATCACTGATCTTACTGAGATTTAGCCAGTTATTCTCTAATATGCTCCTTAGATTACTCCACACCTTTGGTTAATTTTCAGAGTTCTTTTTTTTTTTTTAAGATTTTATTTATTTATTCATGAGAGACACACAGAGAGAGAGAGAGAGGCAGAGACACAGGCAGAGAGAGAGGCAAGCTCCATGCAGGGAGCCCGACGTGGGACTTGATCCTAGGTCTCCAAGATCACACCCTGGGCCAAAGGCAGCACTAAACCAACTGAGCCACCCAGGCTGCCCAATTTTCAGAGTTCTAATGAAGTTGATTCTGACAACTTTTGCCATCTTTCTCATTGATTTTATGGAGAAGAGAATTTTTGGCAAAGAGAATTTTCTGCTTTTTTTATTGATCATTTAATTATGAAATTTCTTGATACATGAAATATCTTAATTGTGCTGCTTTTATGTAGCCTCAGCCTGACTTGATAGCTCTCTTTCTGAAAGGGGTTTACCCTGATTCTTGATTCTTAACTACTTATCTCTAAATCTAAGTTTTCATTGTTCTATAACATGAATATACCACTAAACTAAGTTGGGGTAAAATGTGTGCTTATTGAGGCACCCAAAGTAATATATATACATATTAGTACTGTTATTGTTTGCATACAGAAGTTTTACAGGAAGGATTATTCCAACTGAGGCTGCAACCAACAACGTGAGCAACACCTGTGAGTTTATTAGATATGCACATTCTCAGGCCCTAACCTGATGTATTAAACCAGAAACTGGGAGGCCCAACAAGAACTTCGGGTAACATTTATGCTCAGTAAAGTTTAACAACCACTAGAAGAAAGAAAAACATGTAATTTACACCAGTTAAACATGCTGATCACCTGAGTAGTCCTTTATTTTATTCTTTTTTAAGATTTTATTTATTTATTCATGAGAGACACACACAGAGAGAGGCAGAGACAAAGGCAGAGGGAGAAGCAGGTTCCATGCAGGGAGCCCGATGTGGGACTCGATCCCGGGACTCCAGGATCATGCCCTGGGCCAAAAGCAGGTGCTAAACCACTGAGCCACCCAGGGATCCCTACCTGAATAGCCCTTTATTCTCTACTTCCACGTAGTTGAGTGAACTTGAATGAATTACTTATTTTCACTTATAAGCTTTATATCTAAATCTATAGAGTGAAGAGGTTAATATATGATCAGAGAGACCATGGGGTTGTTTTGTTTTCTGTATGGCATTTGAATTATCAAACTTGTTTAGAAGTACTTCCCCATTAGATAGTTAAAAAACAAAAGCATAGCTCCTATATATAGTATCATGTCATTAAATGAATTTTATTTTCATCTAAATCTTTAATCCATCTTGAAATCATTTAAAATTTTGCATAAATGCATATGTATACCTTTAAAAATTTTTTAAAACTATTAACTATTTGTCCAAGTATCATATATCATATATCAAAAACTCAAGGATTTTTCGTTTGGTTTCTGGGTTCTATGTGCTTTTTTGCTCAATTTGTCTAATGCCATGACATATTGTCTTGGCTGCAGTGGCTTTAACATACATTTAAGTATTTGGAAAATAAACTCCCTATAATGGACATTCCAAATGTCCATTCTGAGAACATTCCAAAATGTTCTCAGAAATTATCAAGTTTTTTCTTCCACATAAAATTTATAATCAGTTTGTCTAATTCCAAAAGCCAGATCAGGATACACAAACAACTATTAGAACTCTGATTGGAGTTGCATGAAATGTATGCACTGATTTGAGAAATATTTACAACATTCAGTCTTCCCATTCAGGGATATGACATGTCTTCATTTACCAAAGCCTTCTTTTATGTCTTCTGTAAAATGTTAATATTGGATGATGTGTTCTAGTCTTATGACCTCCTTGATAAATTTATTTTTAGTCATTTTGTAGTTTTTAGTAGCTGTCATGAGTGGAATCTTTTGCCATTTCAATTGTGAAATGGTTGTTACTAGTACTAAGGAAAGTTGTTAAATTTTTCAAGTAGTTATCTTACAGACTGACATGTTCATGTGGTGGGCTTTTTTTAAATGAGTTCAAAGATGTTTTCTTTTTAGTTAAGCTTCCTGAATTTTCTAGGTATAAAATCATATTATCTGCAGAAAGTGGTACTGCTTTCATCTCTTTTCTAAAATTTACACCATTCACTTGACTCTGTCTTATCGCAGTAGCTAAAACTTCCCAAATAAGATTGAATTTTAGTGGGAGGTACCCATTTCCTTGTCTTGTTTCCAACTGCTGTAGGAATATATTTAGGATCTTACAATTTCATATCATGTTTTATAATGATCTCTGGTATCATTTAAAAATCATTTTAGGAAGTTTTTATTTTATCAGAAGTACTTAATAATTTTATCTTACTTAAAGTCTTTAATCACACAATTTTCTTCTCAATTAGATCAAATTTTCTCAGTATCTGAAAATTCTTTACTGAAATTACTTATTAATGTAATTAACTATATTACTGGATTCCTGAATGTTGAACCATTCCAGCAAGTGTGGACCTAGACTTTTATGTAGTCAGTATAGTAGAAGGTATCACAAATTATATTAAAAGATCAATGAGAGGCTCAGAGAAAATATTTGTAATACAATGCATACAAATGCAAACAAATGTATATGTTACATATGTTATATATATACATATTTATATACACACAATGAAAATATAAGGTCATCTTTACTGATTAGTAAAAAAGTAGAAAATAGGCAAAGGGTATGAATATATAAAGTACAAATGAAAAATACAAATGACAGGTAAATATGAGAAAATATACTCAATCTCATCAATAATTTTTGAAATATAAATTAAAATGAGATGCATTTTTGCTTTTCAAAATGGCAACATCTAAAGACTATTCATTTTCTCTTTCTCCCTCTCCCTCTGCCCCTCCCCACACTCGCACACTTGCACACACACTCTCTCAAATAAATAAATAAGTATTTAAAAGATTATTCACATCAAGTGCTAGAGAGAATGGGAAAAATTGGTGTCTTCATGCATTTATAGTGGGAGTATGAGTTAGGCAAGAGAAACAAAAGCAAAAATGAACTATTGGGACTTCATCATATCTTATCTAGAAGCTTTTGCACAGTAAAAGATACAGTCAACAAAACTAAAAGACAACCTACAGAATGGGAGAAGATATTTGCAAATGACATATCAGATAAAGGGCTAGTTTCCAACATCTATAAAGAACTTCTTAAACTCAACAACAAAGAAACAAACAATCCAATCATGAAACAGGCAAAAGATATGAAGAGAAATCTCACAGAGGAAGACATAGACATGGCCAACAAGCCCATGAGAAAATGCTCTGCATCACTTGCCATCAGGGAAATACAAATCAAAACCACAATGAGATACCACCTCACACCAGTGAGAATGGGGAAAATTAACAAGACAGGAAACAACAAATGTTGGAGAGGAGGTGGAGAAAAGGGAACCCTCTTGCACTGTTGGTGGGAATGTGAACTGGTGCAGCCACTCTGGAAAACTGTGTGGAGGGTCCTCAAAGAGTTAAAAATAGACCTGCCCTACGACCCAGCAATTGCACTGCTGGGGATTTACCCCAAAGATACAGAGGCAGTGAAACACCGGGACACCTGCACCCCGATGTTTCTAGCAGCAATGTCCACAATAGCCAAACTGTGGAAGGAGCCTCGGTGTCCATTGCAAGAGGAATGGATAAAGAAGATGTGGTTTATGTATACAATGGAATATTACTCAGCCATTAGAAATGACAAATACCCACCATTTGCTTCGACATGGATGGAACTGGAGGGTATTATGCTGAGTGAAATAAGTCAATCGGAGAAGGACAAACATTATATGGTCTCATTCATTTGGGGACTATAAAAAATAGTGAAAGGGAATAAAGGGGAAAGGAGAGAAAATGAGTGGGAAATATCAGATTGGGAGACAGAACATGAGAGACTCCTAACTCTGGGAAACAAACTAGGGGTGGTGGAAAGGGAGGTGGGCAGGGTGTTGGGGTGACTGGGTGACGGGCACTAAGGGGGGCACTTGATGGGATGAGCACTGGGTGTTATTCTATATGTTGGCAAATTGAACACCAATAAAAAATAAATTTATAAAAAAATAAAAATAAAATATAATTTCATTTCATATATTAAAAATTTTGTATGTATATATGATAATCCAACAATTTTACTGCTAGGGACCTATACAAAACCAGAATGTGAGATGGTCAAGATAAACATGTCAGTAGTAGATAAACTGCTACCTTGCATATAAAAGTTAAAATAGGAAAATCTCTTAAATGTAAATGAGTGGGGGGATCCCTGGGTGGCTCAGCGGTTTGGCGCATGCCTTTGGCCCAGGGTGCAATCCTGGAGTCCCGGGATCGACTCCCGCGTTGGGCTCCCGGCATGGAGCCTGCTTGTCTCTTTACCTGGGTTTCTGCCACTCTCTCTCTCTATATATATATGTCTATCATGAGTGGATAAATAAAATCTTTTTTAAAAAATGTAAATGAGTTGGGGGGTTGCTTGTTTAGCAAATTACGGTGGAGGGTATAATGCCACAGAATATTACGGAGTGGTTAACAGGAAAGGGTGGGTCTAAGCTAACTTAGTGTGTATATCAGAGTTCCATTCTTTTTGTTTGTTTGGTTTTGTTTGTTTGTTTTGTTTTGAGTCCAATTCTTAAATATAAAAATACATTATTGCTTTTATGTGTACTGTATATAGACTCTGTGGGCATGTTTTCGAAAGGATAGGATAGCCAGAATCAGAAAAGGTTATTAGCTGTAAGTAGTTAATTATGGTAGATTTAGCAGAAAAGAGTAGGCTGAAGAACCCACAGTATCCTTGAGAATTCTGGAGAAATAAGCTCACTGCTTCCAGAAATTGTGCCCCACACCAGTTACAAGAATGGCCTGGCAGTGGGATCTCTGCTGTCACTGAGCTGGGCATGCCTCCAGGCTCACCGCAGTTGCTGCTGCCCCACGTCCCATGTCACTTTTGTTCCAGGGACCAGCCAGGCACATATTGCTGCCCCAGGGGCTAGATACCTCTTCTGAAATCGGATTCCAGTAGAGCCTCCTTCCTTAGTCTGCTTCTCCCCAAAGTAGTGTGTGAGGACTAGCTTGGTAGAGCCTAGAAACATTTGGGATTCCACTACCAAGAGCTGGGACATCCCAAGTCCTCTCAGTTCTGCCTTCCGGAAGCGAAACTCACAGCAAACTCTCTCTCCTTCCTCCCCCCACCATTTCTCCAGCCCCTCACCTGCTTTACAGCAGGACCACCTGCTCTCCTACCAGAATCTTAGCTCCACAAAGAAAGGGACTCCTGTAGTCTGAATGTATGTATCTCCCCAGAATCCGTACATTGAAATCCTAACCTCCCAAAATGACAGTATTTGGAGGTGGGGCTTTTGGATGCACTTAGATCGATCATGCAGGTAGAGCCCTCGTGAACAGGATTAGTGCCCTTATAAGAGGACCTCCCACCCCTTCCATCATGTGAGGATACAGTAAGAAGGTGCAGGCTATGAATCAGGAAGAGGACTCTCGCCAGAACTTGACTATACTGGCACCTTGATCTTGGATTTCTCAGCCTCCAGAACATTAGATATACATTTCTGTTGCTTGTAAGCCACCTAGTCTGTGGTATTTTGTTACAGCAGCCTGAACAGATGAAGGGAGAGACACTGTCTAAGTCACTGACAGCATCAACACAGATCTTCAGTAAACAGGGATCGAAGGGATGATCTATGGCATTAGTCTGTGAGCTCACCATCTGGATTGCAGTATTGAATAGATTTGCTTCCTTTGTAGTCCTTTCCAGGCTTCTTTCCCATGGAATCCACCTCCTGTTGAACTCCTTATCACCCAAAGGTGTAAGGAAGCTGATCGTATTGCTGGTCCTGTGAGTACAGAGACCCTCTCTTCACCCTGTTTCTTCCATTGAGCTCCAGGCCCCCATTGCCTTATCCCACTTACAAGCCTGCTTAGGACAACCAACCACACAGACTCATCATAGGTGCCTCGGGCATCTCTGCACAACATTGTCAGTGGCTCAAAACTCTTTTTATCTGCCTCCTTGGGGTCACATTATCCACCTACAGTCTTCTGATAGCTCCTAATGGTGCCTAAGTAGGTTCTGCTCTTTGCTCTACATTTTCCAGTGTAATTCACTTCTAGATGTATAGACCTCAGATCAGCCACAAAGAAATTTCCAGAATTCATTCATTTTTTAACCAGTTGAAACCTGTATATGAATATCCACCCAGTTTATACACACTCAATATCTGAAAACATAGCTGTTGTTGGAAGAAAGTGCCGTGTCGTACAGTGTTCTTGCAGAGAAATTGCTCCTGGGCTTGCAGACCCCTCTCTCTGACCACACCAAGACTGTTTGCCAAGAAAATGCTCCGAACTTTTCCAGTTTTGATGGAAGCAAAAAAACCCAAATGCTTATATTTCTTTGTCTGATGTCTTATGCAGCAGAAGACACGAGGCTGCTTGAAAAACATATCCTGAGTCACTGTTGGACTCTTCCACTGTGTCAGTATAGTTCAGAAGTTGGCACCCCATCTTGGTGCAGCCACCTCTTTGATTACTGAATCGAATGTCTTATTGTGCCTTCACCTTCTGATGCCAATTGCTACAAGCCACTACAGTTCTATCAAGCGTGGAAAATAAAGGTGAGCATTGTTTCCATTATTCATTCTGTGCTTGACAGAGGGTGGAACATCACAGGAGAAATGAAAAATAAGAACCTTCACCACAAAGAATCTGTGGTCAGGGAAATCAGGAGTATGGCTGGATGATGTGGTTTATACAGGGCACTGAAGGCAAACATTCTCTCGGGATAGACCTTGAAAGAAGAGGACACCTGCTCCCTGCTGTCTCTGCCAGGGACAGGAGCACCAGGGTGGAAAATAGAAAACCCTGGGCAATCACCCATCTGGTTTAGAGTGAGTAACAGGACAGCCACTGCAACCAGGATCTGAAAGGATTAAGGGACAAAGGAAATATGACAGTTTGTAACTAGATGGCTTCTGCTTTTGCAAGGGTCTAGGCATAGGGGGAAGGAAACACAACCTACTTCTCTATCTTGTTTTAGGAATTCCATGACTTCCAGGCTGCATGCTGGGCAGATGAAAGAATGAAACCCATGTCACCCCCGAGGGAAGCCCATTGCCCAGCACGACAGAGCCATGCAGACAGAGGGGTTGCTCAATGTAATCATCGAGGGCTGTTTTTAAAGCAAAGATATTCTCCCTATGAAGAGGCTTCAGGGTCCATCTTCGGAAGTTCCTGGCAGCGCACCAGTTCTATTCCATAGCTCAGAGAGGTGACCATCTCTCATCCTTAGTGACCGCCAAGCATCTACACTCGTCTTCTAGGACTGGGACTTGCCTCCTGTGGTAGATGCCATGGTGGTGGCTGGTCCAGATGGCCTTCCTGGTGCCCCCCACTTTCCACACCTCCCGCTGCCTGGAGCTTGCATCAACCCCTAGAGCAGCCACAACAAAGTATCACGGACCCACGACTCTTATAAGGAAACTTTCTAAAGCTATCTGGAGTCTGATCGTTAACATCCTCTGAGTATTTGATCCCCCGAGGCAACTTCCTGGTCCCTACACCCACAACCACAAGAACTGCACTTCTAAAACTATAGCTACTTCCCCCCAGAGAGCAGCATCCTTCCCCCAGGGTCACTGAAGATGTGGCCGGGGAGGAACAGGATGTGGACAAGGAATAGCTTCCTCAAGAGCAGAACGAGAGCCAGGGAGACAGGGGACATGACAGACAGCACAGTTGTCCAAGAGCTCACTTTGCTGCCAAGGCAGGGCTGCTCTCACCCAGCGGGGGGGTGGAGGGTGACCTATGCCACCAACCAGTGACCTCCTGGGTGCCATCCCTACTCACCCCTTTCCTGAATAGGAGTTGAAGATGAATAAACAGCAGAGACTAAGTAGGACCCAAACAGACCCAAACAGTCCCATTTCCTATAGCTCCCATAGCTTTTCAGCAATTCCTTACAGAGTTGAAGGTGCACCTCAAAGCCTTGGGGTCCTGCGTGGGTATCAGGCTGAGACTGAGGCCTAAAGATGCCCAGGTCCTAATCTCTGGTACCTGTGACTATGTTACTTCATGTGGTGAAAGGGACTTAGCAAATGTGACTAAGTTAAGAAATTTGAAATGGAGAGATTATCCTGGAATATCAGGGTGGGTTCCATGTAAGCACAGGATCCTGATGAGGGAAGCAGGGGGTGGTGGCAGTGGCTAGAGTCAAAGAAGCTGTGACAAAAGAAGCATAACTCAGAGAGGAGAGAAAATACTCTCCCACTGGCTGGGAAGATGGTAAAAGAAGTCCCAAGCTAAGAAATGTAGGTGGCCTCTAGAAGTCGAGGCAGATTCTGTCTCCAAAGAAATGCGGCCCTGCCAACACGTCGACTTGGGCCCAGTGAGACGCATTTGGGGCTTCTGACCTCCAAACTGTGAGATCATCAATTTCTGTTGTTTTAAGTCGCCAAGTTTGTGGTAATTTGTTACAGCCACCATGGGAAACTAGTGCGGCGTGTAGCAGATATAAGTCTGTGTTACAGAGTTTAGTTCAAGAAACATCACATTATTTAACTTCCAAAATGTGCATCTTATTAGAAATATAAAATGTCATCTCATATTTAAAGCTAGAACTAACTGGCAAGAATGGGCATCGTGGAAAAATGTGGGATGCTGTCGTGATCAATCCCTCCCTCGTCCTAGGATCTGATCAGTACCCATGAGGACTGAGCGATCCAGAGAATTACACAAGATCTCCTAACTTCAGGCCATGATGGGGACAGCTGCACGCTCATCCTCTAAATCTGAAGTTCAAGCTCACAGTTCAGGGCTCAGCGCTCTTTTTTTGGGTGAAGAGCCAGAGAGCAAATATTTCAGACCTTGCCATCTCTGTCTGTTCTCTGCTCTTGGAGTGTGAGAGCTGGCGTAGATAGTATGCAAACCAGTGGACCTGGCCACATCCCAAAAAACTCAGTTCACAAAAATAGGCTGCAGGCTGCCTGTGGTCAGCCAGCCACGGCTTACTGATCTACCATAGGCCACCCAAAGACAGGCAAACTGCTTCTCACAACCTCCACTCCCCTTGATGAATTTGGCGGCTTAGATCTTCTATGCAGCCTCAAAGGGCACAGGTCTTAGGGGTAAGTCTTCAGGCCACCACAAACTCCTTAAATAGGTGACCGTCACCTGGGGTGCTGCCAGGGGCCCAGGTCTCCCAGCAGAACTCACCCCTCAGGCCCTGCCCAGCCCCAGTGACACCTGTCTGCGTGGGTTGCTCTGCTCTCCTCCACTACCCCTTCTTTACTCTTCTTCTTCTGCAAGAATTCAGCTTTCCATCCAAGAGTCCCTTTGCCTTTTGGGAAGAGAAAGGGAAAGGAAATAAGCTTCTTTTCCTTTCATAACCAGAGAAAAATTATTACTCTCCTCAATCAGATTATCCTGTACTTCCATATTATTTACAGCCTGTTGGATTTATGGTTAGACTTTGGTTTATTGTTTAGTAAACTATAGATAGTGCTCAGTCTACGAGAATGTTCAGTCAGTATCAGCCAATCCTTTTGTTGCCTAAAAAAATCCCAAGTCACTGAACCCCACAGACAGCAATACAGATAAACACCTAACTTGCGAGTCATATTGTTGAAAACAATGGCCTGGGTTCTCATGGTGGGAACTGCGAGGCTACATGACCAGCTTTCCTTCATGATGGCCCATTGACCAGGTTCGCTCCTGTCGGGTGCCCCCATCATATCATCCTTGACCTTTCCCTGCTCCCTTGCTCTCCTCTGCAGGTCAACTGCCTGGTTTTAGGATTCCCCACAGTCTCTGGTCTGGCAGGGATTACAGTTGTAGATGTGAACAATGCTGCGCTGAATAGGCTTATGCTGAGGAGACAAAGGGACTGTCCTGGGTTTGAACCACCTGCCTTTTCTTAGCATCAAAACAAAACAAAAATGAGCTCTTTGGGGCTTAGTACATAGACATCTATTCTTCGGCTTGCTAGTTCGTGCTATGCTGAGAGCTAATTTTTAGCATTTGGACAAATCTTTCCAATTGCTGTGTACTGGCCTTCATTAAAATAAAGAAAATGTTTAATAGGTTCATCTTGAACAAAATGGCGCACTTAATGGCAATTTTAAGAATGTTTTTACTCAACAAAGCTTTCTATTTGAAAGAAATACATGTATAGCTTCAAAAGAAAATTTTTAGTAAAGGTTGTAGAAATGGCAAAGTATGCTATTTTCTTCCCCTTTGTTCTCTTGCTATTCAACCTTCCCTCCTCCACCTGCACTTACTAAAGAAGAGCCCTTGCCTAACAACATGCTAGCTTACCTTCCCTGGCAAGAGCTGAGGAAGCAACAGGAGGGGAAGCAAGGCATCTGGAAATTATAGGTAGGTTTATCATCAAATCATATTTCTTGAGCATCCAGGAGGGGAAAAGCACTGTGCCAACGAATGGATGAGCTGAGTGAATGGGAAAACAGCAGAGACACGAGGGAGGCAAATTAATCTGTTGACCAAGGAAACAAGTTAACAATTGCTGCTTCTACAAATTTTATTTTATTTTTCAAATTTTAAAAAGAAACAGTACACATGTCTGTGATGTTAGCAGAAAACGATTTTTCTCATATTATCTAAGAATTTGCTTCAATTAACTTACCCGGTGAACTAGAAAACTTGAATGTTTGAAAGTAGGAACAATGGACTGTCTCCTATTCTTTTCTGGTTCTCCATCATCGTTCAATTTTTCTTTACATGGACTTAGAACAGGACAGACAATATGACAGAGTCGTGATGACATTGTTGATTAATTTTGTCACTCAAATTAAGGAGGAAGATAAGTATTGATTGTCCCATACAAAACACCAGGAGTATGTCTCACCCTGTTTTTATTAATTTAAAAAATAAATCTTATGGTTTCTCTTCATCTGGCAATCCAGGAATGCACTTTGCTGAACACACTGGTACCCTCAATTTAATGTATGTTGTATCAATAATCACTGAACAGAAAACTAGGATTGGAAAAGCAGACACTTGATAAGAGTATTCATTCCTCACAAGGCACCTACCTAGTTCCCTACACAAAGCTGGACACCACTTGAGGATCCTTCATTTTTTCTTCATAAAGTAGGAGCTATGGGCAGTAGGATAACTTATTCCCATTACTTGGGAATAGGCCAACCTTCTGGATGCTGCTGCTCAGGTGAGGGAGAGAAACTGCCAGGCCATTCAGGGGTGCAGAAGCAGTGGGGTGTCCAGGAGAGCTTGCCATGTGCTCCTTGCCTTCTCAAGAGGCCACTTGTCATCACGGAGAACGTTTATTCTTTTTTTTGCCAGAAACAAGTAAAAAATAGCCTTTATTTGTTGCATTACAAAGGCTCATAAGATTTCAATGCTCCATGAGAAAAATTAAGGACTGGGACACTGATACTTAATAAATCAGAATACCCCTTAAAATACATGTATTTGCTAAAGAAGGGGGAAGGTGCACAGAGGAGAAGCAAAATGTAAAATGAGAGGAAGAGGAAGAGAAAGAGAAAGTTCAAAGGGATCAAGGTGGGGTTAAATGGAGAAAAAAAAAGCATGTCTCTGTCTGTTCCAGCTGCTGTAACAAAATACCATGCCCTGGGTGGCTCTAACAACAGATATTCACTTCTCAGTTCTGGAGACTGGAAGCCCAAGGTCAAGTTGTTGGCAGATTCCCTGTCTGATGAGAACCCAATTGCTGGTTCACGGATGGCCGTCTTCTTGCTGTGTCCTCACATGGCAGATGGGACAAGGTTGCTGTCTGGGGTCACTTCTATAAGGGCACTAACCTCATTCATGAGGGCTCCACCCTCATGACCTAAGTCACCTCCCAGAAGGCTCCACCTGCTAACACCATTGTGTCGGGGGTTAGGTTTAACGTATGACTTCTGGAGGGACACAAGCATTCAGTCTGGAGAAAGGCTCAGAGAAATGGTGAGAGGGAAAAAAAGCAGAAGCTAAGCATAGAGAAGCCAGTAGTGGTGAGGGGAGGAGTTCCATGAAAAGGGGAGAATGAGCATAAGACAAGACATAGATGCTAATAGGAACTGGACCTGAGGTACCCCGGCTCCCCACCCCCACCCCCACAGTCTTTGAAGTAAATTAGAGCATGTTGTTATTAACAACTACCACATTGACTTCCACAGAGAAGTTCTGGGAAAACTGGTATTGGTATTCTGATTTATTAAGTATCAGTATTATTCATCCAGCAGATATGGACAGGTGTCTATTCTTCACTGGATGGTGCTTGAGGATCTGGGGTACATCGGTAAGGCTCACAGTCTTGTGCGGTGGGAAACTAGAAATGCTGCTTTCATCACTGCGAAATGTGGTGCATTTTTGCCAGAAAGTTCTGGAGTTTATATTCTAATAAGGATTAATTTACCATAAGTTACTTTAGCTTTCATACTCATAAGGATGATGGAGGGTTTAAAGTTGTAGCTTGGAACACTACCGAAGTCTAACTTTTTGGTAGAGATGTAAAATATTCCTTTACATTCGAAAACAACCAGATGGGTTTGTGATTGGATTAGGGGGGTTGCAGGGAGTGGGGGATGGGGGCCAGGATGGAATCATTCCAGGAACCTAAAGGTTACATTTGGAAAAACACTCATTTCATTGTCTTGGTCTTTTTTCCTCTGAAATCAAATCCAGATGTCTTCTGAGTCCAGTCAAGTGTCAGAAAGCAGAGCTCTTGGCACTATTTGGCGGGATATTAGGAAAACCTTCAGGTTAAATAAAGGAATGAAACTCAGTTCTTACTTTTGCAACTGCTCTTATCAAAATGTCAAGCTTCCCTGCACTGCAGCAGAGGGGATGCCAGGCCATACCACTGGGTCCCTGTGACAGATGGGGTGGTGGGGGGTGCACTGGACAGGGAGCCACCCAACAGTTCATTAATGGTGGTTCGTCCTTTAGCTCTAACTCTGTGCCCAGGACAGAGCACTCTGGGCTGTCCCCCTGGAGCTGGCCTGGGGCCAACGTGGCAGTTCCTTGGCCAATAGGATGGCGTTGCCCCAGAGACATTCTTGAAGGAGTATACACTGGAATGTGGGTGGTGAATGGGATTTCCAAAGGAAAATCCCTATGATTTCCTGTCCCCATGCTCCAGTAATTATTTTGATTAAAAAAAAATCATTTGATAAAATCATTTGGCAACAGACATTCATTTTCCCTGGGAAGCAAGATTTCTTTGAACTCTTAGAAGCGTCCAATTTTAGTCAGTAAAATTCTGGAACTAAATAGAGGTCCTGATTGGCACACTGTGGCAAATTGCATACTTAAAAAGGGTTAAAATGATTAGCTGTATATTATCTTTATTTTCCCACAATAAAAAAGTAGAGTTGGTCAATTTTATTATGAGACAAGCTGCAGCAATATTAGGCATCAATATAATAATACCTTGGTTTTAGATCAATGGGAGGAAAAAGTAAAATTTCGCCAAGTTTTGAAACAGTTGGATCCTAAACATTTCTGTATGATTTAATAATAACTGCAATGAGTTCACAATGGAAACTAATTCCTTAGCAGAACCAGAGCTTCTGAGGTCTTCTGATGCAAGAGTATTGAAATTGGGATGAAAACAAAGAGACAAAAGTTACCAGTAAAAATCCAGAGCTAATCATTTGTATCAGAAACTCAGAAGCAAGCAACTGAGCACCCAAGAGATAAATTGCACCATTTGGCATATAATCACTTTGTTTAGGAAACAGTAGTTCAGGGCGAATGGTATCTGCTACGGGAAAACATCCTTTTAATCTTATCAGAAGCCGCTCTGCACCTGGAGTTTCGAGCCAACCTCCTTTCCCTTCATTAGAGGCTCAGCTTCACAGTGAGGAACTCCGTTTGAGAAGAAGCAAAGCCATTTACAATAATTTTTCTCCCTTTGCAAGCTGAGAAGGGTGAGTATTGAGAAGCAGCTCTATCAGATCCCCAGGCAAAATAAGAGTTTCTAGAAAATGCGAAAACTTACTTTTATGATAAAATAATTCACCCGATAAAATTAACAGCTTACAGTGAGCCACCATCTGCAGAATAAAATTGATTTTTATTTTGTTTTCTTTAAACTTTATAGATCTGCAGGGAACATGCATATGCTCAGTGGGCTCCTCCTATAAAGAAGAGATGGACTGTTACATAACGAGCAAGGCCTCACTCAATGTTCCCAAGTTTGGCTGGTGGTGGGGCTGGAGAGAATCCTGAGATTAATTCGAAGATGCTCCATTGACCAGGATCTCAACATCTCACAATCTCCTTAGACAATGAAATGCGAAGTCAGCCCTTTCTAATGTGAAACCTAAGGTGACTCTGCTGTTAAAGAAATAATTTCTTTTTGTCTTCTTTCTAGGAAGAACAAGGAAAACTATTAACATATTATCAAGTCACCTACTTAATGGCTGCTGTTTTTTACCTTGAAGCTAATAAATACAGAACCCCTCACATCTCCATAAAGAGATTATTTCCCAATGTTTTGATTAGGTAATTCATCTTTATGTATTCCTTAAGGGACTCCAACTGGACAAGTTACATGTTGAACTAAGTTACTGTTGAACATCCACAAGCCCTTTTGAGCTTGTGGAGTTAATTCAAATACATTTATCTGGATGGACTATCAGCCAGTGTGACAACAGTCACCCACTGAGGACCAGGGTTGGGTCCACTGACCTGGCTGACTGGGTGTACATCCTGCCCCTCACTACTGAACGTGTTCCTATCTCAAAAGGACACCTGGGGAAAACATGTACATGATTACTGTCAACATCTGATGTTCCCTCTGTAGTGCCTCCCTCCCTTCCTCCTACTTCTCCCTGTAGAAGACTGCAACACACTCATTCAGTGGGCCTCTCGTGGAGGACAGACCATCCTTGAGGAGACCCATATGACTTGCCTCTTTGCCAATGAAATATGAGTGTTCTGGAGGGAAGCTTTAAGAGTCAGCATCTGTTCCCTTTTCCCTCATCTGTGATGATGGAGGGAGAGAACCCCTGGAAGCTTGGGTTCATGAGTAATTAAAATGAGCAGAGTCTGTAATAGGCAGTGTGAACAAGAAATAAACTTCATCAGTTAGCCACTGAGATGAGTGGCTAACAGTTAGCCAAATGAGATTTTTCAGGTTGTTTCTGTAGCATTACCCAATCCATCCTGCTACCTCACCAATCACAACTGGAAATATTGGTGAGTTTGTCTCTTTGGATTCCCTGGAAGAGTAATGACCGTCAGCAACTTTCAAGTTCAGTTGGTATCAGTATCTATTTGACCTACTGAGTTAATTGAATGAGGAGCTGGAGCATCTGGGATCAGCTCAGATGGCAATCTTCCACCCAACAGCAGCACAGATATGGCTTGATAGATCTCTTGTTTGACGAGACAATAAAGAAATTGCAAGTATAAAATAGGGCAGGGAGGAGGGCATCCAAAAGGAAGTCTTATGTGGGGTAGCAGCCAGAATGGCTGCAAGAAGTTTTAGGGCAGGATTGCTATTCTAGAACTCATGAAAATTTAATGTGGGAATGTATTAGTCAGGGCTCTCCAGAGAAACAGAGCCAATAGTTGATAAAAATGATATAGATAAAAATACAGATTTATTATAAGGAATTAGCTCATGTGATTGTGGAGGCTCAGAAGTCTGTTGTCTGCAAGCTGGTGACTCAGGAAAGCCAGTCAAAGTCTGAAGGCCAGAGAACCAAGAGTGCTGACAATATATGTCCCAGTCTGAGGGGCAGAAAACTGTATCCCAGCCAAAACATCCGGCAGAGAGAATTCTCTCTTCATTTGCCTTGTTGTTCTATTTAGGCCCTCAATGGATTGGATGATGCCCACTCACATCTACCAAATTAAATGCTAATCTAATGCAGAAACACCCTCACAGAAATACCCAGAAATGACGTTTAACCAAATAGCTGAGCACCCTGTGATCAGCCAAGTTGACATATAAAATTAGCCATCAAGGGACATTAGGACTATTTCCCAAGTCTGGTACTAATGAAATTGGGTGTGTATATATGCACATATGTTTTCACACATACTTCAGTGGGGGGCTAAACTTTTTGCTGAGGCACAACACACACCCAGAAATGCACACAGATCATAAGGATATAGATCAGTGAATTTTTTGCAAAGTGAACACACCATATAAGCAATACTTAGAAGAAACTCACTATTACCAGGACCAGAGGATCCTTTCAGGTCTCCTTCCCCTAATTAAGACTAGTTTCTTTCCTTTTTTTTTTTTTTTTTTTAAGATTTTACTTATTTATTCAAGAGAGACACAGAGAAAGAGCAAGGCAGAGACACAGGCAGAGGGAGAAGCAGGCTCCATGCAGGGATCCCGACTTGGGACTCGATCCCGGGTCCCCAGGATCACACCCTGGGCTGAAGGCAGCGCTAAATCACTGAGCCACCCGGTCTGCCCATCTTTCCTGACTTTTAAAGCAGATGACCTCTACCTGCTGTGTCTACTTCTTTTTCTCCATGTTGTCTTTGTGACATTCACGTGCACATAGATGTTCATCACAAGGCTTCCTAGCATGGCATGTGCACACATATACTGCAATTTATTTATCCATTCCACTATTGATGCCGTTGGAGTAGTTTCTACTCAGGGCCATTGGAGTAGTGCTGCTATGAACATTTTTGTACATGTCTAATGATGAACATACAAGTCCAGCTGTATGGGGTGCGAGGCCTTGCAGTAGAGTTGCTCGATCACAGGGTATGTGGCACCAGTTGGAATATTAATGCCAAGCCACTTTCCAAAGGATTTATGGTTCCATCAGTGGTATTTACCACTTGCTTGTTCCACATCCTTTCTAACCCTTGCTGTTTTTGTCCTCACGAATTTGAGATTTGAGATCCTGAATCACCATTTGGGTGATACCTTATGGTGATTTTCATGCACATTTCCCTGTTATTTCTTAAGTATCTTTTCATGTGTTTATTTGCCACTGGGAGTATCCTTTTAAAGTGCCTGCTCAAGTCTTTTGCCCATTTGCCCTTTGGCTTGTCCGCCAAAGATGATTGGCAGAATGATGATTCGTAGAAGTTCTTTATATATTCTGGATACAAGTCCTTTTTCCGATATATGTTTTATAATATTTTCTGTCATCCCATGGGTTTTCCTTGCAACCTGTTAATGGTATCTTGATATACAAACTTTGCTAATTTTAATGTATTCCAACGTATCATTTTATGATTAGCATACTACGTGTATTAAAAAGCTAAGTCTACTCCACAGTCATGAATATGTTTTGCTACAGTGTCTTCTGAAAGATTTATTATTTTTATTATTCACATTTATATCTGTACTCCATCTGTAATTGATTTTTGTGTTTAGTGGGACGTGAGGCTGAAGAATCATTTTTTCCATATGGATATCCAGTTGGCTCAGTGCCAACAATCAAAAAGGTCATCTTTTCCTCCTGCCTGGCAATGTCACTTTTGGTCACATACCAGGTGACTGCAGAAGTGTGGGTCTGTGTCTAGACTTTATATTCTGATGCATTGATTAATTCATCTAACCATGCACTGCATTGTCATAATTTTATAATCATGATACATATTGCATTTTTAAATTATTTTCTTAACACAAATTCACAGGAAAAGATGCACTGATTCAAATGACAGGGATCCTATTTTGGGAACTGTTAGCATAGTCAAAATGCCCTCAAAAGATTACACATCCCCTGACACTATTATTATTATTATTATTAATTTATTAGTATAATTATTATTTTACTTGTTTCACCTGATTTTGTCCACTTTTAGTTCTAATGCTTAAAAATAATTACACCAAATGCACCCTTCACCACTTAGGCTACTATGTGCAGGGTAATACGTTAGTGATTCTTTCAACAGATCTGCATGTTTGGTTTTCTGTTCCCCATTTTCCATGTTAGGAAACCAAGGTTCTAGACAGTTCCCTGACTCATCCACAGCTGCCCTGATAGTAAGCATCAGAGAGGCACCATCTGCCTTTCTCCAGAGCACTTCCCCCCACCGTAATATTGTATTAATTTGCAATTCTTTAGTTTCAGGTAGATGGAACGGCTTTCTCCTTATGGATGTAGATGTTCTATTCCCTCCTATTCTTCTGTCTTTGATCCTTGTACCTTTTTCAGGAGGAATGACAATTCGTTCTTACAGACTAGGGAAACCTTGCATATTTTATCCCCCACCCCACCTCTGGCCAGGAAAGAACAATTGTAAAGATCCCTTTCACATGGATATGCAACCCATTGGGGGGCTAGTGGTCTAAGGGAACTAGTTAGGCACAAATTTGGAAGATTTGTTGGCATTCTTCACATGTCTGGTGAAGAGAAAGATGTGTGGGTCGGCAGTTTGCAAGGGAAATTGAGAACACGTAGAGAGACAGCTATCCAAATAGCTGAGCATGGGAGTTGCAAAGGCTTCTAGGAGAAGTGGGCTTGAGGTTGGTTGGTTGACCCCAGAAGGAATTCTCAACAGACAGCATTCAAATAGGGAGGGCGAGCGGGGCCACCTTGGAAGTCCAAGGGTCACTGCCCACCCTGGAAACAGGCTTCAAAGGAGCATATGGACTGGTTCTTCGTCTAACATATATATTCTCTTTCTCACACACGCATCCACAAATCTCTCCCTGTCGCTCCCCTACACACTGACATTTGAGATCTCTGCCAATATTCTAAAAGGAATTTTGGCAAAAGAAGGCTCCGGTTCCTTCCGCAGCCTCTGACATATGTGCCTTGTTCTGAGCTGAGCTGTGCGAAGGCAGGAGGATGAAAGTGGGTAGAAGATCAGCAGAGGCGTGTGCCCTCTTTCCAGCTGCTTCATTATATAATTGCCATGGATTTGTATATTTTCCCCAGCAAAATTAATGTCATTTTTAGAAGAAGGTTGTGATGTGTAGCTAAAAAATATAGAAAACATGGTTACTAGATCTGGGAAGAACAATATCTGCAACCAACCCCTGTTCTTGGAGCAGATGTCAAGGGGCTCTTCTCCTTAAACTGAATCATGTGACTCTCAGAACCAGGTTTGTAAACTCTTTGAGCTCCTCCAGCATGTTGGGGGCTGGGGAAAGAAAGCAGCTAAGGGCTCCCATGGTCATCAGGACAGCTCAGCTTCCAGCTTCCTTAGATCTGACGCTGACATCTGTGAGTGAGCGAGGTTAGAAGCTGCAGGTTGCTGGGAGGACAAGAAAGACCAGGGGTGCCTGTGAAACTGGCCTGCTGGCTTGAAGCTCCCAGAATGGAGGGGTTGTTTACACTATTTTATTGGGGTAGCAGAACTAAGCCACTGGCACATCTGTAATTTTTTCTCCCTCTCTCACAGAGTCCTGTGTCCTCAGCACCAGCCATGTCGCTTTACATTTTCTTTCAATGTCAATGAGATAAAGATGTTCCTCCAAGGAAGCAGAAAGAAAAAATGAAGAGCGAGACCAAGTCTGGGCTCAGCCTGGGCTTGATGAAGTTTTGCACTGATTATAGAACTGGGGCTTTTATTTTACTACATATATATTTACAGAAATTGGAAGGAGGGAGTCAAAGTTGTTCAGGTCAGAGCATAAAATTGTGCCACCTGCCTAGAATGTGCCTCCTGCTTTTGCTGAATCAACTTTGGAGCACTAAGGAAATCCCCATTTGGAGAATGTACAATGCTCACGCCTTGGTGCTTTCCCATCCACTAAAGTCCTTAACCCTCACAACCCTGGAAGGCTGACATTACTTCCATTTTACAGTTGAGGAAACAAGCTCAGAGAAGTCTTTCCTTCCTTCGTTCCTTTCTTTCTTTTTTTTCTTTCTTTCCCCTTTCTTCCTTCCTTTCTCCCTCCCTCCCTTCCTTCCTTCTTTTCTTCTTGCTGACAATCATGCAAATAGTAAACAGTGAGGTTAAGATTTCTTCTAGGTCTGTCCAGCTCTAAAACTGATGTACAGTAAAGTTGATTCTGGTCTCAAATACAAGAGTCCTCAGGACGTAGATCCCATTAACCCTGTACACAATGTACGTCTATTTTACAAGCAGCTGTAGGTTCTCAGCAGATTGGTTTTCATGCTGGCTTTCCATATATTCCCATTTTTTACAGAACTTTTAAAATATTTTATTTTATTATTATTATTATTATTTTAGAACTTCTAAAATATTTTAAAGGATTGGTTTTCCAATCATGGATATATAGACAGTCTCAAGATTTCTGGGAGAACTAAAATATTCTTAGCACGCTGGTTCATTTTGACGTGAGTAGTTTAATCTCCTACCTTCACGACAGCAGAGCAATTGGCAATCCATCCCATTGTATGTTTAACCGTGCAGGAGGTCCATTCTGAAAGAGAAGAAACAAGTCAGGTGGCACAATTGTGTGGCAGGCAAAGTTGCCCACTCTGTGCCAGCAGGGGTAATCCCAGGAGTTCCTCCTTCACACCTCCACCCAGATCTGAGATCTGGAATCAAACTTGCCAGAGCTCTGGCTCAACTCTCTCAGTCTTGTCTAATTCACACAAAGTGTCCAGAGAAATCTGCCTCACTTGGCTTTGGCTGCAAATTTTAATAAATGAGTTTCTTAAAATTTGAGTATATCTGAATCCAAACAATTCCTTGACGTTCTGAAGCTGCTGAGTCTGCAATTCCTCAGATGCCTGGACCGTGAAAGGCATGGCAGGAAAGAACATTCCAAATGCACTGGCTACACGGTCTACACCTGATTATGTGTGATGTACAGGAGTCATCAACAGAGGAAGAAGGGGATGGACAACGTTCAGAATGTGAGGACCTGGAGGGCTTCGTAGTGAATTCTCCAATACCTACCATCGAATGGAAGTAGCTAAGCTTTGTTGAAAGTGGATATAAAACCAAAGACTGTAAGTAACTAGCCTGTGGCCACACAAATCAATGCTGGAAGCTGAGAATAGAAACCAGTCTTCTGACCTCTAGTCTGAGACTCTATCCATCATCGCTGTCTCCCTGGAGCTAAAATACACACTTCCCTTTAAAAAACAAATGGAACAGCATGACCCAATGAAATGGAGTCCTGTTGTAACCATTGTCATAGCAACCGGATTCAGAATTCAAGGTACAAACTTTTATTTTGTGGGTTCTTGGAGTGTGGGGGCCACTGGAGAGAGAGTGGTCACCCTGTTTCCAAAGACATAAAGTTGAATTCTTCTATGACATGATTCTTAATGCTGTCATAAAAAACTCCAGTGATTTGAGTTTTAAAACTTCTAGATGGATAAATATAATTTTCTCTCATAGATTTTTTTTGCTATTTTTTTTAACAAAATAAATTCCAATAATGAAAAGTATCTCCACATAGCTTAGTGAGAATCTTATTTTAATTCTATGGTTATCTTTATAGTGTCAAGGTTTTTTATAAGCTTGATGATTCAATATATAATTAGTACATTTTATAGGATTTCAAATAATCTCTAGCCAAGATGTAATTCTATATATCATCATAATGAATAGGCCAATGTTCTTCATTTTTTTTTTGTTTCTAGGGTTATATGATATGATTGCTTTCAAAAAGAAAATTGTCCTCCAATAGCAGTCTCTAATGCAAGTGCTTTACATGTGAAGAGGATATAGTTATATGCAGCAGAAATTCCCACTGTCCACTCCCCCATCGTCCTAGTTCTTAGAACCCCAATTTCATCCTCATCTCTTTGCTATCAAGCCAAATGACTATGTGGCCATGTCCATCAAAACAAAATGTGGCCGTGCATTTTGGCCAAAGAAATGTAAGTCAAAGTGCTTGTGCAATTTCCAGGAAGTGTCTCTAAATGGAGGAAGGTGACCTTCCTCCTTAGTCTCTGGCTGTGATGGCTGGAGCTCTGGCATTCAGCCAGGATGCTGAGGCTATGGGACATATTCTAGAGATAGCAGAGGTGTGTCTTAAAGACAGGAGAGCAGTCCCAGGCGAGCCCCCGCAGCCTATCTCGGGACTGTTTAAATAAATAAGACAAGTAACATTTCTACTTTGTGTAAACCACTGCCAGTTTGGGCTTTCTGTCCCATGGAGTGGATACATGTAGATACATGTAGTGGCTACCACATGTAAAATGATACTATCATTATTGATTGGATTATTCTGTTAAAAACTAACCTTCCAGAGCTAAAGAAAGGAAATAATCTATCCAGTCTTTTTTCCACCATACTCCTCTCCAACCACATCACAAACAGCACCTGGAGTCCACCTGATGTTCACTCAGGCGTCTCTGCGGCCATTTACTCAGGGAACGGATAAGAGGAGTTTTCAACCCTCTCTGCAGAAAGCAAACAGCCTTAGATGACAAAGACAAATTCCTAATAAACTAGCTGTCCACGAAGTGTGAGGACTGCCAGCTACTTCATCAAGGTGCAATCTCCAGCCTGTGAAGCAATCTTGTCCTTTGTCCTTTGGTACCTTGGTACAATTAATTTATGACCGTTTCTGAGCTCAAGTTCAGAACAACCACAGAAAGGGCCATCTAATGCAAGTGGGTGACAACCTGTGAGCACAGGTCTGGTGCACTTCTCGTCTCCTGGGGGAGATCATTGAGGTCTGGCCTACATCCCCAGACAGCACTGGGAGAGGCCCAGTACTGGTTAACTAGTTTGTTGACCCCTTGCATTTAGGAGTTGACCTTTCTATTTTTTTTTTTAATTTTATTTATTTATGATAGTCACACAGAGAGAGAGAGAGAGGCAGAGACACAGGCAGAGGGAGAAGCAGGCTCCATGCACCGGGAGCCTGATGTGGGATTCGATCCCGGGTCTCCAGGATCGCGCCCTGGGCCAAAGGCAGGCGCCAAACCACTGCGCCACCCAGGGATCCCAGGAGTTGACCTTTCTAAAGAAATACATTACCTTTATTAGATAACAAGTTACAAACAGACCTGAATTTTCTGAGCAACTTTATCAGGGAGACTGTCTCAGGCTTCATGCCTGAAAGCAGGTGGGAGAAAGTGAGGCCCAGCTGTGACCTGCGCTCTGGGCAAAGGTGGAGGTGACTGCCCAGAGGTGGATGTTGAAGCACCTCTCTAGGTGCTCTCTGAGTGCAGACCTCACATAAGCAGTTGGCAGCCCTGGCACAGACATGCCACCATCCACCAGACCCGGAAATTCTAATCCACAGCAAATCACAGGATTATTTTTATTGTCAATACAATTCACCTTTCAGATGAGAACATCTAGAGGCAAGTAACCCTTCTGGTGTTTTTTAGTACAATAAGATTGAGCAGAAAATAAGCATTTCTTTTTAATGTGAAAACTTCTCTTATTTCAGAAACAATCTTTTAAGGCAAAAAAAAATTTTATCAACAATACTACTTAAATATATGATCTCTGCATGAACCTCAATATGCATTTTATACAATGTTCTTGATGTTAACTGCTTATGGGGCAAAACATACACTTATATGTGAAGCTATGTCACAAATACCAATATTAACCTCATTTCTTCATATTAACTTTATTAATATAAAACCATAAGCTTAAAATCTTGGCCTTTAACAACTTATATTTCAGGAATAAGGGAATGCTGTTCCAATTTAATGATCAAACTGCTTGGGGTTTATATATGAATGATTATTACTAATCATTCAGATGTATCACAATTGTGGTTTACAGGTTTTCTGGGAAGACATTAATATATTTTCCTTGAAATCCTCGGGTGATATTTTAATTGAGTCTTTTTCTGCTCTTTCTCCTTGTTTTACCTGATTTAGCAAGTGGAGTGCAAGCTCTGTGTGAAACAAGGAGCCCATTGCTGTTGGTACAAAATCTACTGACTCTAGAAATGTTGCCGAATTGTACATTCTTCCAACGTGTTATGTCATAATATCAGTGCATTGCAAATTGATTACGCTTGTTCAGATGCACCTCTAGGGAGCCCACTCACACATCATTTTAAGTGTGTTTGGTTGTTTTCGCTGGTTTATAAATGTTCAGAAGAAAAAGAATCTGGATTTTGTAGAAAGCAGCATTCTAAAATGGAAATTTCTCACCAGGAAGGAAGATTTCTGAACCAGTAAGTTTTGCAGAAGAGGAAAAAGAGTCAATTATCAGTTCAGGTTGAGTAGTCGATGGTGCAAACACATGACCAGCAGGAAGAATTAAGAGGAGCAGGAGAAACCTTAGAATGCACTTGGCATTGAAAGGGACCATATGTTGGCTAATTGAATTTAAATTTTGAAAAAAGAAGAAAGAGACTCAGAATTGGGAGCAATAGGAGCATTAAAATGGTCTGTAGTGTCCTGGGAAAGACAAAAGATGATAGCTAAGTATAAAAATATATATATTTTGATCAAACATCTGATAAGCATTATTTTGTTATACTTTGTTATTAAAGCTTATATATTCCTTTTACCTTGTGCTCTCATTGAACTGTCCCACCTTTACAAGAGCATCTACTTTAATGAATACATATTTTATTTTCTTAATAAAGGGAATTGTGATCCTCTTAAAAGATGAGCCAGGAAAAAAAAAAAAAAAAAAAGATGAGCCAGGGAAATCGAACTGGCAGTTTGTTCTTCCTATAATTCAACAAAATTAATTGAGCAATATGTAGTTTTATATCTGTGTGTTTGACTGCTGAGTGATTTTCATGAATACTCAATAGTCTTTGTATCACCTTGAGTAACTAATGCAGTGTTTTGCTGCTTTATAAAGATTTGTGAAATGTATCAAATTTTATAGGGAAAAAAAGCACAAGTTCATGTGTAACCTCCTCTCACTTGAGAAGAGACTACTTAGGTTAGGCAGCTCCAATGATGGCTATCCAACATGAGACTAGGGGGGCCTGGCTGGCTCAGGTGGAAGGACAGGTGACCCTTGATCTAAGGGTCATGTGTTTGAGCCCCACTTTGGGTATAGAGATTACCAATAAACAAACTTTGTAAAAACTCCATAAAGCAAATCATATTTTTAGTGCTGCAAAGCTTACCTACCCGAGTTTAAAGCCAGGCATCATGATCTATTAGAACTATTAGTTCTATTAGTGTGACTTCAGAAAGTTAAATCTTTCTGGACCTCTTTTTCTTCATTTACAAGCAAAGGATAATTGTAGACACTTGCAATATGGTAAAGATGAGGTACTGGAATCATTGAGAATGACAAGTTTCTACCTGGTAGGTGTGTTTGGGTGCAAAGCCTGATGTTTGGGATTGCCCAAAGGACAGAGAAGAGGATTTCCTTGCCTTGAGAGAGCTTATGATTTAGTGTGGCAACTGGAAAAGGTACAGGGGTGCCTGAGTGGCTCAGTTGTTTAAGCTTCCAACTCTTGGTTTCAGCACAGGTCATGATCTCAGGATCATGAGATAGGGCTCCGTGTTGGGTTCTGTGCTCATCGCTCATCCAGAGTCTGCTTGAGATTGTCTCTCTCTCCCTCTGCACACATGCTCTCTCTTTATCAAATAAATAAATAAGTCTTAAAAAAAAAAAGAAAGAAAGGTACAAAAATTATAAGAAAAGATGCCTGACTGTGCAAGGATGACTATGAAGCTGCAGGGAAAGTATGAGAGGTGTTTCAGTGACAGCTTTCTGGAAAACAGAGTATTTCAGCTGGGTTATTTTTTTAAGATCTTATTTTTTTTATTTAAGAGAGAGATAGCAAGAGAGCACACAAGCAGGAGGGAGGAGCAGGCTCTCCACATAGCAGGGAGCCGATGTGGAGCTCAATCCCAGGACACCAGGATCATGACCTGAGCTGAAAGCAGACACTTAACTGAGCCACCCAGGTGCCCCTCAGCTGGGTTTTAAACTGAGATTCAGATTTAAAATCACTATGTGAGTTATACATATCCACAATTCTAAAGTTCAAAATTCTCCAGAAACCATTCTGTTTGTAACTCATGTGACTAACAACAACAACAACAACAACAACAACAACAACAACAACAACAAAAATGACCTAATGAACTCTTTAGGGAACACTTGACATGAACTGATGTGAGGCTCTTCACCATCTCTATTGCCCCACATTGTGACTATTTCTAGATTTTTCTGCAGAAATATTTGTGTGTTTGGTGATAGGGTGCTGCCCTAGACCCCACTGGTAGCATAGATTGGTTAGGTCTTGCTATCCATGAGCGACTACGAAACCTATGGCTGAAAGCAACAACCACCATTTGTGGTCTCTCTCTCCTCATGAGATCAAAGGTTGATAGGCAAGGCTGGGTAGTTCTTCTGTCCCACCTGGTGTCAGCTCTGAGTTGTGGTCATCTGGAGGCTCACCTGGGCTGAGACTTCTCAGATGGCTCACTCACATGGTTGGCAGTCAAGCCTGAGTTGGGCCCTACTGAAGATGAATCAGGTCTCCACCATGACCTTCTCCATATGATTCATTCAGACTCCTTCAGCAAGGAAGTGGGATTTGGGAAGGGTGAACTCTAAGAAGATTGAAGGAAAGCTGTAGCTTTCCCAGGGTGCAGGCTCAAAGTTTACAACGTCATTTACATTGCCTTCTAGTGGCCCCAACAAGTCACACACCAGCCCAGATTGAAAGACAAGGGAAACCTAGTACCACTCAGTGGGAGAAGTGGCAAAGAGTCTGGCTATTGATAACCTACCACAGGATGTTACGTACTCTGTGGAACAGAGTATGTAAGGCACCACCTTACCTTTGTAATGTATGATACGTTTCCAGCCCAGGAGCTTTGAGTAAGAGCGAGAAGATCTGTATGTCCTCCCACTGTGGGCTTTTAGTCCAGTCTGGTCCACTTGAACATGGAAATACACCAGTGCCATGGCTGGCACCTTCAAATATTTTTCCTAAAAGAATGATGAATGTATGAATGTTTCCTTTTGTGTATGTTAAACTTAATATCCAAATGTACTATCACAAATTTAACTAATTGCAAGGCTATAGTTTCAAAGGTCCTGTATATATTGGAAACTGAAAATATAACCTTAATATTTTCTCTTTTAAATGTATCCAGTGGAATCTAAATTCCTAAGTGATTTGATATCCACCATCGACTATTTTTAAACTATATGAACAAACTCTTCTTTTACCGGAGAACTTTTACATCATTTCTTTTGCTCATTAAATTTGCATTTCCATTATACTTCTCTACAATATAAATATGGGTATGTATTTAAATTTAATTTTCTAAAATATCATGTGATATTTTAAATACCCTGCTCTACAGCTTGAATAATTACTTCTGGATTTAGTTATCATTACAATAATTACCATTGCATAATGGAACAAAAATGAAAATGTCTCACAAATTTTGATAATTATATGAAAGAACATAACATTTTATTGAAAAATGCATCTTTAGTGAGATGGTACTTTTTTCTTCTTTTCCCTTTTTTTCTTTTCTTTTTTCTTTTAGTTCATATGTCTCTGGATGAAAATCACTTATTGCTAAAATAAAAAAACATTCAGTTCCATTTTCCATTTCTGTTTTTCAGTTTTATAAGTTCAAGTGCTTGGAGAATGCATCCACATAAATAGATGGAAATGGAAGAAAATTGTTCCAACAATGTCACTCAATTCTTTCAACTCTTTAAAGCTACCCTTCAGAAATCGTGCTATCATCTATCATCAAAAATTACTTTTAATGTTCTATCAGCTGACAATTTAATTAAGTTCTTTTGCAATTTGGCTGAAAACAGAAAAGATGAAATCTACCTGACTTATTACCAAGTCATTAGTATAGATTTCTTTCTCCATTTCTCACAGCATGCTCTCTGAGCTGGGCACATGGGAAGATGAAGGAATGGTGAGAGGAAGTCTTTTGTTCAGTGACATGGCTTTTCCTCCCTTCTAGGGCTGAGGAACTTGATCTGTTAGGTGAGTGGAAATCACAAGGAGTTGGGAGGATGTAGGTGAGGAATGTGGTGTCTGGTCTGTGAGTCTCTGTCCCACACTAGGAAAATCAGCTTAATGTTTATGCTTTAGTAAATAGAGCACTTCTGGGAGAATAGCCCCTTAGTTGACTAATAAGAACAGAGCATTTGGATATATTGGAGAGAAGGGTACAGAATCAATTAATGCAATTTATTTCCCTTTGAAAAATTCTTAACAAATTTACACTAGAAGTTGCAGGTAACTAAATTAAATATTTTACACTAGCAGAAATATGAAATGAGTCTTCATAGCTGGCATCTAGTAGAAGAGTAGTTAAGTGTTTCTGAATGAATGAATGAGATAACTGAAAATTATCTGGATTCTTTCTGTGTGAATAAGTTGCTGAAGTCATCAGATTTAATATTTTAATGCTATCTGAAAGAAGGAGTGTGTGATTTGCAAGATATTGTTTGCCTTCAACCCCAAATCATGAGTATAGACTGACACTCTCTGAGTCCAGTGATATTAGATGAATTTTAGTTAGCGAGTGTTACCCAACAGTGTTTTGAGAACTATAATACAAATTTTGTGTGTAGAAAGATAGAGTCAGATTGTTAATAATTCAGTGCTGTAGGGAGATGTTGCCTCTTGAATTTTGAAATAGAATTGACATAACATTGATATAAAAAGACCAATATGTTTAAATATATGAGAAGAAAACTTTCAAAATGTAATATCCTACAAGGTGATCGTGGCAGAAAAAGCTAGCTCTGAACCCAAAATGGTGCTGTCTTCCACAAGTTGATGCTTTCTGTAGGTAGTTGCCCAACTTAGAACATTTTCCAGATCAATTTTATACTTAGGTCTGGCCGTGAACCAGTTCTTTTCAATGAAGTATGAGTGGAAGTAATGTGTATCACTTCTTAGCTAGGGTATTTAGAGGCAGATGAGCCTTCTCTACTGTCTTCTTGCCCTTTTTCTGGTTGGAAAAAGAATACTTTGAGCTATCATAGCACCCAGTTATGGTGGCCCCACAAGATGGAAGATGTTAAGGTCTTTGAATCACAAGTTGGAAAAAATTGCCTACCAAACCAGGAATTTGCATTGGACTATTATATGAACAAGAAAAAATTCCATTATATTAAACAACCAAATGTTGTGTTTATTTGTTACAGCAGCTAATATTGCTCTAATAAAACAGACGTATAGATTGACTATATAACCACTTAAGTAAATTAATGCATGGTAGGTTTATATTTTATATTTAAGAGAATATAATATGTTTATGTTTAAGGAAACACTAGGTACCTGTGTGCTTAAATCTTTCCTATCAACTTAAGGGAATTAAAACATGCCTGTTTACTATTAGGACTCCATTCATACATGCTAACTTTCCAAACACCTGCAATTAAAAATGACGGGCACTGGGTGTTATTCTGTATGTTAGTAAATTGAACACCAATAAAAAAAAAAAAAAATACCAAAAAAAAAAAATGTTGAACTTGCAAGAGGAAACTATGGACTTTATCACATTATGAATAATTATTTGGAAAATGTCATTCCAGCATGCCTCCAAAAAAAAGTGCCAAGCAGCAGCATGTCACATTACTAAAATGATTAAGAGTTAGCAGCAAAGTCAGAGTGGTGGTATTGAATGAGACGGGAACGGTTGGTTGTTCTGGCTGTGGCATCTGTTAATTGCACTGGGTCGTGCTGCCACTGGCAAACACATCAGCATCTACAATTGGCAGTGGAAGAGGCTGACTGGCCGGAGCCCACCACCCATCCGTCTTCATTCAGCCTTCCTTCCCAAAGGCCAAGGTTATTGATGCTTTAACAAGCACACTGACAGCCTTTATCAAACTTCTGTTTAGAGTCCACTGATCACAGGAGGGCAGCAGTTCTCCCTGCAATTTATACAAACGGCTTTGAATGTGTTAGTTTTAATGATGATTTTTTTTTTAAGAGAACCTGTTGAAGTCTTCATATTTTTATTTGGTACAAAAAGAGAAGAATAGAACAAAGAATACCAGTCCATCAAATTCTCTCTGAAACTAACTTGTACTAAATAGGAGAGAAGTCAAATAGCATTTGAACCAGTTGCAGGTAGACACTCCATTCTAAATTGGCAGATAATTCAGCTAATGGAACTTCTGAAGTTTGCTTCACCCTTGAAAAGTCAGTTTTGATTACTCCCCGAGAAAATCACATGCAGCATACATTTGAGTTATATAGAGTGCAAGCGAGTTCTAATTACTATGATACCCCGAAATTCAAAACCATTACAAATTCTTATAACATCTGATTACAGTCAAACAATAGGAAGGCAGGCAACAACTTTAACTCAGCCCAAATTTCAGTCTGTAATCTGGATGTTGTGTTTACATGCTGCTAACCTTTCATCTCTCAGATTTTTTAAACTTTAATTGATGTAAACCTTTGACCATATTGACCTGATGCTTCACAGGCTTCCCTCTCCTTCTGTGAATAATCAACTACACAGAGTTGATTATAGAATCTAGCCATCAGTTTTTAGTCTATTTTGCTGCAGAAATGACCCATGTCTCTGGTTTATTTCTCGCTCACGGTCAGTGTCATTGGTGGGTCAGCTTCATGTATCTTCATTCCAGGATCAAAACCAGAGGAGCCGGCCCCTCTTGGGACAGAACATGGTCATTGCTGAAAGAAAATAAGGAAGGTGAGGCAAACACTCAGTGGCTCTTAAAGCTTCTGCTCAGATGTAGCCTCTATCCTACAGCCTCACAAAGTCAGATGGGGGAGGACTCTCACAGTGCAAAGGAGCCAATAGTTGGCAATAAAAATACTAGCTCTCAGTGGAGTCTCTTGGTCACAAATATTCACTTACACCTTCCCACTCCCACACCGCCGCACAAAACATACATCATCCTCTTGCAGAGGAAAATACCCTTCAAGTCCCCTTCACTCTGAGTCCAGGATTTCATGTGATCACTCCATCAGCTCTGCATCTGACTCCCCTTGATCTGGTTGCCTATGAACTACAACAGCAACAATGAACACATGACAGAAGTTATCTTTGAAGAAAAATGGCACAGTAATCAATATCATTTGTCAACGTGAAGTACTACTGTTCTGTTCCTTGGGCAAAATCTCCCATCCTCCCAACCTGGGGTAGGCTATTATGCTCCTTTACTGATAATTACACTTTGTTGGAACTTTGTTATTTCTCTTCCAATGGTGGTGCAAATGCAGATGGACCCTTTAGCAAGTGTTACAACTCTCATTTACAACTCCTTAGTCTGCCTTTAGGACATTTCCCCAGTAGCGGCTGGTCCGGTCTGCTGAAGCATCTCTTTCCAATGTTATGACAATAGACGATATGGAAGACTGACATGTGATGCATGGCAAGATTGTTTAATTATGTGACCTTAAATATTTAAGGGGAAAAGGGGAAATCTTACGATCATTTCCAGGCAATGACAATTTTGGGGGTTTATTTTAATATGTTTCATTCTCAAAGGTAGAAATGATAACTCCTTGGTATGCCTCTCTTTCCACTTTGTATCAAGATTGAACTACAGCCACGTCCCTAAACCACAGAGAGGAATCCAGAGCAGGAGATGAAACACTGAGGCTTTCATCACAGTGTAGGGAATCCCTAGTTCCAAAATCACGACTGTCAAGTATATGATTGACTCATACTCAGAGGACAGGTGAGTGTAGGATTGGATCAGATGAACTTATATTATTTTCTCTTTTCCTTTTTCCAACTATTTTACTCTTCTATCTTCTCCTGGCAGGTGGCGATGAGAAGACCCCTAAGTCAGACATAATCTTGGTTTAGAATTCAAAAAGATAAAGACACATGGTAAGTTCAGTTCCATGAAACTTACTCTGGTGGATCATAAATGTCTGACAGACCACAGAATGTGGCTACCCAGCAAGGAGCTCTTCATCCGGCTTTCCCCTCTATTTCTGAAGCTTGATAAACAGACCCCAGAAGAAAGATGAATTGACAGGAGGCTGATTTTTATCCATAAACCTGAAATGAGATCCAAAGTCTGTGCTTCCTAATTAGATTACGGTGATCGGGCCTGGAGCCCAGGAGCCTGGGGGAAGTGAAAAGACCTGTATTGAGGCCCTCTTCTGTGGTAGCTGGGGCGCAAGGAGTGCAAGAGCACCTGTCTCCGGGGCTCCCAAACAGACCAGGTCTGGCCACTTGCTGCTGACAAAATCCAAAGGTGAAGAAATGAGTGGCAGTAAAATAAGAAAGAAATTTATTTCAGAGAGGCCAACCCCTGAAAGACACCAGACTAATGTCTCAAAGACTGTCTCCCAAGTGCTGAAAATACCTGCAGGTTTATGTAAGGAAAATATGGGGCAAAGGTGGGTGGGTGCATGCAGGTGGGCCGTGAAGGTCAATCCATCATTATCTTGGAGTCACCCACAGGCAAGTCTTGCTGGCTGGGGGCCGTCCTCATGGTCTGTCTGAGGGATGGTGCAGGCTCTGGACGGCTCTCCTCGTGGTCTGAGGGATAGTTTCTGTTGCCATCAGGGGATCCTTTGCCCTCCGGGTCTTCCACCTGAGCGGAGACACCAGCGGGACAGGAGAACCCAACTGGGAAGTCTAAGGTCAAAATGGAGGCAGCCCAAGTCTTCTCACCCTATCTCCTCCATTCTGGCGCCAAGCATTTAAGCATTTTTCCCTTCGTGGTAATCTTCTTTCCCACTGCCGCCCGCCTCCAGCCCTCATCCTTCATTCTGCAGGCACCCTGGTCCCTCTAGACAGCCCATGAACCTCAGGTTCCCCAGAGCGTACCCTCTTAGAGACAACCACTCTCCTCTTTAACAATCAGAGTAAGAACTACCTGAGAATCAAGAGTTCAAACCACACCGTGGGGCGTGATGACTTCTTTTGTGAAATCAGCCTTAAAACATTGCATATTCTCCTGCTCTGTCACCCTCTCACTTTTTCTTTTTTCACTTTTCTACTTTCAAGACGACATTTTCACCACTGCTTGCTTCGTCATGAGTCCTTCTACCATCTGGAGCCAAAAGCAGTAAAATGTTGACATAACCTGAGTGTTAAATAATGTTCGGCCCTTGCAATGTTTGCATTTTAAAGGGGACCGCAGAGAGAGGAAGGAGCCGCATTCCGCTGGTGGGATTTAAGACTCACACTCAAGAGGCGATGAGATATTCGGCAGTTGGGGATTTTTCCAGTGAGCTCTCATATCAAGGCTGATTTGTGCAGTCCTACTTTACCCGTCCACCCACAACCGAATATTACTGAGCACGAAATATGGGTGAGGCACCATTTTCAGGACAAAACAGAGAAAAACTCCTGTCCTTATGAGAGCTTACTTTCTAGTGAAAGTATTCATTTACTAATAAAAGTAAATTAAAAAAAAAGTAAAATACATAGTTTGTGATAAGAAGATATGTGCCCTGGGGATGAAGGAGCCAGATAGAACATAGAAACAGAACTAGATGTATGGGGAGAGGGGGTGAAATTTTAGATGGACCCATCAGGCTTGAAGGAGGCGAGAGCGTGGAATGAAAAGTCTGACTCCACTTCTGATGTTTGCTGACAGCGACCAGGCCCACCACCTCACATCCTCCCATTCTGCCCCACATGTGGGTGGGACCAGAGTGCCAGTAGGAGGTGCAACCACACAAGCCCAGACCCCCTGCTGGAAGGGGCTGTGCAACCCCCATTCACATGGGCCCAGCCTCACACTGTCTCCACACTTGATTTAATGCTCTGCTGTCAACATCTCAAAATTCTTCATCATTTTTGAGCATGGGGCCCTATATTTTCATTTGCAATGGGTCCTGCAATTTATATAGATACCCCCTTTCTCCCAGATTGGAATCAGAGCTTAGAGGAGTTCTCATAGCAAATTCAAACTTGGTCTTCCAGGTTGTTAACAAAAGCATCACTTTTTAACTTTGGAGATAATTGTAATGATAACTTTTGAGATACATACAGAGAAAATTTTAGGTTCACATGCTTGTAGGAAAATCTTCAGAGAGATCCTAGATATGCTTTCTTCTAATGGTAACAGCTTGCATCAACAATATCTTTTTTTCAAGGTAGGAGGATAGAGCATCTATTCCTTAACAGCTTGTTAGTTGCATTTATATTTTAAATATTGAATCAAGTGAGCCTGTTTGTACTGTTCATTTTGTCTTAAACGTTAGGATTCCAGCCATGACCACCACCTTTTGCAGGAAAACTTCAAAAATAACTCTACACTCTTCTGTTTCTTCTCTCACCTCCACTCAGACTCTTGCCCCTCCACTCCCAATAGCTACTCCCAGCTACACACAAGGTCAAACCCAGCAGGCAATTCTCATTTAGCTGACCTCTTGGCAGAATCGGTAGAGCTGATTGCTCTCTCTTCCTGGACCTGCTTCCTTCACCAGGCTTCCAGCACACTAAGCAATCTCAGTTTTCCTCCTGTCTCATTGGACACCCCTCCATCCATTGCTGGTTTCTCCCCTCACCCCTCACCCCCCATTTCCCACCCCTCACTGTGTCCCCAGAATTTTAAGCCCCAGGACTCATTCTACACTCTGCTCTTCCCCTACCCTCTTCTCATCCTTTGAACTGAAGACTCTTAAACTCTCCTTGTGACTTTCAGACTTGACCATCCCAGCTACCTTCAGGAAGAATGCTTTGTATCATCACTTTGTGCCCAGAGAATGGCATTTCTTAAACCAAGGTTAAAGGTAGTATGACAGTATAAAAAGGATGGAGATTATATTAAGTAGTACTTTTTCTGGCCCATCTGCTAATCATTGTCCAAGAACAGCTAACACGCTTTGCTTTTGTCTCTAGATTATATTTTATTTTCCACTTTGCAAACTCCAGGAATGATTTGAGATGCATATTGCTTCTACTCCAATATGAAATACGTATTTTAAAATAGGATTTTCTGTTTCTATGTTATTTCCAGTCATCTGTAGCTTTTAACATTTGAATTAAAACATATTTCAAAATACCTTGCAAATCTAATCAACTTATAAAATATTGTGAAAGTTTTCGCTGCTTTTTCTTTTTAGGTGTATTGTTCTAAATTAAAGGCCAGATAAAACTGTTCCTTCTTATGTAAATGAAGCCTATTTCATTGTCATTACTCCAGTTGGACCTTCTAAATTGGTGGTTTAGATTAGTGGGAAAGTATTATTCTAAAACATTTAAGGGGTGGCATGCCTGGGTGATTCAGTAGATTAATCCTCTAACTCTTGATTTCAGCTCAGGTCATGATCTTAGGGTTGTCAGATTGAGCCCCACATCAGGCTCTATGCTGGACATGGAGTGTGTTTAAGATTCTCATTCCCATAAATAAATAAATCTTTAAAAAAAAAAAAAAAAAAAAGGGATCCCCGGGTGGCTCAGCGGTTTGGCGTCTGCCTTTGGCCCAGGGCGCGATCCTGGAGTCCCGGGATCGAGTCCCATGTCAGGCTCCCGGCATGGAGCCTGGTTCTCCCTCCTCCTGTGTCTCTGCCTCTTTCTCTCTCTCTATCACAAATAAAAATAAATAAATAAATCTTTAAAAAGATTCTCATCCCCCCCCACTCCCCCATTTTTCCCTGTCCTCCCTCTCTAAAAAGAAGAAAAAAACAAAAAACAAAAAACATTTGAGGGGTGCCTGGCTAGCTCAGCATGTGGCTCTTGATTTCAAGGTCATGAGTTTGAGACCAGTTGGGTGTAGAGATTACTGAAAAAAAAAGTTAAAAAAAATAAAAACATTTAAGTAAAATTCAACCAATCTGTGCTCATGTGAAAGCATTACTCAGAGCCTGTATAGCTCTGCCCAGCACCATCACCTGCATAGGGCAGCCAGTTAACAAGAATTTCTAATCAGTCAGGAAAAAGATTTTTCCACTAAAAGGGAAACCGATATAACTGAGGTGGATTAGAACAGTTGAAAATGCTTTCTATGGGGACACCAGAGTGGCTCAATAGGTTAAGCGTCTGCCTTTAGCTCAGGTCATGATCCCGGAGTCCTGGGATTGAGCTCCACATGGGCCCCTGCTGAGCAGGGATGGAGCCTGCCTCTCCTTCTCTCTCTGCCTGCTGCCCTCCCTGCTTGTGTTCTCTCTCTCTCTCTCTCTGTCAAATAAATAAATAAAATCTAAAAAAAGAAAGAAAGAAAAGAAAGTGCTTTCTATGGAAGTGAAAAATTGTTAAATATTGTCACTTTCATCTGGTTTAACCTAATATATACAGGAAACTCAACATGAAGAGTGATGGAATTGTTAACTAGCAGAACAACTCTGAAAGAGATGCTTCCAAACAAAGGAAAAGAAAAGCATAACAAACAAAACAAGAATGAGAACAGATCAGGGAACGCCCCAACCAGAAGTGGGGCTCCTCCAAACCCAGAGCCAACATGGCCTCCAAGGACCCTCCTGGGTGCTGGCTGCCCTCCCCTTGAGCATCTCTCCAGATGTGTGCATCAGGGAAAATGGGAGTAAAAACTCTAGAGCCACAGAAACCCAGCTGATAAAGACCATATAATCATAACAATGACTTTTATTGTCCTTTTCAATGAACATAAAGATAACCCATGTTTACTGTGAAAATTTTAGAAAATAGAGAATTTCACCTTGGAGAAAGTGGTGATCACTCGCGTAAATGTTCCCAGTTGTTTTCATGCACACATATGTAAATATATAAAAATCAGACTGTGCACTTTATATGCTATCTGTAACCTATGTTTTTCATGTGTGTCATAATTCTGCTATAAGCGATTTTCACAAGAATGTTATAAACAGTTTTCCATATCTTGAAAAAGGCTTTGAGAAGAACGTGAGACTCAGATGACGCCATCATAGCTATGTAATGGATGGAATAAAACCTATTTGATTATTCTATTGTGAGATACTTGTGTTTCTTGGGTTTCTTTATTGTGTATAAGAGTGCCACAGTGACAATCTCCGTCCTCAGCTTTTGTAAGTCTCTCATTATTTCTTTAAATTAATTTAGAATGAAATGGTATATCCATTTTAAAAGCTCTTCCTAAGTATTTGCCTTCGTAAAGTTTATACAAATGTACATTCCGACCAGTCAGACAAATAAGAGGGCAAACTTTACATTTGATCTTCTTTGTTAATTTGGCAAGATAAAAACAGTATCTTGTTGTTACTTTATTTTTTAATTTTTTGCAAAATTAGTTTTTATGATTGGTATCTATTTTATTATTCCTTTTCTGAATTATTATTTATTCATCATTTATTTGGGATTTTCTTTTTCTTAAGGACTCTACATATTTAGCATCACCCAGATCATCCATGTCTTGAAAATATAAAGTCACCTTAGCTTTAGGGGCTCAATCAATCAACGATGAGAGTTCAGTCACCACTAACTGATTGCCAGGAATCAGGTCACTACAAAGATTCCAGTCCCCATTACTTTTGGGAGACCCACATACCAATAATCCCAGCTAATGAGCTGCCTTCACTGCCTGCTTTCTGACTTCCTTGGGCTCCAACTTACCCAGTTATCATCATTGGTACATCATATTAGAAAGTCACACTGCTGCCACCAATGGTCAGGAATACTCTTGGAAGTTAACAGAGAAACTGTCTTCTCTATGGTAGGAAAACAGTAGTGCCAATCCCATCCTTAGGGTGCAAGACTTTGCCAGGCTTCAGAGATGAAGTGAGTAACTAGGGATGGGGGCATTTAGAGCTACTGTTTACCTCGGGGCATCTGGGATCCAGCTAAAATAACCAAATGTCCCCAGATACACAAGTATACTAAGTCTTTGTCTATAACAAATGTTGCAAATATTTTCTTTTCAGTCTGTTCCTTTCATTACAATTTATTAGGTTAAAGTATGTAACTTAGTTTGCTTCTACATAATTAAAGTGAGGAGTTGACTTCTTTTTATGAAAACAAGGTCTAGTAGATAATCTAAAGCCCTTCCCTCTACAGAACACCTGAAAAAGCTGGATAAAAATAAAGTTCACTCATAGTGGAATACAAGAAACAGCGCAGAGGATCGTAGGGGAAGGGAGAGAAAGCTAAATGGGAAGAAATCAGAGAGGGAGACAAACCATGAGAGACTCTTAATTTTTAAAAATATTTTATTAAATTTGATTTGCCAACATACAGTATAATACCCAGTGCTCATCCCATCAAGTGCCCTCCTTAATGCCGTCACCCAGTTACCCCATTCCCCCTCCTTCCCTTCTGGAACCCTTTGTTTGTTTCCCAGAGTCAGGGACTCTTAATTATAGGAAACAAACTGAGAGGAGAGGGGGTTGGCGGGGGGGGTGGGGGGGGGTGGGGGGGGTGGGCAGGAATGGGGTAACTGGGTCATGGGCACTAAGGAGGGCATGTGATGGGATGAGCACTGGGTGTTACATGCAACTCATGAATTACTAAACTCTACATCTGAAACTAATGATATACTATATGTTGGCTAACTGAATTTAAAGAAAAAAATAAATAAAATGCACACCTGAGCTATCAAGAAAGTGAGAAGACTCATAAGCACTGAAAATAAAGAGAATAGAATCTCACTGGGTTGTGTTTTATGAAATGGAGGAGAGGACATGTGGGGCATGCTTATCTTGGTAACCAATGATCAAGGGGCTCAAACTGTAATGGTCACAGAAAATAAGGTGTTGGGACATGCAGGATGATGAGACAAAATTGCTCCCCCACCCAACCCTGAAGGCCAGCCCTATTGATTGGCCACATCCTCAGTGAAAGGGTGTGTAAAACACCCATTGACCAGCAAAGAGATAATAAAGCTGTTTCCTCTTGGGTTCATGGTGGGAAAAACTCTTTCCTTCCTTAACAATTACAATCATGAGATTTATTTCATGAAGATTTTGCCTGATGTTACAATATTTGGGATCTCCAAAGGAAGCACTTAACAACAACAAAGGAGTCCCAGTCTAGGAGACTAGGATGCGCAACACTCTCTCCAAGGGACATATTTTATTTTATTTTATTTTATTTTATTTTATTTTATTTTATTTATTTTTATTTTTTTAATAAGTTTGAATTATATTTTTTTAATTTTTTATTTATTTATGATAGTCACACAGGGAGAGAGAGAGAAAGAGGCAGAGACACAGGCAGAGGGAGAAGCAGGCTCCATGCACCGGAAGCCCGACGTGGGATTTGATCCCGGGTCTCCAGGATCGCACCCTGGGCCAAAGGCAGGCGCCAAACTGCTGAGCCACCCAGGGATCCCGAAGGGACATATTTTAATTCAGGATGCTCAGGATTTAAACAGATAAAGCCCCACTGAGCACAGACTCAACAATCTAAACTTAAGAATCAGGAAAAGAACAATCCACCATATGCATGAGCCAGCAAAACACACAAACAGATTTCAGACACTGGAATAATAGGGCACTGATCATGAAATTAGCATACTCGAGAAGACTGATGCCACAGAGGACAATAGAAAACAAGCTCAATATTTTATAAAAAGACCATTCTAACAATGAGAATTATGTCCATTGAAAATAAAAATAAGTGGTATTGTATGCATCCAAAATATGAACTTTGAACAGTTACCTAAAGATTTTGTCACTCAACATCCTTTGTGGCACAGGAAGAGTAGGTGCTCATTGTTTGGGAATAAAGGGAAGCTCAAATGGTAGTAAAGGATCAGGACACCCTGATTTCAGTTTCAGATAAGGAATTTCTCACAATTTCCTTCTTGGCAAAATCACCAATATTCTAGATAGGGGAGATTTGGAGGTAGACAGTATAATTATGCTGCAATGACATCTATACACTAATTATAGGTTGTTTTCTAGATATTTATGCCTAACCTTAAACAGATTCCATAGTGCGGCAGAGACTGCTCATTTTCCACAATACTGACTTCCCCTCCTTCCATAGCAATAAAAACCCGGAGTTTTGTCTGGGCACCAAGCCATACATGAAGAGCAAGTTTATTCTCGAGATTAAATTCTGAATAATGGGATTGAGCAGAAAAGCTGTGTGAAATCTCCCAGTTGTGCTTAACAGTTGTGCCTCCTTCTGCCACCTTAGTGGTGAACATGATGGTAAGAAAGGTTGGATCATGAAGGCAAGACAGTCACCAAAGCACGGCAGAGCGACCAGAAGAAGGAGCCTAATGACCCTAGTGGAGCAGAGACCACAGTTCAGATGGTTTGTGAGAAAGAACTAAACTGTGCTTACACCATCAAAACATGGGGTGCTCTCTCCCACACCGCAATCTGGAGAGTAGAATTCCATACCTGGAGATACAACCTTGCCTTGTTAGAACCTAGAATGGATGTCGTTGGCTTAGAGGAAACATTCTGGCTGTGGGTGGCACAGACAGACCTCGGTGGCTGGGAAGCCAGCGATTCTTGCTCCGTGTCAACATGGTCATCTGCAATAGCTTGGGAGGGAGAAGACTTACTGTCACCAACGGTTAGGGACATGGTCAGAAAATTCAGAACGTTGGTGCATCCTGGCTGCTACTCGCCACACAAGAGGGAATTAAAACTGAAGGCAGCCAGATGTTAAGCAAAAATGGGAGGAACACAGCTCTGCTAAGTCCTGTGCTCTCTCAAGGAACAAACTCGCTTCCACAGAGTCAAGTGAGTTGAGTAAGTGTCCTCTTGGGACTCAGTAAGGGTGATAGATCTAAACTGGACCCCAAACTGAAAGGGTAACAAGAGGCAGTGCGGTGACACAGAGGGGCAGGAGGCAGGATGACAGAAGCAACAATTGTTCTCACGTTCCTCCTACGAGATTTGTCCTGTCAGAGAATGGGACATCGAAGAAGGAAACTTCCTTCCCATCAAGACTATTGTTCCAGACACTCTCCACACAGTCACCATTAACTTGAAATTTGGCAGAGCACAGAGGTGAAGAAATATAAAATGCTGAATTTTAAGGCTGCAATGGCCGTCACTGCTGAGTTTTTGAGGATGTTGCGTTGCCAAAGAAGCCACCAGGGAGCCTGCATACGGATGTGCTTGGCGGCCCCCACCCCCCGCCCGCTGAGGTGTGCATATGCCGCACAGGCTGAGGGACCGGCAGGCCCGCTGAGCAGGCCGAGCCAGGCGAGGAAGACAGTGGAGGCCACAGTCCTTCGCGGGCGCCCAGAGGCCTTCGCAATGACCCAGAGGCCACGCTGTGCCTGTGCAGAGGCTCTTCCGGAGGATGTAGACACTGGTCAGAACTTGGGACTGCCCTTTGTCTCCCACTAGGAGATGTTTTCTCATTGATGTCTTCTGCTCCTGCTCCACCAGGAAACACTGGATGGGTTGGGTGGGCAGAGACCTTAACCTTTTAGTTTCTAGCGAGTTGAGGGGACCAAGCCTGTGGAGCATAGCCCAGGGGAGAACCATGCCTATGGTGCAGATACCGTGGACTCAGGCCCCTGCCCATGATGTGGATACCGTGGACTCCCCCCCTGCCCATGGTGTGGAGAGCGTGGACTACCCCCTGTCTATGGTGTGGATACTGTGGACTCACGCCCCTGCCCATGGTGTAGATACCATGGACTCACGCCCTGCCCATGGTGTGGATACCGTGGACTCCCCCCCCTGCCTATGGTTGGATACTGTGGACTCACCCCTTGCCCATGGTGTAGATGGCATGGCCACATGGGAGAGAACGTGTGCTTCCTCCTCCGTCTCCCCTCTCTTCCCTCCTGGTACACTTTCTGGGGTGCGGTTAGCCGTGTAGGAGCGTGAAGACCGGGAAGCCCTCTGGATGGCAGAGCTACGGGGAGCAGGACACAGGAGGCAGCAGGTGTGTGTGAAGTCATGTCAGGTGGCCTTCCAGCTCTCCTTGCCCCGGGCACCTCTGGGGTTTCAGCCCCCCTGTATTTGGGGGTGTGTCCTATACGGCCCAATCCAATCCTCATTTGTACTCCACATGGCGAGGTTGAGTCATTCTTGATTAATTCTATTAGGGATTTTGTTTGATCCTGGGTTAGCAGGTCAAAGTAAATTGTCAAATTTCCCAAACTGGTGGACGAAATTAGCCTGGTGGCCCGGCAGCTACGGTGGCCAAGCTCGCTTGTGCTTTGGCGTCGGGGTGCGGCCACGCACGTGGGGGGAAGCAGTGGCGGAGGTCCTCTGTGGCGGGAAGGACAGCCGTCACTCCAGCCTCACGGTCCTCACGGGTGATGAGGCTGGAGGTCAATGATCTTGAAAATCCCTTCTGGCTCTCCCATCTTCTCTTGACATGAACAAAGTAATATTAATTTTGCAGTTTCATAATCTGCAATTATACATTCTCGTCTTCAACTCCATCTGCTTGCCGACCTCAGAGTGGGAGCCATTACACTTGGAATAAAAATGCTTAGAAGTTAAGTTTGCCTTTTCGTTATGAAATAAAATTAAAGTGCCGAGAGTGCTTTGTCAGTTCGAATTAACATCTGGACGCAGGAAAGCCGCGATGCGTGTGTACCTCGGACAGCAAGCGGTCTTTTCACGCTGCGGCTGTGCTCGGGCTTTCTCAGAATTGGGGTGAGTGGGGCGGGGGGGGGGGGAAGAAAGGTCATGCTTTGAAACTCAATGAGGTTCCCTTTTTTGAAATTCAAATCGTTTGGAGGACATTTTAATTTCCCACCCATTTTTCTAAATAAAGGCAACCGCAGAGCTCTGATGCCTTTATGGTCCCGCCAGAGCCCTGAGATTTGTAAGTAGCTTGGTCCTCGCCGGACACCTGGCTATTTACCCCGAGGGGGGAATCGACCCGGGCAGCCATCCTCTGTTCGAGCTATTTCTCAACATGTTCAGTCAGCCTGATCCCAATCCTTTAACTATAAGATCATTTATTGCCTAGGTTGATACTGCCTTTTCTGAGACCTGGAGCCTGCACCTCCTTCTATCCCTAGTCCCTGAGGAACAATATCTTGACAGGCAAGGGCTGCTTCTTATGGAGCATCTAACTCAGGGCAGGCTCCATATCATGTGACTTGGACAAAACTCAGGACTGTCTTCAAAATGTAGATTTTCCTTAAATGTGTGAACTGGAAAAAATGAGCTCCTTGTTCAATACAAATTATTTTCCCACACCAGGTACTGTCATTCTCTGAGTCAGAGCAATTTACCCAAATCCTTAGTATTTTTATCACATTTTAAAATTGTTGGAAATAACCTAACACAGCAGTACAGTCATTCATTTTATTTTCATTCTACAAGCAAACATTTTGAGCACCTGGTAACAGAAGCCACCGTGCCAGGCACTGTGAATACCAAGATAAAGTCCTGTCCCTGTCTGAAGAGCTCAGGTTCTAGAAAACAAAATTGCTGAATAAAGACTGCAAGGAAAAGAAAATGATGGGAACTCAGGCATAAGAATGGCGATATTTTATATTAATTCTGATTTGCTTTCAGAAGGTAATGGGCAGGCTGGTGTATTTGTTCACATTCCCCTGAGCCCCTAAGCCTGACTATCATCACCTGGAGACAGACTGAAACTATCAAGTCGTGGGCCTCACTCAAGACCTACTGAATCTGAAACTCAGGAGTTCTTGGGCACCTGGTTGATTTTAATAAGTCCTCCCAATGATTTTGAGACACTCTCAAGTTTGAGCACGCATGGTCGAGAGCAGGTCCCAACAACCACCCGGAGGAGGTGGGGGGCAATGTGGCTCTCCTCCTGCTTTTGTAAATCCAGTGTTAGTGAAACACAATTAGTTTATGTATTGGAATTGCAGTGGAGACTGTGTATTTACACAGAGCCTAAATATTTACTACTAGTGCTTTATAGGCAAACTTCTCAAATCCTGATCCAGGAGTGGAGATGGGGAGGATCCAGCCTCCAATGCCCCGAGTGGTGCCATCTGAATCCCATCCACCCCTTCTACCATTACATGAATGACACATTGCAAGACACTTCACTGGGAGCGCCTGAGCCTCAGATGTTTGTGCCTTCACCGATGCAGTTCCCACATTTGGATGATTCATGGAACATGCACTGTACAAGGCTCGAGGGAATGAAATAGAAGACAATCCAGCCTGCTCAGCATACCATTATTTAATTTGGTGGAAGTTGGAAGGTGTGGCACAATTTTTTTAGGAACGAGGTATCTACATGCCAATTCCTCACCTGCCCCAGGAGCCTGACATGTTTTCCTGGGGTGAGCAGGAGTGACATCATCTCCTGCGGGTAGGGAAAGGTGAAATAAATATTGTAGCTCTCATACTGGCGTAATTAAATAATCATGTCTGTGCTGGTTGAGCTGGGAAGTTAGGTAGAAGGGAAGTAAACTGGTCAAAATGGTTTTTGAGCAACGCAGTGGGGGAATGTTCTCAGTTCCTATCCCTTCCATTCATGCACAAACCTGGAAAATCCGATCTTAGCAGAAAAGAAAAGTTGCATGTGTGTGTTCGTGCGTGTGCGTGTGTATGTGTGTGTGTGAGAGAGACAGAGACAGAGACAGATAGACAGATGGATGAGAAATCCCCTTAAGATTGGCAGTCTCTAAAGTAATAAACTTGACAACATTTTACAGAAGGTATTACAGATAAGCAAAAAATTTTATAGAAATCTGTTGATGAAGGTTGATATTTCAGCGAATCTTTAAGCAAGATAAGCAACTACCAAGAATGTTCTGTGATCACATGAGATTCTGAACAGGAAAACATATCTGTTAATACAGCTTAGTCCGGAATGAGTTGTGGTGTAGGGTACTCAGAGCAAGAACCACAGAAATAGAGAAACACAACTGGGCACTTAAGTCTTTGTTCTCTTGGATCATTTCTTTCTCAGGATTGTCGGGACCACTCATGCTGTGAAGACAGGTGAGCTTTTTGTACTGACAATAACCCGAGGTGAATGGTTGTTAAGTACCTGGGTGTCAGACTCATCTTGGGAGCTTTCACAAAACCACATGTCTGCAAACATCCCCTGGAGGCCGATCACTAGGTGTCGGGGCAGCCTGGGCTTGTGTATGTTGAAAACACTCCCCAAACATTCCTGATTAGTCACATTGGTTAAGGGTTGTGATGACCAGAGCCGTCTAGAGAAGGTACTGGAAGGTTAGCATCAAATTCCATTGTTTAGTTGTTCAAGTTTACTGTGTTGAAACTTGTATAAGAAGATTGGTTACAGGAGAAAGGATATGGAGTTTGGAGTCCAACCCTTCTGGGTCCCTCTGCTTGTTAGTTTGGGAGTTGCTTCATAGAAGCATATTCTTTTTGGACCACATTTTCAAACTGTAAAATGAACAAAGCAGTGCCCTTTTGTTCATGGCTGCTGTCTCCTGAATTTCCTGTGTCACACTGCCTCATTCACTAAAGATTCCTCTTGGGGGCTTCTCCATCTACATGCATCACACATGAAAGAGGCTGGTCTCCCATGACCCATCTGTCCTTCCTTCCTGCCACAACCATTGACTTCTCCAGCTCAGGTCCCATTGTCATGGGCACATCTTGGGCCTCTGTACCTCCTGAATCTACCCTGCCTCATGACTTTTTCTGGTTCATCTTTTCCAGGCTCCCAGGGCAATGGTTCCTTGACCTCATCTTGTTCTCCATTGACACCATCTTTACCTTTGTCCCCATGTCCTTTTAGATAACTTACATTGTATGACCACCCTGAAAGTCACTTCCTGGCTAACAACCTCAGCTCTCCTGCTTCTCTCTTCTCCTGTTGACTGGCAACCATCTCCTGGTGGGACCCAATCGCCCTCTCTGCACTAGGGATGAGCTGCTAAACTTTGCTGGAGATGATCCCACTGTCAAGTGGATGGAGTTCTTTTTAGGAAGGTGAGCACAAGCCTTGGCTGGTCATTGAGTGCAGCATGGAGATTCCAGTAAGTTTGTTTTCTTGATTTCCAGGATGTTGACCTCATAGCTTCCCCTTTTCTTCTCTAACATTAATGCCTCTCCCAACTCCTCATCTGAACCCAATCCTGTACGTTATTCGGAAACAAAAGTTCTCAGAGAGGCCAGGCCCTCATCTACACCAACACAACTTCCATTCCCACCGGGCTCAATCCTATGACAGTCCTGTGACAGCCCCTGCTCTCTCCAAACCCAGATTCTACTGCCTCTTGTGTTTCTAAGGCCTTTGTTCCTACAATTAGCTTGTTTCTCTAGTGTGTGGTCAGTTTCTCTGTCCACAAAGTTATTTCAGTCAGTGTCTAAATATGCCTCAAATGACCCACTTTAAAAAATAGCCCTCTGTGCTCATGTCCCTCCAGCTGCTAGCAGGTTCTTTGTTCTTCTTCAGGACAAAACTGCTCTAATGAGCTTTCGCCCACTGTCTGTACTCCTTACTTCCCATTAACCTTCTTTACTGAATTATGAAATCTTGTGAGCGTACGGAAAAGGATAATCATCTAATGAACACCCACCCAACCGGCTCTATCCAATCTTAACATTTCTTAATATTTGCTTCATATCTTATTACTTTTCTCATGGAAAACAGAAGCACCATTAGAGTTGGCGGCCCGTATCTTTCCATGATCTCCCTCCCACCCACCCGGAGATAAACAATCTGAATGTAGCGTTTATCAGTTCTGTGCTATTGAACTGCTGTGTAGGCATCCGTGCATTATACAGATATGATGTTCGTTGTTGTTGTTTTCATACTTTACTTAAACTGACAGTATATTACCATGCTATGTCCTGCGCCACTTTGCCAACTGGGCTGTATGGAATGCACGCTTGCAACTTTGCAAGAGTGGCCAAAGTTCCTTCCCAAGTGACGGTACCAATTTACACCTCTACAGTTTCTCTCGCCAATATGTGCTAACAGTTGGTATTGCCAGACTTTTTCACTACTGCCAATCTGATTGATATGACATGGTGCCACGTTGTTCGAAACACACTTCCAGCAACATCAGGGAGGTTGTATTCTACTCTTCTGCTTGTTGGCCACTGAGCTTCCTGTTTCATTTGTACATTGTTCTCTTGTTTCCTCCTTCTCCAGTGGATTAGTAGGAGTTTGAAAGCATATTCTGTCTACCATCTTTTGTCATTCGTATGCATGAAATTTTCCTAGATATGGCTTGCTTTTTAAGTAGTATTTCATCATATGGAAGTTCTAAACTTTAATGTTGTTTGCTCTATTGATTTTTTCCCCTTTTCTTTATGGCTGGCCTTTGTATCTTATTTTGAAAACTGCTTCCCTACCCAGAGGTCATATATATAGCTTCTTATAGGTTTTCTTAAATGTTTTAATGTTTTGTTTCTCACTTTGGCTTTAATCTACTTTGGAGTTATTTCTATAAATGGCTTGAGGGAGGTATCTAATTCAGTGTTTTTCAATCAGGGTTCTCAATTGGCTTAGATTCATTTGCTGAGTTGTGCCTCTCCTCAGTGGCCCCCTTTGTCACCCATCAAAGATGGCATACATGTGGGCCTGTTTGTGGGCCCTCTGTTACATTGTTCACTCTGTGCCAATATCTCAATGCCTTAATCTCTATGGCTTTAAGAACAATGAGGACTCCAACCTACCCTGTTCATTTTCTGCAGAAATTCTTTAATCACTCTTACACATTTGCTCTTGCTTTGCTTATAACTTTTAGGATCTACTTAAATTCCATCTAGCCACTTGAGATTTTGATTGGATCTCCATTGTGAGAAAGGATGAATTTGGGAAATGTGGATATTTCTGAATAGTTCATATTCAGGATGTTACCTACTGAATCACTCTGCACATAAATGTGGGATATCATCAATTTATTTTGAAATTCATGGGGCGCCTGGGTGGCCAGTGGTTGAGTGTCTGCCTTCAGCTCAGGTCATGATCCTGGGGTCTTGGGATTGAGTCATATTGGGCTCCTTGTGGGGAGCCTGCTTCTCCCTCTGCCTGTATCTCTGCCTCTCTCTCTCTCTCTGTCTGTCTCTCATGAATAAATAAAGTCTTAAAAAAATTCATTGGAATCTTTAACTTTAGTTTTATACGTTTTCCACAGAGAACCAACATACCTTTTGCCAAAATTCCTTAGGTAATCTATCAATTTTTGTTGTTGTTGTTAATGTTATTTTTTCTAAACGTATTTGCTGCAGATTTATGGGAACAGAACTGATTTATATACTGAGATTCTACATAGGAAACTTGCAAACTTTCTGTTCTAATTATTTATCTGTAGATTTTTTTTATTAAAATATTTTATTTTTTCATGAGAAACACACATGAGAGGCAGAGACACAGGCAGAGGAGAAGCAGGCTCCATGCAGGGAGCCCAATGTGGGACTCAATCCCAGGACTCTGGGATCATGCCCTGAGTCGAGGGCAGATGCTCAACCACTGAGCCACGCAGGCATCCCTCTGTAGATTTTTTTAAAGGGTTTTATTTATTTGAGAGAGAGAGAGAGAGCGAGTGAGAGCATGTGTTTCCAAGTGGGGGAAGGGCAGAGAGAGAGGGAGAGGCAGACAATCTTAAGAAGACTCCCTAGTGAGCATGGAACCAGATGGATGCAGGGCTCCATTCTAGGACTCTGAGATCAGGATCTGAGCTGAAACCAAGAGTCAGGCGCTTAACCCACTGTGCCACCCAGACCCCCCTATCTGGAATACTTTTAAGTGGCTTTGTTGGAGACAATTCCATCGCTTGGGGCTCAGTTTGTTTCTTCCTTTCGACCATTGTTTCGGTTTTGAATGGAAGGGTGGATGTATGCTTGCTTGTCTTGATCTCTTTCAACTGAATGTCTCCAACTTTTTATGATTAAATGTCAAATTTTTAGTGGATTTTGTTTTTGGAAGATAGTCTATCAAATTGGGTAAACTCCCTTCTATTACTAGTATAATAGCCAAGAAGTTTGTTTTTAATTTTTAAAAGATTTTGCTACTTTATTTGACAGAGAGAGAGCGAGAGAGCACAAGCAGGGGGAGCAGCAGAGGGAGAGGGAGAAGTAGACTCCCTGTTGAGCAGGGAGCTCTATGGGGGGGGCTCCATCCCAGGACCCCAGGATCATGACCTGAGCAGAAGGCAGAAGCTTATGCTTAATGGCCTGAGCTACCGAGGTGCCCTAAAATGTTTTTTTTTTTAGATGATAAGTGCACATTGAATTTTATCAAAGTATATTAAATAGCTATTGAAATAATCATATGGTTTTTCTTAATTCTGCTGATGAGGTGATTTGTATTAGTATATTTTCCAATGATAAAGCATCTTTGAAGTTTGATGACTTTGGCCTATAATTTTTATATTCACTGGAATAACTTATAAAATAGGGATTAATTGTGCCTTGAATATTTGGTAAAATCTTTCTGGCAAACCATCACTTGGTAAGTATTTACTGACTCAGTTTCTTTAATGGTCACAAATGTATCTAGATTTTCATTTCTTTAGTTTCCTAGGCTAAATTTTCTGAGTGAATTATATAGCCTGTCAGATGTTTGTCTACTTTATCAATCTTTTATTTTTTAAAATAGCTTTGGTATTGTTGATTCTATTGTAACTTCATAGTTTATTTCATTAATACGTGATACTTACTATGTGATTACCCTTACTTTGCTCCTGACTTTTGAGCTGGCCATTGAGCTTGCTAATTTAAGTCCTACTTTCCTAAGTACTCAAGGCTTAATTTCTCTGTAAATACTACTTTAGGTTCATTACTTAAGTTTTCACACAGCATATAAATTTTCCTGATTACCATTACAACTTCTTTGTCACACATGCTATTGGAAATGTGGCTTATGACAGGCAGATGTAAAGTTTTCTCAATTAATTTTTAAATTATTAATTTGTAACCTAATTGTATGATGCTTATTCAAAATTCACCGAGGCTTGCTTTGTGACCCCAGACTTGCTTAATTTTTGTAAGTCTTGCTTGAACATTTAATATTTCCATTAGAATAATCTTGCTAATTGCTCTCTTAGGCTGTCTAAATTCATATTATCTTTCCCTCCCAGGGATTTATCAATTAGTGACAGGAATGTGCTTCATTGATGATTGTGGATTTGTTCATTTTCCTAATCATTCTGTAGATTTTTACCTTTCTTATTTTGAAACTCTTTTGTTAGTTGCATACACATTTATATATCTTAATGAACTGAATTTTTTCAATGGTGAATATTTTTACTGAAAAAGATTTTCGCCTTAGAATCTGTTTTTCTGATTAGTGTTTGTAAACTAGCTTTATTTTGACCGATAATTTGTCCGATGTTTTTTATTCCCCATTGTATTACTCTGCTTTCTGCTACAATGCAATTTTATATGGTTACTGATTTCTACTAGTTCTTCTCTATTTTTTTCTTTCCATTTCTGTCTTTTCTATTACATGATAGATCAAATTGTCTTTATTTCATCTTTTTTCTTATCTAACGTTTAATAAGATTGTACCTGTTGCTCTTCTTCTGCAATTACTATTACTATCCCTGGCATTTTAACAAGTGTGTTTGAGTTAAATTCTAAAGTTGGTATTTCCACTCTTCCCTGGATGTCACTCTTTTCTCCTTTTTTTTTCTTCTTTTAAAGATTTTATTTATTTATTCATAGAGACAGAGAGAGAGGCAGAGACACAGGCAGAGGGAGAAGCAGGCATCATACAGAGAGCCTGACGTGGGACTTGATCCAGGATCTCCAGGATCATGCCCTGGGCTGCAGGTGGCGCTAAACCGCTGCGCCACGGGGGCTGCCCCTCACTCTTTTCTCCTGAAGGACCCCTTCCCATTTTGTTTGTTGATAATCATCCTTTAAATGCCAGCTCAAATGCCACCTTTTCAATGACACCTGGAACTTCAACTACCATAATCAAGTTCCAGGCAGGAATCAGAAGACGGAAGGGCAAGAAAGACCATGCTGCTAGTTATTGGGCCCTTCTGTGCAGCCTTTCTTGGAACTGCACCAACTTTCATCTTATTTGTCACAGCTAGGTTCTGTGGTCTCACCTAGCTTCAAGAATTTTTTTTTTTTTTAAGCTAGGCAGAGTGCAATTCAAATAAAATCAGGAGGTCAGTGTTATGAAGGACGATGGGGATGACTATTTGGGGATGATCACTGCAGTGTTTGCTTCGGACTGGGAGTGGCAGGGAGACCAGTCAGTACGAGCTGCTGGGATTTGGAGTGAGAGAAGCTGACATTCTGAATTAAGGCGGCAGCACTGGAATGAAAGGAAGAGTCTGAAATGAGTTTTGGTGGATGGGAGACAGGACCTTTGACAGCTCGTCTTCCCACTGATGTACTTCAGGAGACACTTTGCCTATTGGTTTAAATTAACTTAGTAGATATTCTTTTCATTGAAGTCAAGATCATTAGGAGTTAATCTCCCAGGGAAATGATGGAATAAATAAAGGTGACTAATTTGTGTTTTATTTCTAAATCTATGCTGGACTAACATTGTTTTTGAAAATATGTTTCCAAAGTGACTTATTTTCCCCCAAAGCTCTATTTCCAAAGACAGAGGAATACAGAGGACACTGATTAAAGTATAGCCATTGTTTGCTTATAGACACTCAAGATATACTCGAGGCCCAATGTCAGAAAATGACACTTAGAAAACCATACGGATGTTTATTTCCATGCCACAAACCATCTGCATTTCCTCTAGGTATTCCAAAAGTCTTTTAAACCTAGCATTTTTCCTCTCTCCATACTAATAAAAAAGATGACTGAGGTGTTTTGAGCAGAGTTTTTTTTTTTTTACTTTCTTTTTTTTTCTTTGTTTTTGGGTAGAAATTGGGTTGCTAGAAATTTAACTATAAGAAAAGGCAAAAATACTTCCAGATTTCTAGAATACTTGGGTCTTCTGGATACACAGCTAAAGTAAAATGCAATGTCTTTTGTTAATAGGCCCTTACTGGAAGGGAGATGGGTTAGTAAACTTTTCTAAGTAAAAAATAGATGAGCACTTCTAGTTGAATGCATGCTCTGGCTGTTGTATCCTTGTTTTGGCTGTGGCTCCTAATGGGTAGGCTTTAAAAAGGCTGCTCCCCTGAATGTGGCCATGAGGTGTATCTTTTTTTTTTTTTTTTTTTTAAGGCTTTATTTGAGAGAGAAAACGAGCAAGAGACAAGAAGCAGGAGGAGGAGGAGGAGGAGGGAGGGGGACAAGCAGACTCTTGCTTGAGCAGGGAGCCCAATGCAGGGCTAGATCCCAGGATCCCGGGATCATGATCTGAACCAAAGGCAGATGCTTAACTGAGCAACCCAGGTGCTCCCAGGCTGCTGTTTTATTTATTTATTTTTAAAGATTTTATTTACTTATTCATGAGAGAGAGAGAGAGAGAGAGGGAGAGGCAGAGACACAGGCAGAGGGAGAAGCAGGCTCCATACAGGGAGCCTGATGTGGGAGTCGATCCGGGACTCCAGGATCACACCCTGGGTAGAAGGTGGCGCTAAACCGCTGGGCCGCCTAGAGATCCCCCACTGGCCTGTTTACCCCTGCCAGGGGAGTGAGCAGCTATAGTAAAGGGGGCGGCGTGAGCCTTTCTTGGGTAAAACCTGAAAGAGCTTCTGGTAAAGCTCAAGGGACTTGAGTCAGGGCTGAAGGCTCCCTGATACTCTCCCTACTTAGTGATTCTTTGTCAAAACTTAGGTTAGCATCCTCTGTAGCCCTATTCAAGGGTCTTCCAATACTTAGAACACATGAACAAAAAGCAGCAGCCTAGGCGATGGTAGTGAGGCATAAAATGGCACATCTTTTTACCAACATTTGGCTGCTTAAAAACAAAACTGATGGGGTTGTTCAGATGATCTAGCAGTTTTATTTATTTTTATTTTGTATTTTAAAAAATATTTTATTTATTTATTCATAAAAGACACAGAGAGAGAGGCAGAGACATAGACAGAGGGAGAAGCAGAATCCCTGTGGGGAGCCTGATGTGGGACTCAGTCCCAGAACCCCAGGATCATACTCTGAGCTGAAGGCAGGTGCTCAACCGCTGAGCCCCTCAGGCGTCCTGATCTAGCACTTGTATTAATTGTCAAATGCCATGGATCTAAAAGAAGGAAAAGCCAAGTAAAAGAATACTTGTGGCTCATGATTGTGATGTGTCCCCTGGCTCATCTGTAGGAAAATCCGGTTAAGATGTAAATGCCTGGAGGCTAAGATTTCTGGACTGAGGGTTTTCATGATGTTAATACACTCTTGTCCCGTCATTAAAGATCACAAATATCCAGGTTTCCCTCTAAGGGCGCGCCTGACCTACAGCGGCCTCTTCACTCTTCCAGGTCGTGTTCTGGGCTCTTTCAGCCCCTTCTGGGCTCTGCTACGCTGAGATGGAGGTGTCAAGAGCGGCGTGGCTGGAATTCAATCAGAAGGGAGGGAGGTACAGAGGACACAAAACTGGTTACTTATCTCAGTGACATAAGAGATCCCTCCTACCTCCACACATACATTAAGGTGAATCAGGAAATGGATGGCGGTTTTCAAGTCACGTGATCAGCGCCCCAGGGTTCATCATTTTCACCATGTGTTTGGCTGGGTTTCTCATTTTGTTTACATTATGTGCACAGCTCATCAGAAACTGTTCAGGGAGAGCTGTAGTTTTATCTCGAAAAGAAGAGAACCAAACAGTTTGGGTTTGAAATTATCACCTCTAGTTTTTTTTTTTCTCATTTAAATTCAATGAACCAACATGCAGTACATACTTAGTTTCAGATGTAGTATCACTTCTAGTTTTACAGGGATGAGAAGCAGCCCAAAGTAGGAGGAAGTCCTTCAGTGAGGAATAGTTTCTCAAGGAAAAAAAAAAAAAACCCAGAAATTTCATTTTGAAAAAGGAAACATCTGTGGATTTTTTTTTAAAGATTTATTTATTCATGAGAGACAGAGAAAGAGAGAGAGAGAGAGAGGCAGAGGCACAGGCAGAGGGAGAAGCAGGCTCCCCACAGGGAGCCCTATGCAGACCCGATCACGACGAAGGCAGGCGCCCAAGAAGGCAGGCGCCCAACCACTGCCACCCAGGCGTCCCAACATCTGTGGATTCTTTAAACTAATTTTATTTGTAAAGAGCCTACTTCTGTGCTGGGCCATGGCGAGGGTCCGCCTTGCCTCCTACCTCCTTCATGCTAAGAGAGGACACACTTGCCAGCAGGTTGGTTCAAGTTCCAGAGGAAAACAGTAGCTCAGGAAAGTAAAGGAGCTTTCCCCAGATCACAAGGTGAAATTATGCCCTCAGTTTGGGTTTATTTCTCTTTAAACTAAGGATGCACTCTCAATTATTATTTGGTTTCTCCTCCCCTCATCTCATTCTCATTATTAGTTTGTAATTCATCATCATGAAATATATATATTTTAACCATGCTTCCTTATAGCCTGTAAATTGCAGTAAAATTGACACTCCCCCATACACATAAAGTTACATATTAAACATTATGTTATGATCGCTCCTGGGTTATGGTGTAGAAAGCTATTTTCTTCCCAACGCTTAAGTCTCTATGTGCCATGAATTTTTTTTTTTTTTTTTGTTCTTTTTAAGCACACATGCCTTTACCTGTCCTATGGAGGGGCAATGACAAGAATTAGCTAAACACATTTGGGTCCTAATTTCTGTCCCCCTTTTTCCTGATGGCGAGGGGCCCTACAGGTCTGCCCACCCTGCAAGGTCAAGTGTAAGGCAGTGTCCTCCCTCCCCTTCCTCCCCCCCCAGGAGCACAGCGTCCAGATCTTGGCCGCCTCCTCCTCCCAGGGAATGCTCCTAGGCGGTTGTGCCACGTAGGCAGAAGAATCAATGGGAACGTCAGGAAGGAGCTAGTGCCAGGCACAGGAGAGAAGTGTTAAGCTTTTCACCATGGCTCGAGGAGCCAAGCAGCTGCCCTGCACCAGGCTGAGGTCCCCAGCACAAGCCAGGGGAGAACGCTTCTACAAAAAGGCCGTAGGACACTGACATTTCCTCTGGATATCTTACAGGAAACCCCAATGAGGCCTAGAGTACCCACAGTAGCTCCATCACTAAAGAGAGAGAGAAACTGGACGTTTGGGGCTGGGCTTCCTTCCATGCAAACCTTCAGAACTGCTTCTCTTTAGTTCTTTTATATAAGAATATTTCATTTGGAAATATTCTATAAAGACTATAAAGACAAATCAAGGTCACTTTGTATTTCTATGGTCCTCCTCTTGGATCTGCGTGGCTACTGTGTGAGCCATGATGCCTTCCAGCCAGTGACCTGTTTTTTGTTTTATAGATGAGCTCGATGGCACAGTTAAGGCACACTGGGGCCTCCTCGGTGGGACAAATCCCAAGAACCAGACTCGGGAGCGATTTTGCGAATGTGGGCCAAAGGCCCAAATGTGTCACTGCGGTAAGGGAGGACAGCGCTGGGGGGCGCGTTCAGGCGTTTCCTTACTCAAGGGAAACTACAGCCGCGGCCTGAGGCCGAGATCGAGGAAAAAAGGGCCCAAAGATACCGTTCCCCACCCCTACCCAGAGGGAAAGGGTCAGGCGGGGCCCTTCAGGGTTCCACGCGGAAGCTTTGCAACAAAGTATCCAAGTCTAGGCGCCTTAAAAGGTACTATGCTTTCCAGTGATGAATCTTTACACTTTAATACTTGCTCCCTGAGGCCGAAGGATCCGCGCAAAAGTGCAACAAGTTACATTTAGTCCAGAATTGGACAAGTTGACTTTGTCCGTTGGAGGGTTCCTTTCTTAAGGCTCAGCGTGGCTCTTTGGGGACCCCCTGACTCGCCTCCCTTGGTTGGTCGGATTTGTTCATTTCTCTAACTTCATTCCACTGAGATCCAGCCGAACTGGCCGGGAGGTGCACCCTCAAATAGCTCCTCCAAGAACCCGGAGCAACTCTCTCGGTCTTTTAGGAGTTTCCAGCTCAGAGCAGCAAGGCGAGGTCACACAAAGCAAACCAAATCTCACACTCGGCGTCCGGACGGCCCCGGCGGCCCCGGCCCACCCCCACCCCCACCCCCACCCCCACCCCGAGGCCAGATTCGGCCGGGGGACGCGCACGTACCTGGACGAGAGGCCGGCAGGGTGGGCGCGCCACGTCTCGGGGCTCGGCCCGCGCAGCCTGCGGCCTTTATAGCGCGCCCTCCCCCGCCCCCTCCCCCTCCCCGACAGCCACGTCGGAGCGGCCGGAGGCGGGGGCCCGGGAGCCACCGACGGTCTGAGGGCCCGGGAGAGGGAGTCACCGAAAGTAACGCTCGGGCGCGCGCGCGCGAGGGAAGGAGCCGTGGGGCTCCTGGGGCGCAGAGGGGCCCCCGGGCGCGGAGGGGGTCCCGGGCCGGGAAGGGCAGGGTCGGGGGCGGGGCCCCGGGAGGTCAGGCGCCGGGTGGGGCGCTCGGGTTTCACCCGGGCAGGCAGGAGGGGAGGAGGCGCGGCCGAGGGGCGGGGCGGGGGCGGGGCGGGGGCGGGGCGAGGGCGGGCCGGGCCGGGCCGGGGCGGGGCGAAGCGGCCCCGCGCTCCCCGCCCGCGCTCCCCGCCCGCGCTCCGCGCTCCGCGCTCGGCTCTACTCGCCGGGAAGGCGGCGCCGGCGGCGGCTGCTCTCGCTGCGCCCGCTCCCGCGCGCTGTCCTCCCGCCGCGGGTGGGCTCCGCAGCCCCCTGCCGGCCGCGGCCGTGCCCGGTGCCCGCTCTCCGCCTCCGCCTGCCCTGCGCAGGGGCGGCCCGGCCCGCGTGGCCCTTCCCGGGGGCTCCCCGCTCCTACCCGAGGCTCCGCTGCGGGGCTGGCTCCTGCACCCAACTTTGCCTTTCCTCGTCGGTCGCCCCCGCCGGGCGCGACCCTGCTCACCCCCGGCCCGGCCGCGCGCCCGGGGACGGTGCGCCCCGCGCGCACAGCGACGTCCCCAGCCCGGAGCGCCGCGAGCGGTGGGCGGCCCCGGGGAAGGGGCCGGGGGCGGCGGCGGCCGCTGCCTCGACTTCCCTCGCGGGCGCTGACGAGGGCCCACAGCGCCGCCCCGGAGCCCCCGGCGCTGGATGACTGGCACGAGGAGCGCGCCTCGCCCCCGGTGAGCGACCCCCGCCCGGTCCCCGTGGCCGCGGCCGCAGCCCCGACCGCGACCCGGGGCGGCAGTGGGCGGCGGGTGGGTCGTGGGGATCGCAGGCAGGGTCGACCCGCAGGCGCTGGGCGGGGACAGGACTGCCGTCCGTGCGGGCGCCACGGCTGAGCTAGCGCGCGGGCTGGAAGTTTGTGCCCCGTCGTGGCCGAGGTCGGCGCGTGCTGAGGTAAGGAGCAGAAGCGACGGGGTGGGCGACCTGGTGGTGGGCGAGGCGGGACCCCCGCCACACGCCTCGGGAAGGGGCGCAGGGGGCTTTGTGCGCGCACCCGGCGCGCGTCCAGGAGCTCGGTCGCGAGCGGTGCGCGGGGGTCCCCGCGGCTTGGGCTTCGCCGCCCCACCGGCTGGGGCGGGTTTTCGTGTTCGAGTTACACGGGGGTGTTGCGGCGCGCGCGAGAACCCGGGAGGCAGAGGGACTTGGGCTCAAGTCCGCCGAGCGCTTTGGTGGAGGGCGAGTGAGGCTGGGGATGCTGGGGATGCGGTGCTCGGGCCGCCTGACGGGCTGCGGCCGGGCGAGTCGCTTTCCGCCGTACGGCTTCGCGGCTGCACGGTTTCGCACCCCCTGGATCGGGGCTTCGGGGCCGGAGGTGCATTTGGTCCCCGGAGGGACCTGGCGCTCTCGAGATGTGCGGGGAGACCGCCGCCAAGGAGTGGAGCGGGCTCGCTTCCCGCGGCGCCGGTGCCCGGCTTACCGCAGGCCGAGCCGGATTCCCGGGGCTTTGGCGGGAAGCGCGCGCACCTCCTCGCCCTTTCCTTGCTTTGTACCTGGATGCGGCGGCTCAGAGTTGGGATTGAACTTTCCTGCGCCCGCGGCGGCCCGGGGATCGCCGGCAGGGGGCGCTGCGAGCGAGCGCTGGAAGCGGCGGAGAGGCTGCTGAGCGGTGCCGGGTCCTGGAGTCCCGGAGTCCTGGGTGGGTGGGTGGGTGGGGGTCCCGGACCCGGACCCGGACCCCGCGGATCCGGCCGTGATTTCAGAAGGGTGGGGGTGGGGCAGCGGATCCGTGAACCAGGGGCAGCTCTCAGCGTTGCCAAGGGAAGGACACGAGAGGTGGTTGCCGAACACAAGGTTTCTTCCAGAGACCAACGTATCCCTGCAAACTCCTCCTGTCTGTGCAGCTGTCTTCCTCCTTGTGAGTATTTTCTCAAAAATGAAAAGCAGTAACAGCAGCAATAATAATGTGAGTTATGTTTAATACTGACAAGGTTCTGCTCCTCGGGAGCCCGTTAGTTAAAATGCCAGGAGTTACAAATGGTTGTTGCACCTTGTTTTTAGGAAAAACAATCGTGTGTCACAGCGTATCCAGAAGAGCTCCGTCATATTGGCCAAGTTTGGAAAGAGCAGACACGTTAGTAATTTTACTGTTAGTCTTTGTTAAGTAGACACAGAAAAACAAGAACAGTCTTTACTAGAGAAGATTGTCACATCTAATTAGGATTGCCAAAGTAATTGCCAGTTGTGCTGATTTTATTATTGAAGAAGGTGTAATGTTTATCATGCAGTACTTTGGGTGACCAGTTCACAATTTCAGTTTTGGGGGATAATACCTTAAATTGTGTATGACTTAAATACATTTTTCTTGTCTATGCCTGTATTTATACCAAAGGAAACATTTTTTTTTATCCCAACCATTTTTCATTTTTGTTTTAAAAGAAAAAGCAGTCCATGATATAATTGTTTGAGCTACTTGAAACACAGATTTCTTTTCCCTTGAATTTCTTTCTTGTTAAAACTTTGCCACAAAATAGCAGCTCATCCGTGGTGTTGCAAGGTCACGTAGTTATTTGCCCGCTCCTGGACCCCCAGGGGTGATGAACTGGTACCTGCTTTTACGTGTGTTTAGCCTATCTATGCGTACTTGCCTTAATAGGGAGAAGACGGATGATGCTAATCATTTTATGCCTTTTGCGAATTGTGCTAACTTATTTGGTTGTTTTAATGGCAAACAGCTGCAAGATCCCTGCTGAGAGCAAAGACTTTGGTCTCCTGGGTGGTAAAGCTTGTCTCTGTCCAAAAGAAGTTTTTGAGATGTTCAGGATTCGGTAAAAATAAACCTGCATTCTTCACTGCTGCTTCCCTTTTAAAATTATTTCTTGACTGTTTCTGGACAGAATGAAACGGAAACATACAGTACAGTGACTGTTAAAAGTTGTTGGCTATGTGGCTATAATAAATATACGCACATTAGCATAAGCTTTTGCTTAAGCTCTAGAGGGTTCACAAACCTTCTGAAGCCCAATCCATGGCTTTGCAGTAAGAAATTTTGCTTGAGAGGCCCTTTGGACTCTTAATTCAGGGACAAATGTTAAAACCGCAAAAACTTTGCTTTGTGTTCTATGCCAGCTCCTTGGGACTATGTTGAATGCTCCTGGTGTTAGAGCCGCTTAACTGAACCTTCACTGCGTAGCCTTTACTAATTTGATGATTATTTTGAATGATTCCAAATGTCTTTCTTTTTGGTTACAGAATCATTGAAATGGAGGCTTTGTTTCTGATAAAAATAAAGGAAAGTCAGGGAGGGAGAAACAGAACTTTGGTAAATGTCCAGCCAAAGTTATAAAGGCATTCCACTGTATAAACAAGTAATTATGAACTCTAGAAATCACTAAGATAAGAAAAGAATCCCTACAAGAAGGTTTGCCTTGCAAATCATATAGTTTGCAAGATAGAACAAACTAATTAGGTAATTCCTGAGTCAAGGAATCCAGTTCTGTAGCAGTATATGGACAAGTGTTTGAGAAAAGTAGCCCTACATCCTGCAGTAAATCCTCCATAATTCTTGATTCTAAAATTATACCAAAGTTGTATTTGCAAATGCTTCTGAAATTGTTGCTATAGTTACTCAGACAAATTGCTTAGGGTATAATTATAACACCAAGGTGACAGATTTTTATGTTTAATGTTAAATAATTTTTAAAATGTAAATTACAGTGTCTAACAAATTGAGTTACACCCAAGTGCAAAGTGTGCGGTGTGGAACCTTGTACATTTCTGTCCGCCTGCATCCGTTTGCAAATTTATACAGTGAAAGTGAACTATTTTCTTGAGTACTAAGATATATATAAGTGCTTGTAGTTGTTTGTATTATCTTTTTGTACTGTTGTTGACAACACAGACATTTTCACATATGTTTCCAGCAACCCTTTAAAACTGAGATGCAGAAGTTTTGTTGAGAATTACTGGTGTTTGTCACTTTGCCTTGCTGCCTTGTAGAAATGATCTGCTGTAGATAGGGGGCAATCTGCTGTCTCTAATCCCTGCCCAAATTGGTAACGTCGTAATGATAAATTCAACAGGTGAGGAGTAGCTCATTGGGAAGCACTTTGAAGAAGCAGCTTTTTGTATGCTTGATAAATAGATCATTTATTTCTTTGATGAATTTGTTAGCTGGATATATAAAATCTATTTCTAATAGCAAGACAAGAAGAAAAAAACTAAAGTGGACTGGAATGTACATGGATAAACTTTTCACTTTCAGTGAGCTTACCCAAAACTTGTTTTGATTCAGAATTTAAGTCAAACAGAGTAAAGCAGATGAAAATTTGATCCAAGAGAATATAGTGTATAAGTAATTTATTATAATGTACTGATAATAGCACAATTAATCTATGCTGTCTAAAGCTTGTAGAGCTAATGAAACCTCCCTCTGAATTTCAGAGTGTTTTGAAGCCAGGCAACTTCAAAGACAAGTTGCATTTCACCTGGGGCATGGCATTTACAGTAGGGTCAACCCAACAGTGCACTCAAGAAAACAGAATTTTTTTCAAAAGAATTGCTGTTTTCTTTTTCTTTTCCTTCTTTTTTTCTGTCCAAGATTAATGGTTGTCTGACAAGAGCAAAGATGGACATACTTTATTTCTCTTTTTCTGAGTTTTAAAATTTATTGGCATAGTACTGTTGCATTTGGGAAAAATAAAATCATTCCATTCTTGGCTCTTTTTTTTCCCCCAGTGTGCTAGAACTGGTTTCCTGATTAATATTGAAAAACATTGTATTTTGAAAGAGAATACATTTTTCTAGGGCTGAATATCTTTTATTTCTGGAAGGCCATGAACCCACTAATCCCTTATCTTCCCATCTTTCATTCCTTATTTGTCACTGTGTCTCTGGAATTGGCCATCCTGTGGTTCATGTAAGATGATGAGGAAGTATATGTTGGAACAATTTTATTTTATGTTGCATTTTTATGTACATTTGTGAGTAGATCACATTACTGCAATAGGTAATTCAATTACAGATATGTATGATAAATAACCAGGAGAGTGATGGTTTGAGAAGCCAGCTCTACTGGAGAATAATGCTGTATTTGCTGAGATGTGAAATTAAATAAGTTCAAGGCAAGTGACAATCAGGACTGAGCAAGGACAGATTGTTCACAGGAAATAGAGCCTCTTTCAATCAGTTCAGATTCACCCAACATTTGACAACGATTTATGATGTGCCTATGCAAAGAAAAGCAGAGTCAAAAAAAAGTAATAAGAATTCTGCTAAGCGGTTTCTGTTGAGTTGTCTGCAAAATCATAAAACGGCTAGCGCTTGGCTTCAACTTCCTGGAAGAAATGTGTTCCTCACAGACTGACTCCAGATAAAATTCCACACAAAGAGCTTCCCTTTCTGTAACAAAGCTGGAGATGTGGCGCATCTGGGAGAGGGCATCCGAAGCTGTTCGCAGCCAGCCGCCAGGGATGCAGCTGCCGGCTGCCTGCACCGCTCTCGCCTTCCGCCAAAGGAAGGCATCGGATGCCAGGAACGTCGGCAGTTGGACATCCTGCGACCGAATGGATTCTAGAATCACGACTGGGGTCTGGGATTGCCGTCGTGGGACCAAGATTCCGATCTGCCATGAAACTTTACAGAGTTTAGAGGCGACCACGTTGTAACTGGTGGCGTAAAGCAAAGACGATCACTGCACGTTACGCCTTCTCTGTCCAGCAGATCTCGTGGCTGAGCCATCGGTAATGTCCGCTGCTGTGCAGCAGGAACTAACTAAGGACTTGCTTCTGAGATGTCTGTCGTGTAAATTCCCGGGTGCCGTCGCTGTGGGTGGACTTGGCTTTAAGAAAGTTCGAGGGAAGCTGGGTAGAATAATCACCAGTGGGTTCATGGAGCTGCTGGCCTCACTGGGCAGGGCAGTTGGGGGGGGGGCATCCACATCCGAGGGGGCACTCGCTGGCACTGGGGGGGTCCCACGGGGACAGGCCTGCATGCTGGAGACGGCTCTGCCGTGGGATCCGGGCCCGAGTGGCAGCTGGAGAGGGGGTGGCGTGGGCAGCAGCAGTTGACAGCGGTAAAACTGTCCCCGTCTGACTTGGCTGTTGATAGAGGTTGTGTTGAGGCCCCCACACGGAGTCTGCAGGTAGACCGTGTGGACGGACTTGGAGGTGGCCAAGCCTTGGTGCTGGGTCTGGGTCAGAATCCGACGTCTGCAGCAGGTCTTTGGGTCCTTATAGACACGGCTCTTCCAGAAGATAAAGGGGAGGTGGAGGGACTAAGTGTGGTAGGAGTGCCCTGCAGGAGTGGTTAGGGTGTTTGGTTACGAAGCTAGAACCTCAGGAATGATAATATGAAACACTGCTAGAACTAAGTCATGGCTGGGAGGACAGCTCAAGGGACAAGTCCACCAATTTGCACCCATTGACAGAACCAAGCGAGCAGGGCTAGCTGCTGCTGAGTGTGGGGCCAGGGCTTCTCAGATTGTGGCTGCCTAAGTGCAGGATGGGGTCCCTGGGCCTGGGACCTGCAGTGGGCACCGAATGATCCCAGCTAGGGGGAGATGTGTACCCTGGGCGGGGAAGCTTGACTTGCAAATTATCATAAAAACACTTTGTGTGTGTGTGTTTAAGATTTATTTATTTATTTGAGAGAGCACGTGCATGAGCACAAGCAGGGGCAGAGGCAGAGGGAGAGGCGGACTCCCAGCTGAGCTCAGAGCCCCACGTGGGGGGCAGTCTCACGACCCTGAGATCATGACCTGGGCTGAAATCAAGAGTCAGATTCTTAATGGACCGAGCCATCCAGGCGCCCCAAACACTTTATGTGTTTTAGAATTTTTTTAAAAAAAATTTTAATTTATTTGAGAGAGAGAGCGTGCGCAAGCATGCAGAAGGAGTGGGAGAAGCAGACTCCCCGATGAGCAGGGAGCCTGACATGGGGATGGGGCTCTATCCCAGGACCCTGAGATCATGACCTGAACTGAAGGCAGTTGCTGAGCCAGCTGAGCCACCCACACACCTCACTTTATGTGTTTAAGACATATATTAAAACATAAAAAATGGAAATTCAAGGACATTGTTTACTTATTTAAAGTAGCACCACACACAAAATTTTCAGGAAACGGGTTGTATCCTCATTAGATATCTTCACGCAATTACAGAGATTTTAGAAATTCTAGAATATTTTAGAAATATGGCAGACTTTCTGATTTTATTTCTGAGATTAGACCAATAAGCCTGGTCACTTAGTTGGATTTATAGATTTAATAAGCTGAAACAGATGAGTGGATAAACAAAACGTGGTACAGCCAGACAGTGGACTAGTATTCAGCAATAAAATTGATGAATTCTTGATATATGCTGCAGTATGTGAACTTGAAAATATTATGCTTAGTGAAAGAAGCCAGTCACAGAAGACCACATATCCTGTGATTCCATTTGTATGAAATGCCTAGAAAATGCAAGCCTATAAAGACAATGCAGGTTAGTGGTTGCCTGGGGCCAGAGATGGGGATTTGGGAGGCACTGACAGCGGATAGGCGGGTCTTTTTGGGATGATGGAAATGTTCTAAAACTGGATTGTGGAGAGACTCCTGCAACTCTGTACATTAACTAAAAATTATTGAATTGTGTACTTACAAGGAGTAAATTTTATGGTATGTAACTTATGCAGCAATGAAGTTTTTTTTTTATTTTAAAGAAAAGGAATCTGGGACATAATCTCTATAGCGAGAGTGCCTTAAACTGCCAGTGGCCTAAACAAATCCTGCTGTTTAGTGGGAATTGTATTCTGTGTTTCCATGAGTTTCACAAAGACAGGTACTGGGGCCGTAGAATGTTGAGGCTCTCTTTCTGGGAAGTATGTCTGAACGGTGATCTCTTTTATGAAAATGAGCAAACCTGGTTGCTTTCAGATGAGACCGTAGAACTGAATTAAATCCCTCCATGAAACTAACCGGCAAACCTGGTTTGGTACAGCTCTGTTCCCAGTCATTTGTTGTGTAGACTTCTCTTCTGCTGGTTTTCTAGTGTTGTGTAGCTCAGGGGGAAATCTTTCGAAACAGAGTCTCCTGGTATTGTCAGGGCTGCAGGGGTCTGAATTCCCAGAGTATTGCTCTACTTGACAAACTGTGCTGCTTTCCTGTGGCTGGGGAAAGCCTCATGATGCCTGCTGCTGCTGCTGCTTTTTTTTTTTTTTTAAGATTTTACTTATTTGAGAGAGAGCACAAGAGAGCATGAGCGGGAAGAGGGGAGGTACAGAGGGAGAAACAGAAGCAGACTCTCTGCTGAGTAGGAAGTCCATGGGGACTGCATCCCAGGACCCTGGGATCATGACCTGAGCTGGAGGCAGACGCTTAACCACTGAGCCACCAGGGGCCAGGAGCCCCATGATCCCTGCTTCAGTGTCCTTGTAAATTTCTGTAGCAGGGTACTTATTTTAGCTGCTGAGGCAGGTAGCTTCCAACAGCCCGGTCGAGGGGCAGAATGCAGATTTTTATTATTATTATTTTTAAAGATTTTATTTATATATTCATGAGAGAGAGAGAGAGAGAGAGAGAAAGAAAGAGACACAGGCAGAGGGAGAAGCAGGCTCCATGCAGGGAGCCCGATGTGGGACTCGATCCCAGGACCCTGGGATCATACCCTGGGCCAAAGGCGGGTGCTTAACCACTGAGCCACCCAAGGCGTCCCAAGAATGCAGATTTTTAAATGCCCAGGGCCTGAGCACTCAAATGAGAGTGTGCTGGTTTTTCACCCCCCCCCCCCCCCCCCCCCGCCTTTAGTAGGAGAAGAGTCCTAGAATTGCTTCTAGCTCTTTCTATCCTCCTTTGACAAGTTTTGCAGTTAAAGCACAAGCTGAAATTAGGTTATGCATAGAGATACATATGAATTGCCTGTAATTTCCTTGCTCTTTGACTGTTGTCTCTGGGTGAAAGTGTGTCTTTAGCTCTTCCCTCTTGTTTATTGCGACTTCCATCTGTTGAGTGCATGAAAATCCTCTCTGCCTCCTGCCATGGGGCTTCCTTGGCTGTTTCGTGGGCACCTTGCTCTCCCCCCACCAGTTGGTTTCCACGTGGTGACTTGCCGTGGGAGTGTTTACTTTGGCGCAGGCTGTCTGAGGCGGTCCAGAGTCCCCCAGCATGGCTTTCTGGAGCTGCTGTGACTCGCCAGCCTTCAGAGCTCAGAAGCCTCTCTCCGTTTGGTAACGAAGGATTTGTATCCAGCCCTGTGATGTTTCGGGCAAGCATTTTACAACGTCTAATTTCTTCGGTTCCAGTAGTTGTATGCAGAAACCGCGATTGACAAAAGTTTCAAATCCTAGTGCAATCGCTTTATTGACCTCATACCAATGTAATTTCTAACTGGCTCATTCTGAATTTGCCTCCTTGAGAACTTGCAGCCTGACCTAGACACAAATTACGAGTAATATTTATAAAATGACCATGTTTTTCTATTACCAATCCTAATTTATTATTACTCACCCTTGGTGAGTGGCAAGGAATTATTTTTGAGATTGCTTTAGTATTTCCTGCTGCTTATTAGAGGGCAAAAGGGTGGGTGAACTTTTTATTTTTGTTTTCTGACATTTTTATTTTTGATGTCACTTTTGATGGTTTTAATTGGTCGGTAATGTATACTGTTTAGGTGGGTATTTTTTAGTGGTTATTTTCTTTCATTTTCAATGAGCTAATGTTCTCTGGATTTCAAGAATAACTGGTTAGGCATTCTGTTAAACAGACTGACTGGTTACATGATTAGAGCAATTTCCATGTTGCTAGGACCGATATTTCATTTTGAAACATGAGGAATAAGTAATGATGTGATGTTCTCTTTGTTTTAAGGCCTCCTTTGGGGTTACCGTTGATTTGTATTGGATCTGATAGTTGGAGGTGATCATAATGAAAGTAACACAGAGTGTGACATAGAGAATGACGCGAAGACAATGTCCTCAGCCGGGGAAAATATATTAGACCTTTATTTTGGAAGAATTTTTTACTTTTTTCTAAACCATTTCCTCTTCTGGAAAGCATCCAAATGTTAACATCAAATACTGATTTTGGACACTAAAATGTATAGGTTCTTAACTTTATTCGGACAGTTGGGAACACAGGGAAGAGCCTGGAATGTTCACTTTATAGCCTGGGGCTGTGCTGTCCCTCCTCCCTGCTGGCTCCTCGGTACCTTCCATCCTGTCATTGCTCTGAAGTTTCAGATTGGGGGATCTTCACCAAACCTGTCAGTGAAGGAAAATGCCTTTAAAGTCTGAGCTAGGAGGTAAAGATAGGTACATTCATTACTTACGTTTGAGATTTCTGGGCTGTACATATAAAAGAAAGACCACATTTTCAGAGCAGGGGTCCAGTGCTCAGATGCCCAGTGTGGGAAGGGGAATACTGGACTCTGGTTTCCCTCTGTTCTGACAGGACTGCTCCTCACTTGTCCTATGGCTTTTTCAATTTCTCTGCTAACCCAGCAGCCTTTTAATTATTATGTTTCTCCCTCACCAGAAAGTTTTGAGCCTAGCTGTCTCATTTCTAATAGGACCCATCTCACTCTCTTTCCTTTCCCTTCTGTTTCAGTGCCCCCCTCCCCTGCCACGTGGGAGGGATTTGCCAGGTTTTGTCCCGGCTCTGATACTGTGTGGCGTCTCCACTATCTGACCCTTTGCTGAGGGGTTTCAGGGCTACTGCTGATGTGACCTGACGATGATAGACAGGTTCTCTCATGTTGTTCCCGTCATGTTCCACATTGGCTTGTGTAACCTAGACCTCATCTAGGTCAGTATGAGAGTCACAGGAATGTGATGGCTGTTAAGCCACATCCCAACATTTGTTTCACATGATGGTCTCTCAAGTTGGGAAAAGCATGCTTTTCTGCTTATCAGGTTTAAGGGGGAGAAGCATTTGCTCCAAGGCAGTGGGAAGCCCTCCCTCCCTGGGTCACTGTCCAGATAGAAGTGATCTGAAGCCTTGGAGCTATGCTCTCAGCCCCTCCCATTCTCCACCTTTGAATCTCTCCCATTTCCTTGGCCACTGGTCATATAGGTGATGCTCAGCAGGTGGGGATGCCTAAACCCAGGTACTGGAGTTGAAAGTATTTCCCCCTCTACTTGTTTATTTTATTTTATTTTATTTCATTTTTTTAATAATGCGTATCTTAAACAAGTGTTTTCCTTCAATTTTGTATATCTAAAAATGCCACCCTTGGATGTAAACTGTGTGGTGGTCGGAGGATGGGGCTGGGCGGTGAAGATGGGGAGGTGTGGGAAGGGGGGAGCCCTTTACAGAGCTACAAGCCCAGGCAGTGCCTCTTGGCTGTCTTCGCTTTCCAAGCAGACTCCAAAGTCAGGCCTGAAGCCAAATTTACTCTCCGTCTGCCAGCAGTGATGGAATTCCTAGGTCCTATCACCAGCTTGTGAAAAGAAATCATTCAGAAAACTGCAAGCTGGCAAGTAAGAACTGCAAAGATTCATTCACTCAAAAGCTTACACCCGCAAATGTTATTTAACTTTGAACAATTTCTCCAGGCCCACCTGCTGGGTTTCCATCTCATTGAGGTTTATCTTGGTACAGGGAAAGCCTGCGAAGGATTCACAGTGTGGCTCTGATGGAACATGCCCCAGGGGTGATCAGCAGAAGGGCCTTCCCCTGGTCCTAGACCTCACTCATCCCTGACCCGAGTCTGTGCACTTCTTCTAGAGAAGAATTTCATGGAGTGAATATAAATGCATGGACTTCAGTGGCTAAAGCTACAAACCGTGGGACAGTAGAGGGGAGCCTTAGTCTTCATAGTGGTCAGATACCCTGCCAATTAAAATACCTTGAAGACATTTTTTAAAATGAGGATCCATTGATGAATTAGTTGTTTATTGAGGTAGGCCCAAGGAAATCAATGCTTTCCACTTAGACCATGGTTAGGGAGAGGATGGACTTGACAAGCATGGGGAAGGGACTACAGGGAGTCATGAACCATAAATTTTTGGGAAGAAATGCATTTCCCAATGTCTACATAGTATTTACAGGGACTTTTTTTTTCTTATATAGTGGAAATTATAACCCAAAACCACACCCTACAGATTCGAACATAGTTTAGAAATGTATTTTATTTATTTCTTTTGGTTGCTAGAGGGGAGGAGTGCAGGCTTTGATGTGAGTTTAGGGAAAAGAAGGCCAGATAAGCATTTTTCATTTGATCTCTGTGACCTTGAGTTTCATGATAATTTTTCAGAAAACCCCAGGTGTTTTGTTTTGTTTTGTTTTTGGTGACCAATTACTATTCTTTTCTCTTAAGAGAGAAAAGAGTCATCATCACTTCTCAGCCAAGGCTTGTAGGTTAGAGAAGCTCAGTATGGTGCCGACCGGGTTTCATAAGGCTCCACGGTGTCTCTTCTCATGCTTTTCCTGCTTTAGGACATCCAACTCCATTGGTGGTTGGTTTGGGGTCAACATGCAGGAGGGACACAGAAAGGAAAGGATCACCGTGAGTAATGGAAACCCCACTGAGCTCTAGGGGATATTGGTTCCATTTCGTCTTTTTTTCTCATTTATTAAAGTCCACACTGGCCTTTTCTGTCCTCTTCCTGTGTCCAAGGCAGTAATCGTTTGCAAAAGCTGTGAGCCTTTTGGTTGTCGTTGAGCTAGTGATTTGCAGAAGAGCCACGGAGCATTGTGACAGTTTGCATGGGAACATGGCCCCCGTGGATTGAAACACTGGCCAGCCTGCCCCTCCGCCCCCCCGCCCCCGCATGGGCCCCATTGGGCCCCATGGCATGGGGCTATGAGTTCGCCCCCAATGATGTGTAATCAAGAGTCTCTTTAATGAGTGATGGTTGTACATGGACTTGAAGGCAGTTTTGGATTGAAAAGTAAGTGCTTTTCAATGACATTAAGAGGTTTTATTTTTCAATTAAAGTGTGTGTTCCCCAAAGAACTGGCTTTGGGGTCCAGATTTCCTGCCGTGGTCGTTGGAGGGAGTGGTAAGTGGGAAACATAGGACCATGACTAGAGGCTTGGCAAAATCTTTATCAAGAGGCCTGGACAGGGGGCGCCTGGGGGGTCTCAGCTGGTTAAGCTTCCATCAGGATCTCAGGGTTCTGGGATCAAGCCCCACATGGGGCTCCCTGCTCAGCAGGGAATCTACTTCTCCCTCTCCTTCTGCCCCTCCCCCTGCTCACACTCCTGCCCCCCCCAAAGTAAATAAATAAAAGTCTTGAAAAACAAAACAAAACAAAAAAAAGAAGCCTGAACAAAGTGTGCAGATAGTGAATGGCTTACTTTGGGGACTGATATGGGGGCCCTCAGGGGATCTTCTTTAATTGTACTTTTGAATGAACAGCTGGTTTAGTTAAGCCTGCAGGGGTAAATTTAGGAAGACAAATCAAAAGCACCTTTGGGAAGGCTGCTTGTTTCAAAGTGTGTAGAAATGCTCATGTTTACCTTTGTTCCTCTGCAGGGAAGGGCCAGGGTCTCTTTTTAAAGGTAGCTCTTGGTGTTGACTTTGACTTCTGCCAATTAGCCATTTTGCCTGATAATGTTACAGTGTATGTATATATGTATGTTACAGATGTGTTACAGCTTGTATCAAGTATTCATCAGTGCCAGACAGCTCAGTTCTTGTGTTCTTCCTTGGTGTGGGAAGAAAAGGATTTTGTAGGTATATTTCTATAAAAGAGTTTGGTGTTAGGTTTTAAGAATTGGTAGACAGCTAAAGGAATTCATATAAAGACATAATTAGAGTATGCAGGGAACATATAAAATATACATGTTTGAAATGCTTTGCTTTCTGAGCAATTGGGAGGTTGTTGGCTGTTTCTTTTTCTCACATTGGCTTCCAGATGATTAATTGGATTTACTTAATTAAACGCTCCACATTTAAGTGGAGTGGAGGCCCAGGCAGGGAGCATTCTGAAAATAGCATCAATTGTTTTCTATTGATCTACAATATATGACATGATTTGCTTATACTTAGAGCAAAGACATTCAGTTCTATATTAATAATCTTTCTTTTTAAATTATTTAACTTTAAGTTCTAAAGTGAATAATCTATTTAAAATATCTTATGGATGATCTCAAAAATCCTGTATCATGAAGTTCTATTCTTTTACTGTATTCCAGGGGAGTAAGCCAGCTTTGAAACTAGAAGCACGTTTCTGTTGGTGCCACAGTAAGTTGAAGTGTTTGGAGAGGGAGCTGGGCTATTTTTAGCAAGTTCAAATGTATCCTGTGGTGGCCAATTTCCAATGATCCAAAATTAGTCATGGGATCTTGGACAGCACAGTGTCAAGGGCTCAGAAAACCAGCCTGCTCAACATCTTTGCATTGTCAACCTAAATCTGACAGTAGGATTGATTGCTTTGGTCAAACAATACATCATTCTTTGGAGAAAACAAAAGGATAACCTCTCACTGTGAACAAAGGGGTCAGGAGCTATGGAATTAGGTGCTAGACAAAGTGGGTGCTGAATAAAAATGGCAGCAGTTCAAGCTACTGGAAGATGACAGGTTTTTGGTGATGAGGGCAGTTAAAAACTTAACAGGGTTTTTTAATTAAGTTAAATTAACTTTTTTATTGGGAGGGGCATAAAAGTGAATAGCTGAGATTTTTTCCTCTCCTTCGGTTTTGTTTACATGAAAAGAAGGTTAAAGTGCAACCCCTAGGGCAGGAAAATCTTGCTTATCACAGTGGCCTTTCATCTGTGGAAAAATGGAGAGAGGATACAGTTACCCGCCTGAAAAGATCTTTTACACAAGTTGCTCCCAATCATCTGAGAGCCAAATGACCTAATTGCTTTGAAAGAATCGTATTTCCATTTCTCCATGTCTAGAGAAACACTTCATTTTTAAATATATATGCAACATACAATTGTTCTTGGCAGTGATGTTGATGACTGTTTTTCCTTAAGGTTTTGTTGTTGTTTGCTTATAAAGTAGTTGGTAGTTTACAAGAAGATGGGCTAAAATTTAATAGAATTATCCTCACAAACTTTTTTTTTTAGAGAGAGAGCGCATATGCATTTTTGAGGGGAGAAGAGATGGAGGAAGACAGAGGGAGAGGTAGAGAGGTAGAGAGAGGCTCTCAAGTAGACTCCAAGCTGAAATCAAGACCTCCCCCTTTCGGTTGTCTTAAATCAAGTTGACATGGCATATGGGAGGTTGGTTTGATTCAAAGGAAGGACAGTGCATTTGGTTGAATCATAACATCCTATTTCTTGAATGTTGAGGCCTCCTAATGGATATAACCATTCCATAGAATTCCAGAATTTGGGAGATACTGAAGCTGTCCGGTATTGGTCTCCAGGCAGAGCCTTTTCTAAACCCCCATAGAAAGATGGTGATCTATTATGTTCTTAGAGAAGAGTTTATGTGGGGGCTCCATTATTGTATGGGCAGTTTATTTTTATTGTAGTCCAGGGGAGCCCAAGGATGAAAGGTAGGTAGGGTAGCATTTGGGCAACTAAAAAGTGTTGACCAGAAACTTCCTTTGGGCTAGAGCCCAGGCCCTGCCCTGTGCATATGCTGTGTTACAGGACAGAGAGAGTTTCTTGGTGCATGCTCTCTTGGTGCATGTTTTCAAGAACCTGGATGATGCTTCAGGTTCATTCAGACATTGAGGAATGTCTAGAACGCCAAAGCAGGAGGGCTGTAATAGCAGGTGGAAGAGCCAGGCGTGGGTGCAGTTGAAGTTGGAACAGTCTCTTGTCTCCGTGCCCTGGCTGAGCTTCCTCACTTACTGGGACTCAGGGAGCATGGAGGTTTGGAAGGTGTATGCCCAGGTGGCCTGGACCGCCGATGGGTACCCTCTGCCCAGGATGCTAGCAGCACTGTCAGAGCACCAGAGCACTGTCAGAGGGGTGTGGGGTCTTCAGACATCCTTCTCTAACAGCAGAGAGGGCCTGAAAATCAGGAGCGTCACAATAAGTAAGGATCTAAGTGTTCCCGCACTTCTTTTAGGATCTTTGAGGAGTTTTTAGTCATCCCTGTGGGATCCTGGATGCGGAGACCCCTGTTTGACCAGCTCACCATCTCACGGAGCTGCAAACTGTGTGGTGTGTTTCCTGATGTTTTCCAGGACAGAGTCACACAATCTACCCCCGATGCAGGACTGCCTTTTCCGGTGTTTAATGCACTTTGCTGTGAGGCAGAGAAAGTAGCCTTTCCTGAAATGGAAGAGCCTCAGGATATGCAGGGGAGAGTTGGTGCTGGAGCAGATTCAGGGAGGAAGGCTGCCAGCAAGCTGCTCACCTGCCATGCAGGTGGACTCCAGGCCCCAGAGCTCCTGAGCACCTCTCTCTACTCCCAGGTGTGTCCCTGACTCCTGAGGAGCTAAAGCTGCTGTCTCTTTAGAGGTTACACAGACCACTGGCTATGTTGGACCTATACTGAGTCCATTTGATCCTGATACTTTGGGTTTCACGGTGCTTGAGAGATAACTCCAGATCACTCTTCTGAAGATCCCAGTTCCAGATGATCCAAGGGGGAGTAAAAGCAGTGAGAATCTGGGTATCAAAGTAGCAGAAAGGGGGCTTAGCAGTATATTCAGTTGCCAAAAAGAACTTTTATTTCTCAATCCCCACTTCCTCTTCTTGCTGAAGAGCTTTAAAAAGAATGAATGATAATTGAAGGCTAACTTCACAGTTTCTTTGAAACATACCCATGGACTTTTATAGGGATTGAAATAGGAGGAGGAGGAAGCCAGTCTTTGAAAGCATGTTACTAGTTTATAATTTGGAAAAAAAAAATTCTGGCACCGGTTCAGTAGATGTTGGCAGAGGCCTAAGGGTCAATGTCTGAAATATTCCTGGCGTAAAGAGCTTGCGTGTTTTATTTTGTTTTAATTGAAGTTTATTAGTGGTAATTTCGGTTTGGTAGCTTAGCATGCAATGAAAGCCATGGTCCTGTATCCTGAAGCTGTTGGGAGGAGTCGCACAGCCAGTGGGGGAGCGGGCAGGGTGAGGGGGGGTGCTCTGCTGCCAGCAAAGGCAGGCTGCCTCGTGGGGCTCACCAAGTGGCATCCTGACCTCTCTGAAAGGTGCTGACAAGCCTGGCTGCCAGAAAGAAGACTGTGGGGACTTTTGTTTCAGTAACGTGGGCTGGAAGCAGTGAGAGCCGAGCTGACATACTGAGGCGGGCAGCTCTTCTCACCCAAGGCCTGGCTGCCAGCCTTAGGTGGTTCCTCAGACTGTGATGTGGATGACAGCTGCTTGTGCTTTCAGAACTGGGGGGGACGATGTGTAGTACCAGAGCCGCCTGGAGACAGTGCTCCCCTAGGCTCAAAGCTCGGAGAAGCTGCCTTTCGGCCTCTCTGAGGATTTCCGGAAATACAAAGACTTGCAGGTATAGTCATCATATCTTGAGAACAACCTAAATCACAAAGGCTTGCCAGAGCCACTAGATTTGGGTCCCCCCAAAATCTATAGATGCCTGGCCTCCAGGTTAAATTGTTTTAATACCTGGGATACAGGTAAATACTGTAGTTGTCTTTTTTCTAGGGCTCGCTTATCCTTGCTCTCTTCTCAAAAGTAGATATAATAAACCTTTGAACAATGTGGGGCCTGGGGACAATGACCCCACCATCAAAAACCTGCATATAACTTTTGACTTTCCCAAACTTGACTGTTAACAGCCTACTGTTGACCTGAAGCCTTACCAATAACATAAACAGTTGATAAACACATTTTGTATCTTTTATGTATTGTATACTGTATTCTTACAATGGAGTAAGCTGGAGAGATGAAAATCATAAGGAAGAGAACATATATTTACAGTTTGTACTTTAGTTACCAAAAAAACAAAAAAACAAAAAAACTGAAAAAAACAAACAAACAAAAAAAAAAACAAAAAAACTGTTCCAACCCATGGTTAAGGGTCACCTGTAGATTACATTTGTACATTTGTGTATTTCCATGCTCTATACTGTGCAGCACATTATCCCCTAACTGAGAAGCCGAGGACATTAATTTGTTATTTTATGACTCAGTCCTCTGGGTGGCTGGGCTCAGCTGGGTGGTTCTCCTTGGGTCTCTCATGCGGTGGCTGTCACATGGCTGGAGCCAGAATCATCAGAGGCTTCCCAGAGCTGGATGTTCACCATGAGTTCACTTGCACATCTGGCACCGAGGGTCCCTCTCTGTGGCCTCACTCCTTGTACCTGGCCTTCAAGGACAGGACACACAAGTTTCCAGGCCATGTAAGGCTGTGCCCAGCACTAGCTCAGACCACTTCCGCTCTGGAACATTGGTCTTGGGAGTCCTCGGGCTTGCCCACATTCCAGGGTAGGAGAAATCGAGTGCGTAGTGATGGGCAAGTGCCAAGGCATGCTTCAGAAGAACACGTGGGAGGGGATGTTGTGTGGAGGCCA